>NC_062284.1:26239167-26549621 GCF_902655055.1 Lutra lutra
AATCTTCGACAAAGCAGGGTAGAATGTCCAGTGGAAAAAGATAATCTCTTTAACAAATGGTGTTGGGAAAACTTGAAAGCCACATACAGAATAATGAAACTGGAGAATTTTCTTACACCACACACAAAAATAGACTCAAAATGGATGAAAGACCTCAATGTGAGACAGGAATCTATCAAAATTCTTGAGGAGGATACAGGTAAAACCTTCTTCAACCTCAGCTACAGCAACTTCTTCCTAGAAACATCACCAAAGGCAAGGAAAGCAAGAGTAAAAATGAGTTATTGGGACTTCATCAAGATAAAAAAACTTTTGCACAACAAAGGAAACAGTTAACAAAACCAAAAGACAACTGACAGAATGAGAGAAGATATTTGTAAATGACATTTCAGATAAAGGGCTAGTATCCAAAATCTATAGAGAACTTATCAAACTCAACACCCAAAGAACAAATAATCCAATCAAGAAATGGGCAGAAAACATGAACAGACATTTCTGCAAAGAAGACATCCAAATGACCAATAGACACATGAAAAAGTGCTCCACATCAATTGGCATCAGGGAAATACAAATTAAAACCACAATGAGATATAACCCCACACCAGTCAGAAAGGCTAATATTAACCAGTCAGGAAATTACAGGTGTTGGCGAGGATTCAGAGAAAGGGGAACCCTCCTACACTGTTGGTGGGAAAGCAAGCTGGTACAGCCACTCTGGAAAACAGTATGAAGTTTCCTAAAAAATTTGAAAGTAGAGCTATCCAATGACCCAGCAATTGCACTGCTGCATATTTACAATAAAGATGTAAAAGTAGTGATCTGAAGGGGCATATGCACCTGAATGTTCATAGCAGCAATGTCCACAATAGCCAAAATATGGAAATAGCCTTGATGTCCAACAACAGATGAAAGGATAAAGAAGATGTGGTGTGTATGTATGTGTATGTGTGTGTGTGTGTGTGTGTGTGTGTGTGTGTGTGTGTGTGTGTATTCCAGCCATCAAATTCCAGCCATCAAAAAGAAAAAAGAAACTGAGAAACCGCATTCTTGCCATTCACAATGATGTGGATGGAACTGGAGGGTATTATGCTATGTGAAATGTCAGTCAGAGAAAGACAATTATCATATTATCTCACTGATATGAGGAATTTGAGAAATAAGACAGAGGATCACAGGAGAAGGGAGGGAAAAATGCAACAAGATGAAACTAGAGAGGGAAACAAATCATTAGAGACTCTTACTCTCAGGGAACAGAGGATTTCTGGAGGGGAGGAGGGTGGGAGGGATGGGTTGGCTGGGTGATAGATATTGGGGAGGGTATGTGCTATGGTAAGAAAATAAATAATTAAAGAAAAAAAATAAAAGAGAAGAAATTGAGGTTAACAATCCCTGAATTTAGTGAAAAAATTCCTACCTACATATTCTGTAGACATGACATGGTCACATTTTTTTAAAGTTAAATTGGATTTTTATTAGAAAATCATTATTTCTATAAAAACATATCTATCATCAGTGTAGACTTTCCAAGTTTACACAGCACTTTTTCCCTATCTATAGAAAAGAGAGCCTGGCATTCTGTTTTCACTGTACTGATTAAAGAAACAAGTTCAAAGAAGGTAGGTGACTTTACATGACCAAATGCTAAGAAGGCCAAGAGCAAGGCTGAGGGCTTTGGCCTCCTGGTCAATATCCTTTTACACATGACTAAGCTGTCCACCCTATGCTGTTAGCATCATTCTTCAGCTGGTGTTGGCTAACCCTCCTGAGGAGGTGCCGGGAGGCACTGAAAAGGAGCTGTGATGCTCATCAAAGGTAGAAACTAATGTGCACTTATCCATCATATCTACCCTATCATGGAGTATTATTGCCTGGTGGATATTTTATAGTATCCTCATGCAAGCACAAAGTAGTGAGTGTTAATGTCAATATTCCTATGATTCCTGAGTCCATGTCACTAGCCTCCCTGTCCAGCAGCTCTAGCAGTTTCTGATTTTGCAGGAACTCATCTAGAAGAGAGTTAGTCTTAACTCCTCTTGTGTAATAATCATATAGTAATTTCATTCTTCTTAATGCTTAGTAACCTCCCTTCCTTTTTTTTATTGTGTTATGTTAGTCATGATACATCATTATTTTTGGATGTAGTGTTCCAAGATTCATTGTTTAAGTATAACACCCAGTGCTCCATGCAATACATGCCCTCCTTAATACCCACCAGCAGGTTCACCCATCCCCCCACCCCTTTCCCCTCTAAAACCCTCAGTTTCTTTCTCAGAGTCCACAGTCTCTCATGGTTTATCTCTCCCTCCAATCCCCCCTTCACTTTTACTTTCCTTCTCCTAATGTCCTCCATGTTATTCCTTATGTTCCACAAGTAAGTGAAAACATATAATAATTGACTCTCTCTGCTTGACTTATTTCACTCAGCATAATCTCCTCCAGTCCCAGCCATGTTGCTACAAAAGTTGGGTAGTCATCCTTTCTGATAGAGGCATAATATTCCATTGCATATATGGACCATAACTCTTTATTCATTCATCAGTTAAAGGGCATCTTGGCTCTTTCCACAGTTTGGTGATTGTGGTCTTTACTGCTATGAACACTGGGGTACATATGACCCTTCTTTTCACTCCATCTGTATCTTTGGGGTAAATACCCAGTAGTGCAATTGCTGGGTCTTAGGGTAGCTCTATTTTTAATTTTTTGAGGAATCTCCACACTGTTTTCCAAGTTGGCTGTTCCAACTTGCATTCCAGCCAACAGTGTAAAAGGGCTCCCCTTTCTCCACATCCTCTCCAACAGTTGTTGTTTCTTGCCTTGTTAATCTTTGTCATTCTAACTGATGTAAGATGGTATCTCAATGTGGTTTCGATTTTATTTTTCTCTGATGGCTAATGATGATTAACATTTTTTCATAAGTCTGCTAGCCATTGGTATGTCTTCATTGGAGAAGTGTCTGTTCATGTCTTCTGCCCATTTTTTGACTTTTCCTTTTAAACCATCCATTGCATATGTGTCTGTTTTTTGACTCTTGTCCACAGTCTTTGTTTAAATATTTATTATTGACTTATGTTTATAAAATAGTCAAAGTCAGACCAACACTATCATTAGTTAGCTAATTAATCAATGAATCAATATAGTCCATATGAAGCATTCACTGAAATGCCTAAAATGTGGTAGGCACAATGCTTGATGACAAGTAAGCAAAGATGAGCAAGATACAGTTTTGCTTGTAATGATCACACAATTTATTCAGAAAGACAGACATACAAAGACTAGAAAGACATGAAATTTCCTGTGCAAATGCAGAAACCAGGCACATAGAAGGTAAAGGTAGTGCAGATTCCCATGTTATCAACTCTCTTTGGGGTGCTATAAGCAATGCCACCTCATTAAGAGAAGTACTTCAACTGGGTCCTAAAGAAAGGTTGGAGTTTAAAATTGCAAAAAGAAAAAGTAAGAAAGGAAACAGTTTATCTGGACAGAAAAACAGTGTGAGATGTGAGACAGAATGTATGGAGGACTGCAAACTATCATTATTTAGAAAATATTTAAAAGACAATGTGAAACTGAGAATTTCTGAATAAATTGAAAGGTGTTGGCTTAATTCAGGTATTTTAATGTTATTGTATGAACTATGACAAAAATTTTATGGAAATGCTTGCAAGATTATATAGACATTAAAATTTAAAGTATTATTACATTTATGCAATGTCAAGAAGGATTTACCTAAAAATAGAACACTGTTGGTGTGGAGGAATTTTGTCTGGCTCCTTTAACAACTTGATAACTATTCCCTGTACAGGCATCACCACAGTGCTGACCATGACCACACTCAGCACGATTGCCAGAAATTCCTTGCCCCGTGTTTCCTATGTGACTGCCATGGACCTCTTTGTGACAGTTTGCTTCTTATTTGTCTTTGCTGCTCTGATGGAGTACGCCACCCTCAACTACTATTCAAGTTGTAGAAAACCAACTACCACTAAGAAGAAAACATCGGTGAGTTCCAGTAGCAAAGATTTTCTGGAAAAGTAGTGGAAGGAGAGTTTGTAATTAATGATCATTATTCCTTGGATCTTATGCAATGTTCTATAAATAGCTACTTCAACAAGATGTCAAAAAAACAAGATATTCTGAATATATGAATATGACCCTAATGCACCTCTTTAACTTCACCTACCAGTGACATGGATTGATGTAATCATACCTCAAAGATTGCTCTTAACTAAGGTGATCTATGATGCCGATTTCCACAGAAGTTTCCTAATTTTTTTTTCTGTTTTTCTTGTAGTTGTTACATCCAGATTCCTCAAGATGGATTCATGAGCGAATAAGCCTACAAGCCCCCTCCGTATGTATAGCAGTGAAGGTGCAAATATTTCTGAGAACTCTTACTAAACTAAGATTGAATGATATCTTAGCTGTTTTTGTATGTATGTATTGAAGAACAATGAGCAATGCACATAACCCCACAAAAATTTGTATATTTTTTAAATATCCAATTTGGAAGATAAAGGGAAAAAATTAATCATCATCCTTCTACCTAGGGATTAGCATATACATATAGATTCCTGTTTTTTAACTCAAAATACATGATGAATAAATTTCTATCTTATAAATATTATTTTATGGGATCATTTCAATGGCTGCATTATATGTTCATGATTGATGCACAGACAATCTTGCCTGGATACTGGGCTAATTCACACCTTCTCACTTTGATACATAACCTTATCACTGCAGTTTTGTATAAACCTGTGACTATTGACTTAATACAAATTCCTAGAAGCAAAATTGCTGGACCAAAAGGGTTGCATGGCTCCATTAGCAGTATGGGACACCCACCACTCAGAACTCTCCCTGTATTAGGTTTGATACCCAAACAAAAAAATGGCTTCTGTAAACTGTTCCCTTAGCATTTCTTTGATTATTGATAAAGTTGAATATTTTGCTTATTTATTTTTACTTGCATTTCTGTTTTTGTGAATTGCTTTTATGTCTTTTGACTTTTATGAAAAATTTTATATAACTTTTTTAACTTTTTTGTCTTTTAACCTTTTTAAAGTAACGATCTGCCAGTTATTTATACTATATATTATGTATATTGTATTTTATATAACATAAAACTTATATAGTCACATATCAAATAGTTAAGGATATTAATATGTTTTTTATTATATAGCTTTATTTCAGTTTTTATGACAATGTTGTCACTGTCATTTCTTGTGCTTTTTTCCACATGCATTGTTTTAAATCTCCTGTTGCCAAATCTATCAGACTTCCCTTTTGTGGTCTCTGCCTCTTGATCAGAATGATTTATTCCCCCTCACTTTCTTTTGAGCACTTACTCTTTTGGACACTATGTTCTAAGTGTTTCCATGTACCAATTCATTTTATCCTCACAACAACCCATTCTACTGATGAGAAAACTGAAATATGGAGAAATTAAGCTCTATAAATATTGGTTAAGTTTCAACAATTTACAATATTATTATTTTATTTATTAATGCATATGAATTTTTAATATGTGGCTTGAGGTAAGAATCTAACTATTGAAAAACTGAGAAGTGTTTTAAAAAATCTGATGTGACCTACCTTCTTATTATGTAACAAAATTTATATGTAACTACTTGCATCCCTTTATACATATCAATTCACTAATTACACTGAATATTTTATGCACCCCCCCATATGTGGCTTTCTAACTGCTGATCAGTAATTTATGTTTAGTGCATTTTAACATGCTTTTTCAAGGATACTACTTAGTTATCTGTACTCTGCAAGTGTATCATTTTAGTTCTGACAGAAGGTGAGTGGTGAAGCCACTTTTACAGCTGTGGGAAGCCACAGAGAACATACAGATTTGCCAGCAAATGCTCCTAAATAGTAAAAGACTGAAAAGTAATGGAAAAGGTTTGAAGTGGGGATGTTGTAACAGAGACAAGTCAGAACAAATAGCCGGAGGCCCAGAAAGCACATTTCACACACAGCCTGGGGGTTGGGAGTGGAAGAAGAAATATTGACATCTTTGGTATAGAAAAGATACTGCCAAAATAAATAATTTTTTACCACAGAGAAAAAAGAAATTTTCATAAAGCTGTAAGAATTGTTTTTATTTGTTTTTGTTTTTGTTTTTTGTTTTGTTTTTTTTTTTTTTAAGAGGGAAAGTGTGATGACCTTGAATAAAGTACATAGAAATACAATTCACAGAGAAAGGGCTCTAGGCCAGGTGAAAAGACACAGAGAGATCTTCAACAGAAGTTCATAAAGCAGCCGAATAAAAAGGGAGTTTTCCAAGGTTGGATGATAATTGTCCATGTCTTCAATGAGATTCTGAAAGATCCACAGGGATAGTCTAGTTAAAGGGTCGTTCCCACCAACATCCATAGAGATGGGCAGCCTCTGAGCAATGAGGGACAGGAGCCAGGCCTCACTATCAATCATGTGTGCACTTTGGGACAAGCTGTCTGAACATCTCTGTGCCTCAGTTTCCTAACCTGTAAAATGCAAGGCTAACCATTCCATATGTACATGCCACCCAGGAAGCATAACATTTCTGGGGAAGTCATAGGACTGCACTGTACATGTAGGCAAAGCAGGAGTGAGTCAGGTCCCGCTTCGCTGCAGATGACCTTGAGGACTCATTAATTAAATTCCCCATTTTGAACACAGTTTGAAACTTTTATGACAAATGAGAGGTATGCATTTTAAAAAGTATTGAAACAATTTAACATATGGCTTTTTAGGGCTCTTAGCATCTAAGTTTTATTGCAATATTATAAAATGCAATTAGTTTTATTTCAAAACAGTGAACTATAAAGATATAAATAGAACTCTCTTAATTATTAGATCAGGCTCGTATACGTTTCAACAATCATGAGTTTTTAGTTTGCTAAATGAAGAAGGGAAATAGGGGTTTCTCTTGCCCCCAGAAATCTTTTTTTTTTTAAGATTTTATTTATTTGACAGAGAGAGAGAGATCACAAGTAGGCAGAGGGGCAGGCAGAGAGAGAGGGAAGCAGGCTCCCTGCTGAGCAGAGAGCCCGATATGGGGCTTGATCCCAGGACCCTGAGATCATGACCTGAGCCGAAGGCAGAGGCTTTAACCCACTGAGCCACCCAGGCGCCCCGCCCCCAGAAATCTTGCTGCTTATTTGCCTACAGCTCCTCTTGTCACCCTTTAGATCTCTAGGGAGCTTCTCCCACCCCCTCAGAAACTTCTGATGCCTTTTCTGCATCAACATATTCCTTTAGGCCTGTCCTGCCAATAATGGCCAGCTTCTCATCTCTGTGTCACTACACAGCACAAAGTGTTGAAGAAATGAAAAATGACTATTTGATTGAACACTGTTCAAACATACATGCAATTACTATTTAATAAAGGCAGATTTTTCCAACTGAACCTTGCCAAAAAGATGCAGATTCCTCAAACGCAGTGGACTACTTTTTTTTTTTCAGCAACCACCCCTCACCCCAGTGATTTTTATACCCACTCAGAGTTAAGAATCATTAACCTAGAATGTGTCCACAGTAGAGCCTATAGAACAACAGAGTTTTTGTTTCTGCTCATTGCCTGGAGTTGTGGAGGAAGGTAGAAGGCTGCACCGAGACACTCCTGACTGGCCCTTGGTATGTGTGGCAGACAATTATTATCAACTTAATACATAATTCATAGCTATTTGGAAGAATTCAAACAAGTGTCTGAGAAATTGACAAGTCTATTTAAAGCCACTTTCTCTTATTTATGAATGAACATAAGTCATCTCCTCTCCATTGACTTTTCCACATCAGGAGGAAAGCCTGGGAAGCAGAAAATAAAACATTCCAATTGTACACACTTTTGGCTGTGACTCTTGATATGATAAGTGGTGTCTGACCACCCACACACTGAAAGCTAATTTTTTTAATGTAAATTACATGGAACAAGAAGATTCTCTCATCATTCTTATTTAGCATATAGCATATATATAGCATAACATTTTACTATTTACTAGTTAGGAAATAACAAATTTATCTCTCCACATTTGAAGTGTCCTGCTTAACATTTAAGGGATTATATGCAATATGTACATATTTACTCTCAATCAATTGAAAAGTAGCCAGAACAGAGACTTGAAATGGTTAATACATATCTGAAAATGTTCTCAACCTCCCTCATCAATAATCTGAGTTATGCAAGTTTTGAAAACTTCACCGTACTTTTTTGCATTAAATTTGCAAATATCAAATTGGCAGACTGAACTCTCAAAGATCAAACTGTCCAGTACAAGGATGTATGGGAAGGAGCATGACATTATTCTCTTTATCTAAAGGACAGACATCTATTGCTTGATTCATCTCAGGTTGTTCTTACTGCATTTCATGATGATTTTTGTGTTGTTCTTGTTGCCTACAGAACTATTCTCTCCTCGACATGAGGCCACCACCACCTGCAATGATCACTTTAAACAATTCTGTCTACTGGCAGGAATTTGAAGATACCTGTGTCTATGAGTGTCTGGATGGCAAAGACTGTCAGAGCTTCTTCTGCTGCTATGAAGAATGCAAATCAGGATCTTGGAGGAAAGGGCGTATCCACATAGACATCTTGGAGCTGGACTCATATTCCCGGGTCTTTTTCCCCACATCGTTCCTGCTCTTCAACTTGGTCTATTGGGTTGGATACCTGTATCTCTAAATGTTGCTGTAGTGATGAGTGACGAGCACTAGGTTTCCCTTTTTACCTTTCACCCTCCCCAGACCAGTAGTGACCAACTGGAGTAAGAAAGAAGGACACTGCTCAGTTTATCTGAAGTTATACATTACCTATGAGCAGTACAGGAGTACGTGGCAAATATTTCTATTATGTATTTCACACTCACACACATGCGTGCTCACACACACACACACACATTAATTGAGTTTTAAAGTGATATTCTTGCTAATCCCTTATTGAATCTGTAGCGTGGTGATGTTTATGAAGGGTTTCAGATATTGGAAGCAATTATCGTTGCCAAGAAATCTGTAAAAGATGAAAGCAAATATCCAAGAAGCTCTCTCTTGGGCCAAGACTCCTCTTCTATAACTTTCCTTTGCAGCCCTTGGAGGTACCAGTGCCCACACTTGTGGAGTCACTGCTTGCTGGGACACGCTCATGCTTGACCTCAGCCCCACATTCCCAGGCAGTCTGAGTTCAAGTGTGAATTGCAGTGAGTTTTGACCCAGTTTCCTCTCCTGTGGCTTCATTTACTCTGGTACCATCATTGTTACCTAGCATTCCTTTATCAAATAATATTACCCTAGGCTTGGCAAGGGTGTATTTGCATCATCCACAAGTTTCCAGTTGAGAAGAAAATATGATTTTCAAAACTCTCATGTTGCCGAATTCAAGGATGTTGATTGTCTCTGAACATCAGTTACTTCTTTATTCCAAACTACTGAGAATCAGCAGTACATTTAACTTTGGGTTCTGGGACTAGTTCAGCTGGAGTTCAACATTTTACCTTAGTTGGGTCTTACTAGACCAAAATACAACCCCAGAGTATGGGTTTTGCTTATGTTATGCTATTACAGGGTCAGTGATTAACTTCATCTTGCAAAGACAGATATAATACCATTTACAAGAATGTCTTAAAAATGTTTTCCAGAGTGTGAAAGAAATGTAGATAGAATTTAGAAATATTTTAGGGAATATTAACTTTCAAGTCAAATCAACCTTAGTTGCAAAAACAAGGGCAATGGCTATCATCAATGATATATTTTGATGAGCAAAAATTATTTTATACTTTGAAATATGAATATGTAGCAAGATCCCAAAGAAAAAAAAATGTCCTGAAATTATTACTCTTTTGATATTTTTATAACACAAAACTAACTTGCTTCTTGATGTTGGTTCTTTGTTATAACTGGATGCCAGTATGTACTTCAAAAGATTCTTCAGAAGTTTCCCACCATTTGTAGGAAAAAAGTCCCACCAGTTCATCAAAAATGCTTTGGCATTATTAAAATTTTGGTACTAAAATTTTGGTACCAGTAGCTCTGTGCTTCTCACTTTTCTCACCCAGAAAACTGAATTAATTTTATTGGAAACCATAAAATTTTATTTTAATTACCTATTATAAATATAATTATTACTCAGCAAAAAAGGTAAAATAATATACAGAAAGAATATATAAAAGTACTGATTTCACACAATTTACTGGATGCAGACCAGATAGAGAGGCTAGAAAAGTAAAATTAGATGAATCTGTTTATTTTATGAACATCATTCATATCAAGTGAATGCAAATATATTGGGATACAATCACCCAGTTTTCAAGGACTGAGTCCATATATAGTGTGAGATATTCAAGCCCATTGCTTTTCTTCTTGTCAACTCCCTGCCTTTTGATTTGATAATTGCTACATAGGCCACAAGCCAATTGGGTTCTAGCTAGCAAATTCAGCTTAAAACATAAAATAACAATAAATACTTGTGGAGAAATAGGTTGAACCTATTGGCTTAATAAAATTTCTACTCTACTGGAGAATTTCACCTTCTAGCATCCTTGTTCTGTCTCTTATGCATAAACCACCCTCCCACACCTGGCAGTGATGGTCTGGAGGCACTATGACCAAAGGAATTGCTCCATGTCCTACCAAAGCACTGAGAACCCATGGAAGGTGGCCCAAGGTCAGTCTTCTTCAAACATAATTTTCAACTTTATGAATTTATAATATCTAAATATGATATGAATTTATAAATCTAAACATGAAGGATTTTAACCTGTTATGTCTTTTAAAAGTTCTGGAGGGAAATGAATTTTCTAGTGAAATTATTCTGGAAGAAAAATAACCCAAGAACATTTTTATAACATAAGTTTGGTCCAATTTTACCTTAAAAATTTTATTAATGCTTCTTATTTCAAAGCCACTCAATATTCGGCTATCATTGGCAACTCTTACATATATATAAAATATACCAATGACCTGTTTTCTGAATCCAACCATTCCTTTCTCCCTGACCTCAGTCATTCTGCTGATCTAAACATACTAGTTTATCATTCATTTTCCATGAAGGGAAACTTTCATCTCAAGAGAGTCTAATAGATGTTCACTCACAAGGTGTAAAATACATTCCTGCACAGACAGCAATCTACCCACAATAGGTTCTGACTAAAAAGAACTCAAACATCCCCTTAGAACACATTAATGTCAGTTTCTCTGCAAGATTCCCTGTTCAAGTTCTCTTTATCAATTTCAACTCCTGAAATGAGCCTTCAGTCCACAATACAGGAGGGTGGCATGTACCTCATGCAGATGCAGAACTTAGGGACTTGCCTATTAAGTATGTATGAGTTTACCTTTTGGAGGAAGGAAGAGGAGAAGCATAAGAAGAATGTGAGGGAAACATATCACTCTTAAATTGAAGAATTCTCCTTCACCAGTATGCTTGGTTAGTAGGGTTTGTGTGAGGTGTACAGGTGTAAGACTGTTCTGCACAGACCCAGCACACTTACAGCTCTGCCCAGCTTGCTTTGCATTTAGACTTGTGAAATGTTTTTGTGTTTTTGTGCAGCTGGTGGGGAAGTTGTCTGAGTGAGTGGTATTCTAAAGGTGCTACTGTGTTCCTTACTTTCAGAAATACTGTAAACTGGAGAAATGAGAGTTCTGTATTTTGAAAAAGATTTCTAATTTCTTACCACTGTGGATCATACTTACAACTGTGACTGTCTCTCCTTTAAGCTGCATCCAGGCTGAGAGGTAATGAGAAGGCATTTCACATAAATGGAATTAGATAAAAATGCCTCTTCAGAGCCTAGAAAATACAGTTTGTACAAAGTCTTAACACCAATGATCAGAGGAGAGAGATTCTCAGGTACTGAACAGAAAAGGAAAGTGTTATTATAATTTACTCTGGACCCAGCCAATACTGCCCCCAATTTGCCCAACATATGCCTTACAATAACACATAAAGCTTAAATCATACACATCTTATCACTTTTTTCCATTTCCTGTGATTACATATATTTCATGCCAGTTTTTTTTTATTGTTTATGAATGGATAGAGACAAGACTTTCATTTTTTATGTGCCAAGCAGTCTTATCCTTACTTGCATATCAGATCTGTCAAGAACACAGTTTTTGTGGCTTCAGTTGGAAAAATGCTTGTCCTCCATGGCAAAGTATTTTCAGGCTACATAAGGGAAATAGAGCCAATCTAAAAGTCAGTGACATAATGCTTATGATGGGATATGAGTGTCCACATAGAACCTTCACACCAAGTCTTTTTACCTAGCCATAGCTTGCTGCAGTAAAAGTGTCTAGACATATTTTTTGCTGCTCTGCAAAATATCACACTCTGCAAGCAAAGGTGGGTAATTGACAACCCCACTTTGCATTAAAAATACTTGCTACAACTAGGAAACAATGGGGCACTCTTTACCTAAAGGGCTAGAAAATAACACAAACAAAACCTCTTATTCCTTAATCATTTTTATCTCAGCTACCGATAACCGAGAACTTTCTGTGATTTACTTTGCAAACTTGAAGAATTATAACTGGTTTCCAACTATTATACTTCTCACTATATGAGATCAATGTTCTTGAGACACAAAGCACTCTGAAATCTCTCCATAATCTTGCAATTGTCTGCTTGTTCTCAGTTTATGAACTATATACATATGAAGTTTCATTCTCGATTTCTGTAAAAAAGAAAAGTTAGTGAATGACTTGGGATAAATATAGGTATAAATATACAATGAAATGTTTATGATTAGTATTGGGCTTCAGAACACTATTGTGTTAAAAATATTTAAAATATTTAAAATATTCAGAAAGGGGTCTGGAAATAAGGAAGGGAAACAATCTGCAAATACACTGTCATTGTGAAATTAACAATTTTCTCTTGAGTCCCCTTCAAATTGTCCCAAATTGAGGAGGCGTGCAATCTGTACAGGTTTCTTTCTCTCAAATTTGCCTGTAGGAGAACTTTAGGTTCACATGGTTTAGAAGTACCTCCACATTGTATAATAACATCCAAAGAACCAAAAAAGAACAGTTTGGGCTACGTGACAAATCCCCTCTTATATTCATTCTTGACTTACTTTTTACTTAAAAATAAATTTCTATCATTATAAGGAGAACACATGTATATGGTAAGATAACAGGATAACAACCTAGCCATTCATATCTCTGGGAGAATAAAAACTTGGCTTTTTTTAAGTGTCTGATAGTATTTAAGACTAAAGACAAGAGCATTTTGACTCCTCCTTTTAAAGTTTCTTCTGATTACAAGTTCCAGGCTATAAGCCTGATCTAGTTCTAGTAAAGTCAAAAGAAAGAATGTTCCCTACCATTTTTTTTTTCAAAATGCCCTTTAGTTAAATGATGCTTTGGTTTTTAATGTTGTCAATAAAATACCTTAAGCCTCTTATTACTCTGCTCACATAAAAAACAAATTTTAGACTAGTTTAATTCAGTGCTAAAATTAGTTGAACAGTCATTAACAAGTTTTCAATGTTTTAAGCTATCCAAGTAGGTTTTTCAGATAGTTTAACATAGGAATACAAACTAGAAAATTAGGAAGACAAAACACACAGAAGTGCACGCATGCACACACACACACACACACATGCACACATGTTCATACACACTCCCATACACACACATACACATACACAAAGCAAACACTGCTTGAATGCAACATGCAGGTAATTGAAGGAAATATAAATTGCTGTACTTGAATTATTCAGATAATGACCTACTTTCGCCACTTCACTTTTCAAATTTGTAACCACAACACAGTTTTCCCAGCCCAGTGGACCAGCTCCACAAAGTGAGGGTGATAATGGTTCCTGCAGGGAAGGAAGGTCTGTTGAAAAGTTTAAACTCAACAGATTGGAAAGAATAGTGAAGATTGATTGTCAATAATGAAATCCCCCAGATGGAGAAGGTAGCTGCTATCTTTTCCTCTTTTGTAGTTATTTGGAGTTTCTTCTTTGGTACTTCCCCTAATCAGTTATTCGCAAAAAGATTAAAGTTCCCAATTTCCATTAAAATGTAGAAGTCCTAACTCAGTTAAACTGACTTTCAGGAACAAATGATAAGTACTTTGATTTGGTTAGAATTTATTACAATAGTTTTTATTATGTACTACTCATATTTATAGAAGGAGAAGTTTGAGGGGGGTCAGTTTGTCAACTGAGTGAAAGCCCGTCCATGCAGAGAACAAGAGTTTAGTTACTTTGATGGGAAGATCAGACCACCCCATCCTCTATCTAGCCATTACTATCCCCACCAATCCATCTACTATTTAGTTAACATGCCTCATTCATTTAGTCCCTGAACTGGTTAGTGCAGGGTAGCCCTGGAATCTACAGAAAAAATTTAAAAAGAAAAGAAAAACAAAACAAAACAAACCTGCATTCTGCAGTAAGTTTCAATCCAGTTGCAAGATAAGTAATGACAGAAAATTCACATAATTTTCTGACTTAATTTTCAAATTGTGAGCCACATGGGATAATATTTTAGAAGAAATAAACTGTCACCATCATCATCATCACCATCACCATTACCATCATCACCACGATCATCACCGTTACTACTATCAACACCATCACCACCATCATCACCATCACCATCATTATCATCTATATCTTTTTTTGTTCCATACTAGTCCTTACCATTGATCCAAAACAAAGGTTTAATGTTTTTTTTTCCAAATCATAATGAAATTATAACTTAAATTAAGAAGAAAATGGATGTTTCATTTTAGTTTAAATATTAAATACACAGATCATAGTTTAAAATGTTGTTTTCTTAAAACATTTCCATAACTTCCCTGTGTCCCTCCAGTTCTGTCTACCCTTCTTCAAACAAAATTTGCAATAATTCCCTAGGGGAACACTCTACCTACTTTTATTTATTGGTTTCTTCTGGGTTTTGTGTCTCACTTGACTTTTTTTATTCCTTTTCGTGAAGATAACATATGTATTGGCTAAGAACTTTTTCCCCTAAAATGGATGCATCTGTGGACACCACAGATTTTCTTAACCCAAAAAGACAATCAATATGCTTCATATTGTACAATTTGGGTCTGGGCTTTGATTCCCCCTAATCAGTCTTGAGATTTTTACTTTGAGATAGAAATAGACACAGGCAAAATAATATTGATTAAATTTACAGTGTTTACTATTATAATTATCTGTTTAGAATAATTCTATGAAAACATTGTAAAAGTTACTTCCTATTATTCTTGATCTTCAAAATGACTAATTTTGTGCTAGTGAACAATGTTTACATGCATATATTTGTACTACTACATGACATGTTTTTCTTTACAAGCAGCTCCTGGATTGAGTGAAAGGGTCATTCTTCATGAGTGCATTTTCTATGGAAGACTTCAGAAGAGTAATAATTTTCAGGGATTGGGCCTGGGTTGTCTTGTAAGAAGCAAAGGGCCATCTTGTGTTCACATGCAGTGATGTGTGTATTTGTGTATGTATGTACAGTGGTAAAACTGGAACAACGTATTAATATGTGTATTACTCTACCCATCACCCCAAATGTAGTTGAAACAAGTAGAAAGGACCACAGTTTCCTAGTGGTAGCGTCTTAGCTTACTAAGTGTTTAATTAAGGAAAAAGGAGTGTGGGGGAGAGAGAGAGAGGGAGAGAGAAACTCATAATCTCTACATTTTCTGGAAATATGGGATCACATTCTCTCTTAAAAAAAAAAACAAATTTAAATACATGATCAGAAGTTTGTTCTGAGTTCAAACAAGCCTGTCTCCTACTAAGAACACCTGATCATATTTTTTACTTGGGTGCAAGTATGAGTGATTACTTGGTCATTTGTGCAGGTGGTCAGTATCATCTGATAGCTGGAAGGAGTTCCCAAGACGTAGGTGGCAAATAGACGTCCTCATATTTGTTTAAAACACAGCTTTCCAGTACAGCATGGTTAAGCATCCATCAGGTCTAGTGTGAACAATGCGATATAGGAATTAGCCATAGTGCATGGACTGCCCTCTCTTTTTGAAGCTTGTGTAGAAAGTTAAACCATCTTAAGCCCTGGGAGATGCCCAGGCAGAAAGGAAGGGCAAAAGCTGGGGGTCTGCTCTCTGCCTCAATAGAATCCTTCCTGCTTGTGATGCCATCCCACTCAGTTGGGAGGACAGTAGAGGGATTCCAGAGTCTTAGAGTATCATGGAAACAGTTCTGAGCACAGTGCCGATGAGGTTGGCCCCAAGAAGGTGTTCACCCTGCTCAAGTAGGTGCACCCACCCTTCTCCAGCAAGTGGACCAAGGACCAGGCCAGGGCCCTGCCCTCACCAAGTGGCCTCCAACAGCTCCTGCTCCCCTATCATCACACAAAGGCCTAGTAACCCTGACTCCCAGTCTTCGGGCCATCTTGGGCCGTTCTCCACGGTCCCAAGATGGTAATGAGGTCCCGTTGTCCTCCTCCCCTCTGTCAAGGATGTAACTCCCCGCTAATCATGCAGCTCAGCTCGTGGTGTCCTAGTGAAACGAGGGCGCACTAGCGCCCGACGTGCCTTGGCGACACGGGTGGCACCATGCCCCGCTTCGCCCGTCTGGTCCTGCCGCACCCTCTAGGCCCCCTGCCCTGGGCCAGCTAGACCTGGTGGCTGGGCCACCCTCTGTATTTGTATTTGGATTCCTACGTTTGTACTTCTAATACAAATAAATGCACATGTTGTCAAAAATACTTGAGCCAGGAATGAGTAATTTTCTGGTTTGGGGTGGTTTATGAAGAGGCTCGGGAAAGGCAGGCTTGGGTGGAGGTCAAGGGTGCAGTTTTATATGTGGGTCCTTACCACCAGAGGGGCATGGCAACAACAGCTCTTTTTGGAGGTTCAGCTCCCTGTTCAGCCCCACACAAGGACAGATTCTGCAAATGTTGAAGGGGAGGAGGTTAATTGTCTTCTCTGATAGAAAGTTTGTAAGAGGACAGTCTCCAAAGGAAATGCCTTCCTCTTCCACTCCTGCCAAAGCCCATGAACAAGGATTTCGAGCCCATCCTTGGAAAACAGGAAGCCCCACTCCAGCCAAGCCAAGGCAGCTGGTGCCAGCCTCCAGGGCCTCACTTGCAGCTCAGGAATGGATTAAATAGTGTGGGCAGGGATCATACACCTTCTATGCTTCTGGAAAGGAGGCCTGGCCACCTCCAATGTCCAAACACTGGCTCTGGGGAAAGGTATTGCATCCCCACACTAAGTAAAGGCAAACCTTCACAAACAAAAACCACAAACCAATTACAACTGCCAACACTACAGGCTGACAGAAAATTTATTCTCTAATCCATTTGAACTGAGCACATATTACTAAAAATGAACAACCCCAGATCCTCTAGCACAACTACTATGACTTCAACAAGACTGGACTCTTCAACAAGATGACTCTACTTCTTCTTAGATGAGCACTGTGCTGGTGGAAGGTAGAGAGAGGCTCTGAGACATTTTCTATTACCTCTGCTATTTCTATCTCTGCTCTCAGTCCTAACAAAGGACTCAAAATGTGACATTATGTTTTCAGAAGTTGATTAGAATTCTCCAAGATATCTAGTCTGGTGTTTTCAGCAACTGCTTCTCTCTGTGCTTAAACACTGGTGAACATTTCATGTTCATTAATTGCTTCCTCTTACTAGAATTGTCACATTCTCTCTGGTCTGTGGCCAAAGTTGCAGGCTCCTTTTGAGGTAAATTATAACAACAGCTGTCATGTATGTACTATAAGAACTTTGCACACATTGAATCACTCAGTCCTTCCAGCACCCTGCGATGGAGATTCTGTTTTTGTCACCATTTTGCTGATAAGAAAACTGAGATGTGGGTTAAAATAACTTGCCCAACACTATAAACCTAGAAAAATGCAGATGAAGGATTTAGAGACTAGAATGTGACTTTGAGCACTTCAAAGCTCCTGTGCTTAGCAGCTACATGCTGCCAGTTGGTGTCTTGAAAACCTTGATATTATGGAGTGAACTTCTGAGACAGTTCTTTTACCGCAGTAGCCATTCACTTTTTAATTAACTTAAACACACTTGTTTGGAAAAGAACATCTCTTTCAAAGGGGCATCTAAAGAATGTGTTAAAATAGCACACTGAGATGATCTGTACTTAGTAGGGTTCCAATAAAAGCAACTCTCAACTAAAAAGTAATACATAGAATATTCATTCACTTGATTGTTTGACTTATAATTTAAGAAGAGAGTTCATGCTCAGGCACTAAAGCTACCAGATGCAGAACTAGAACTCTAGATAAAAAGAGACTACCTAAAGTCTCAAGATTGGGGACCCTGAGACTTGGAGTGGCATGATTAAACTTCTCATTTCACACCAAATGCTTTTCTGAAAACCTTTCAATGACTTTCTCTGGTCCATTAGCCTCAATGGTCCAGACACAGTCAAGTGTCATCCAAACATAGGCCAGAAGAAGTGCTTCAGGTCTTTTCCAACGGGAGATAGCAGATACAGCATCTTAGATATTTGTATTGAAAGTATACTGGAAAGACTGCCTGGAAGTTATTTTAAGGGTTTTAGAACTAGAAAAGACTGGCTGGCTGCATTTATATATGAAGGAATTAAATAGCACCACCAATTCGTTTTTTAAGGTTAATGATAAACTAATCAAGAAAAAAATTACTATTTAAACCTGGATTCATAGTGGTATTCAGCCAAAGAAATTGAGATGCTTGCACTTCCTTGATATACTGTAGAGGAAAAGCCTAAGTTTTTGGGAGGTTGGGATGTTGGAATGAGTCCATCATGTGCAATTAATCCATCCACCATCTAACCACAAACAGGGACACTCAGGGATAACTCCCCCAACTAGAGGCTGAGAAAGTCATCAGTGAGGGAATCTCAGCACCCATGAAAGCTCAGGGGAGGCTGCAGATGATGGGAATGTGCTACCATGGACCTGAGATCCCGGTTTCAGTTGAAATTATTAAGGCATGAAGTAGCAGGGCCAGGTGGTGTCGCTTAACCTTCAGAGGCAGTGGATTTAATGAGCATAATAAGCCCTAGGAATGGAGAACATGTCAATCCACAAACATCTGAGGCAGTGGCTAACTGATGCCAAAGTCTATAGGAATGACATAGATGCAAAGCCTACAAAGGCATTGCTTGATGTATATACTCAGGGAAGTTCTAGGGAAAGCAGGGAGAAACTCATGTTGGCATAATGAAAGTTCATGGACCCTTACTGCAGCTCCAGGTTTAAGCTGATTCACAAAGTCAGAGTCCCATTGTGGAGCATGAACCACATGTGGAGCATGAACCACATGTTCATCATCACTAGCCATCAGGGAAATTCAAATCAAAACCACCTTGAGATACTACCTTATACCAGTTAGAATGGCTAAAAGTATATCCTGAGGTTCTTCCTCCAAGCCTTTTCTAGAGAAATGGAGCTATTCATCAGGGTGACTGTATCAGGAGAAAAAGGAAATAATCAGAATTTCTACAGAATTTTAATATTAGGTATGAGTTTTTAAAATGCCCTGAGAACACAAAATGACAGGTCCAAGGTCAGAGTGGGGCTATGGAAGTCAGGGCATAAGCAGTATTTCATCTTTCTTTTTGCTTATGTCTATACTTCAGGAGCCCAGAGGACTAAGGCTCTTAATGTGTAATAGAAGTATACATACTGTAAATTTGATGGAATCTTCAAACATTTGTTCTTTGAAGACTGAGAGACATAAGCTTTAAGGAAAATCATTCTAGGGACACGTGGGTGGCTCAGTCAGTTAAGCAACCGACTCTTGGTTTTGGCTCAGGTCAGGTCTCAGGGTGGTGGAATCAAGCCTGGAGTTGGCTCCATGTTCAGTGTGGAATGTGGAGAGATTCTCCCTCTCTGCCTCCTCCCACCCCACCTCATGCTCTCTCTCAAATAAAGAAATAAATAAATAATAGAAAAGCATTCTATATGCAAAGTGTTTACCAGTAAAGTCACAGCTAAACCTTGCCAAATGAAACATATTTAAAGGAAGGTAAACCAGACTACAAAAGTAACCAAAATGTAACTGTTCGTGTGACAAAAACAGTCATTTTCATTTTTTTAAGACTTATTTATTTAGCTTAGAGTGAGAAAGACAGAATGAGTGGGAGGAACAGAGGGAAGGGAGAGAGAATATCAAGCAGACTCTATACTGAGCGTAGAGCCCAACTCAGGGTTCAATCTCAGGACTCTGAAATCATGAAGTGAGCCAAAAACAAGAGTCCAACATTTAACTGACTGCACGACCCACACACCCCAAAATCAATAATTTTCTACCATGGTTAAATAATATGAACAAAGGATATCACATATCTTTAAACATCAGGAATATAAAATTCAGGGACAAGCATGTTCTTATTAAATCCATAACAGAAAATCTCATGGCTTTATTTGTTTGAGGCAGTTGAGATAGGAGACAAAGTGCCTTTTCCTTTGTGACTATGTTCCATACAATGTTCCCCATGATGCAGAACAGGTTGCCAGTTTGCCTCCACATTTGCTGACCTATGGAGTGAGGACTAGTACAATATGAAGGTCAAGTGGAAGCTGGCCTAACTGCCCCAATTCACCAAAATAAAACCCAAAATATTTCCATAGCCCTGGAGGAGTTTTTGTCTCCTTCCATCTAAGGTGCAAAATATGGAGGAGAAATGAGTCTACCACCCCTTTGTAACTTGCACATGCATCTGGTACAAAAGCTAAACAGACCTTAGAGAATGACTTTTGTAATAAGTGACTTTGGGGATTATTATAAAATGAATCAAGTTATGGTGCCATTCGCAGAGACTATTCCAGGTGTGATATATTTTCTGGAGCAAATGAACAAAGTCCCTGGCAGTTAGTGTGCAGCTACTGACCCAGCAAATGTTTTGATTTTAGTCCCAATTAATAGACACAATAAAAAAGGATTGGCTTTCACCTGCAATGGGCATTAATACACTTTGACAATGTAAACTCATGTGTTTCTGTCATAATATATCCAGTCCAGAGGGACCTTAATTATCTTGATAGCCACAGAGCATTATACTAATCCATTTCAATGGATTCAAAATTATTTAAGTATTTCAAATGGCAGAATTAAGGATTCTAGATGCTTTAGAGTCTGATAAATTCTGGAGAAGCCCAGGATCCCACTGTATGAACAACTTTCTTAGGAGCCAACTGATCCTGGAAATGTCTAAGTAGTTCTTCTACATGTAGAGACAAATTGTTCCATCTTCAGTCACCCACAATAAATAAATAAATGTTTGATACATCTCTTTGGATTTTGGAGGCAATATATAAAACATGTAGCTATAACATTTTTATGTATTTATTGCATAGCCCGTAAAGCCAAAAATTGGGGGTAGAACTCATAGTAAAAGAAGTACTCGAAGCAGGCCCTAGGTAGGTACAGGTTGAAGTGCACAGTAGACCTTGTGACTCAGCAGAGCCAATGGTATTTAAGGTATCTGCAACAAACAGGGATGTTGTGTGGAATCTCTGACAGGCTGTAATAGGAAAATCATCATGCCTATGCCTTGAGTTTTGGAACAAAGACTTGTGCCCCTCTGTTGACAACCATTCTCCATTCCAATAGCATTTTCTGGTTTACTATTGTGCTTGTGGAGATTTAATGCCTGATAGTGACTTGCCAAGGCAGATATGTGGCCTGATATGACCATCATAAATGGAGATGCTATGTATGACACCATGCCTGAATGGAGGAGGAAAGCATAAGAAATTTTGCTTGAGCAGCAGGTACAGATTCTCATGGTATCAAGTCCATATATAAGATAACCATGACAGAAGGGATGGAGGACATGTATAAGCTCAACAAAATGAACTTCCCTTCACCAAAAATGATCTGCCACCAATAAGTGTCCATGTGTTGCCAGAGGAGACCAACTCTATGCCTCTGATACAGCACCATTCCTTAGGGACACTAGCCATCGACCTGGTCAGTTCATTACATAAAATACATCCTTATTCTAGTGGTGAGTGTTTCTTCTTCATTGGAATAGATAAATATTTTTTATGTGAATATGCCTTTCCTACCAATATGGCCATGTACATATCTGCCCTCCTCATTCGTGGCCATTGAAGCCCACATAGCATCACCTCTCCTTTTCAGGCCAATTTGACTTGCCAGAACTTCAAATGTTCTCATAGATTTATGAATGGCCTAGAAACAAATGCTCTTATTGGTGGCAAATGTTTAAATAGTAATGGTATAATGATATAATCAATGATAGAAAACACACCACAACTCCTCAGTCAGATAATCCACATTGTCTAATAACACTAGCCATAATTCATAGAGGACCAATGGGATAGAAATAAAATGCAAAAGAAATGAACTGTCAGAGCAATTCAAATGTTAGACTCACAAAAAAGAGGGCTGCCAGATTTCTGGACACTCAACTTTAATCTGATTTGTCTGTCCCTCTCACCTTCTTCAGCGTGCCATGCAAGGTTTGAATAAAGCATAAATCCCCTAATATTAACACAATATGGAGCAGAAAATCCCTGCAATTGAGTGAGGTAGCAAAAAATGGGGCCAGCAGACACATGCATATACTTATGGAAAAGCAGCATCTGGCAAAAAGTACAGATCACCTGGTGCCAGAAAGTTAAATTTTAAGAGTTTAACTCCCATACATTTTCCCCTGGGGGAAAAATAATTGAATAAGCAAGTAAGAAAATGCAAATTCAAGGATAATAATCTTCCATAAAAGAAAAGCCTTTTTAAAGATAGGAAGTTTAAAAAGTCAGTCCTGTCCAATCCATTTTCCCCTTCCATCCACCAAGCCTATTTTGCCTAATTCCTTGTTTCTAAAAATTAGATGCTGATAAGCATGACACCTGTGGTTCCTGCTTAAGTTAGTTTCCTAAGTGCCCCCTCTGGAGGTTCTGACTTTATTAGGTCTGGAGTAGGATCCAGTATTCACCATATGCCTTTGTAAAACATTTATCTAACTGAATTGGGAGGAGGTAATATAGAAGAAACATTAGGGGGATGTGCTATCTGAACAAAGCTCTTTAGTTGTCCCCTTAGAATAGAAGGTGGATGCAAATCATAAATTAAATGGGTATATCTTTGAGGCTGATAAGTTTTTGTTTGTTTGTTTGTTTTTAGATTTTTAAATTTATTTTAGGGAGAGAGAAAGAGCACGCTTATTGTTAAGGGCCGAGGGAGAGGGAGAGAGACTCTCAAGCAGACTCCATGCTGAGGCCAGAGCCCCATGTGGGGTTCAATCTCACCACCCTGAGATCATGACCTGAGCCAAAATCAAGAGCCGCCAACAGTAGATGCTCAACAGAGGGTGCCACCCAAATGCTCTAGGCTGAGAGGTATTTTTGAAACGATATTGAAGTAATAAATCTTCTCTGCAAGCAGTACAGTCCCAGAATTAAGTAGTCTGGCCTCAGACACTGAATTTGTCAAGGGAGGCTAATAGGACAAACTCTGAAAGCTCAGCCTCCACATAATCAGAACTTCCTTACATCATAGCCTAGGCAGGCCAACAGAGGGATTCAGCCACATTCAATGTGTGGAAATATACGTGGCTTCCCCTACATGGTTCTGGTCTTTGTTTCCACTTATTGAGTGGATGGGGAAGAGAGATGAGGCTCACAGGTGGCAGTTGTTTACGGGCTGGGCTGTCAAGTGGCACTTGTGTCATGAGGCAGAGCCAAAGAGCATGGCCGCACCCAACTGACTGCACAGGAGGCTGGGAAGTGTCCGGCGGTCTGCCCGGGAAGAAAGAGGGGGAGCTTGGAGTTTGGCCAGTAAGAGTCTCTGCTATACAGGTAAACAGAATTGAAAGTGGGTGGGGAACCCTTGCAGTTCAAATACCAGCGAGCAATACTGGAAAACCCTGTAGCTGATCAATAAACACAGCACATGGTTTTCCGTGTGCCAGCAAATGCTGCAGCACCTGGATGCTTATTAGAAATGCATTCTTGGACCCATCCTAGACCCACTTAAGGTGCATTTATAGGCACCTTAAAATTGGAGAGATACTGACTACTCTTGCCAAGTCAGAATTGTCTCCACATAGTTTAATCTTATGGTATCTTCAAAGGTCAGTGAAAATGAAAAGATTCTGATTCAGTTAAAGTTCACCAGACATCTCCACACATATTACTTTGAATTTAATAGCAATTAAAGTAATTATTTCATATGTGACAAAATGACACATTTCATATTCAGATATATCAATTCCTGTGTATTTCTAGAGTTCTGAGCCCCAAGAACTATCATTAAATCATGTAAGAGCATATAGAATACATAAACATCAGAATTCATACAAGACAAACCTATTTATAGATATTTGAGATTGTGTGAGATAAAATTCAGATCAAATATCATCACTTCAATCACCTGTGCCAAGAAAGCTGAGAAGCCTGAATGACAACTATTACAATGATGGTTATTTGGGCAAAAACCCAGGGTTACTAAAAGGTTTGCATGGCTATGAGTACAGATGCAATCTACTTTTCACTGTATACCAGGTCTTCTAGGCAGCCACTGGCAGGCTAAAGATCTGCATTATTTCTTTAGGCAAAAACCCTTCCATCTGTCAAGCAAGAAGTGTACTGACAAACTCACTGTTGCCAGTGCAAGGCAGGAAATGAAGGTTCTACTCAGAGGAATGGGTGAAAATCATCGCAGAAGATAACAGAATGGTATTCTGATATTTCAAATATCTTCCCCAAAGCAGGCTGTTTTGTATAATTTTAAAGTATGCACTAAACATCTTCTCCAGAAAAAAATAAAATTTCACTACCTTGGATATTGTAATTCTCCCTTAAAAAACAAATATTGTAGAAAGAAGTCCCATATGGGCAATGCACATGAAGGTACAACAGGTAATAAGCATTTTCAGTCTTATTACCCATTTTAATATAATAATTTTTATGATTCTCAATGTTTATTTTCCTATTTATTTTATTTGTGAACCACCAGGAAAAAGGACATGTAAGAAGGAAAAGAATAGAAATCCACTTTAGAAATGAAGCCAGCTAAGGCCACTAACATACACCATGACCCAGTACCGAGGTGTTTCTCAGTAAATCAAAGGGCATAGATTCAGAGATCTCAAATATGTCCCCAAGCTCTCTAAAAATGTGAGAAAACAATCCTGTTGCATTTATAATATACCTGACCTGCCTTATTATATGCCCAAAATTGTCACCAGTTCATGGGTTCTATATTGGCAATGAGAAACAGATTCACTGATTTCAGTTCAGACCTTACAGAAGTCACAATACAAAGACATACATACCCCCTTTGGGTTATTTTCCTGTAAATCATGGTTCAGTTTTATTTGGGGTGGTGAGTCAAGGAGGGATTTCCAGCAGAATGATTTTATAATAGATATTACATATTGGTGAAATTTAGGTCTATTCTGTAAAAACAAGACAATTGGGACTTTTCTAATAATGTGGTAGTTTTGAAGATATTGAATGTATAATATTTAAAAGCAGAAAACCATGCCAAGGTTTGAGTTTGTATTTTCCATACTGTCTTCTGTCAAGTCTTTGGAGTGTGGGGGAGCATCAGTGAACTCTACCGGACAGTCACCTTAGCCAGAGAGGTCCTGGGAAAGTTTTACACAACAGGCTTCTATTAAGATAGGAAAATTGAAAACAAAGCTTAAAGTTTGAAAACCTTTGATACTATCTGAGTCTGCCTCTCTATCCCTCCATTTGCCAGTGTAATGAAGATGGGAACAGCCTGGATGAAGTGAGGTAACATGTGTCCAGTCTTCAGAATGGACCTCTGTGTGTGGAGAGTATGTGACGTATGTCTGGTGTCCTAGCTGTTGCTACTGTCATCATGACTGTTGCTATGTCACAGTGTTACGCAGTTATCCAGAGTAAAGGTACTCTCCACAGGGGTATGGCTGTGAGAGCCATATACCCAAGATTTTGGATACCATAGACCATTCTAAAATGTTCATCATTTCAATTCTTCTCCAAAGGTAAGAATTGGGGCAAACTAAAATACTAGGTAAAAATACTAGTTGCAGAATTTTGGATATACTGAATTCATTCACTTACTGAGATATTCTCTACAGTTGTCCACAAAAGAAACAAATGTGAGCATGCTCTTATGTACTTGCACTCCTACATGCACACACGCACACACACACACATGGACACGCACATGCACACACACACACATAAGTATGTCTATCCTCTTGGCTTAGGAAAAAAATGTTTCCTTTCTCTTTGCTTTCAACTCAGCTCAGTGGTAGAATTCAGACAATGATGAAGCCTGAGAACTACAAAAGAGCTCTTGGTATGGAATGACTCTAACCAAGCTGTTGTGTGAAATGATTTGGCCAAACTCTGGCATGGTTTCTGGCAGCTTAAAGCCATGTCTGTTAGATGACCCTCCTTAAAATGCCTGCCTGAGAAGGTTCAGTATTGCCAGGATTTAATTTTTAGCCCAATTTACTTATTTGTACCAGCTAAAACCTGGTATCAGCCAGATAGGCCCCTAACTTCTCTTAGAAAAGTTGTATTCGAAAGCTTCAAGTTGTAAAACCTTTCTCTGCCCTTTAAGATGTAAATCCTCCTTTGCCAGAGCTATTTACTCAAGGACCTAAGAGCTGTATTGGTGATAACTGTTGACAATAATTTCTGATGACTGCTTCTATTTCCATGGTGTTAGTCATGATCTCTCCCTTTTTATTCATAATTTTATTAATTTGGATCTTCTCTCTTTTCTTTTGGATTAGTTTGGCCAATGGTTTATTGATCTTACTGATCCTTTCAAAAAAACAGCTTCTAGTTTTGTTGATGCATTCTACTGTATCTCTGGTTTCTATCTCATTGATCTCTGCTCTAATCTTGATTATTTCCCTTCTTGTGTGTGGGGTTGGCTTAGTTTGTTGTTGATTCCCCATTTCCTTAAGGTGTAAAGACAGCTGGTATATCCTATATTTTCAATTTTTTTGAGGGAGGCTTCCATGGCTGTGTATTTCCCCATTAGGACTGCCTTTGCTGTATCCCATAGATTTTGGACCGAAGTGTCATCATTCTCATGGTTTCCATGAATTGTTTAAGTTCTTCTTTGATCTCCTGGTTGATCCAAGCATTCTTAAGCAAGGTAGTCTTTATCTTCCAGGTGTTTGAATTCCTTCCAAACTTTTTCTTGTGGTTGAGTTCCAGTTTCAAAGCATTATGATCTGAGAATATGCAGGGAATAATCTCAATCTTTTGGTATCAGTTGACTCGTGATTTGTGACCCAGTATGTGGTCTATTCTAGAGAAAGTTCCATGTGCACTTGAGAAGAATGAGTATTCTGTTGTTTTGGGGTGGAATGTTCTGTATTTATCTATGAGGTCCAATGAATGTGTCATTCAATGCTCTTGTTTCTTTATTGATTTTCTGCTTGGATGATCTGATTATTACTAAGAGTGGCATGTTAAGATCCCCTACTATTAGTGTATTCATATCAAAATGACTCTCTATTTTGATTAACAGTTGTCTGATATACTTGGCTGCTCCCATATTGGGGGCATAAATATTTACAATTGTTAGATCTCCTTGGTGGATAGACTCTTTAAGAATGATGTAGTGTCCTTCTGTATCTCTGACTACAGTCTTTAGTTTAAAATCTAATTTATCTGTATTGGTGAAATGCACACATTCTAAGAGATTACTTTCTTCTTGCTCCCAGCCCTTGTGGGAGGGTATGGGCCAACCCATACCACTGCCTCTGATCATGAAGATATGAGAAGTGGGTTTCTCTTCCAGATAAAAACCAGTTAATAAACCCTGATGTCCTAGTCACATAGACTAAAACACTCCACCCTTCTCATTGTCTATCCCCTAGCACACCCAGCCTTTAGAAAATCTTTGGCCTTTTGTTTTAGCAAAGTTGAGTTTACATGATGCTGGATGCTTTGCCTATTGCAGTAGTTACTACTGCACAAAACCTACCCTTACCAGCTCAAATAGTGTCCAGTTTTGTTTATCTTTGACAAATCTAATCTGTAAAAGCATCAAAAATGTGGCATAGTTCAACTTTTTGTTATAGGTGATCTTCATATTTAAAGGAATCTGCCATTAAGTATTGTAATGGAAATAAAACCATAAAAAAATAAATGAAGTCAATTGCTATAAGGGAATCATGTAGTTTACTTAACTAGGAAAAAAAAAGTTTTAATCCCAGTATGTTTAGCATTACACAGATCCAGGGTTTTCCCACTGGCCAGAAAAATATTAATGCAGAATTTTTATTACAATACAAATCAGAATTTATGTAGATATGTTCATTTTTTAAAGAGGTGATAAGTAACCTTTTTTAAAAACAGTGTAAAACCATTAAGATCTGGAGACTACTTGTCCCCAGGCTCTCAGGGGTCTCTGCTTCTCTTGAAACCATGGGTGAAGACTGAGGATTGAGAAGCCCTGAGAGGAGGGCTCTGCTATGTTGGAAAAACCACAAAACTCAAGAATTCTGCGCAGGGTAGGGTCCAGGTGGGCCTGTCTTGCCCAGGTACCGGGTGGGTAGCTGGGCAGAGCTGGGGGTCCAGAGCATGCATTTTCTAAAAGACATTTTCTAAAAGACATTTTCTAAAAGACGTTTTCTAAAAGACTCCTCCAGCCCTGACAAAATGCTTTCCTGCATTGTACCATACACAAACTTGAAATAATTTGAAAGTGGCCAAAGACCTCTCAGCCTTAAGCAGCTCTCCTAAAAGCATATTTCTCCCCCTTGCAACTCAGCTCTAGTTGTCCACCCCTGCACTGGAGGGCAAACCCTGTGCTGGCACTGCTGGGCAGGCCCAGAACCTAAGGGCAGATAGTAGTACAAATTTCCTCTGTCCTGGCCCTCTTCCTTCTGCTGTCAGCATGGCCAGAGGGCAAAATTACTTCTCAGCCAGTCCCCAGCTGGGCCACTGCACACTCGTGAACACAAAGGTCAATGTCAAAGGCTTGCCTAGACCTATTCAACTAGCAGTAGGATCAGGGCTCAAGCTTAATCTTTTTTTTTTTTTTTAAGATTTTATTCATTTATTTGACAGAGAGCGATCACAAGTAGGCAGAGAGGCAGGCAGAGAGAGAGGAGGAAGCAGGCTCCCTGCTGAGCAGAGAGCCCGATGTGGGGCTCGATCCCAGGACCCTGAGATCATGACCTGAGCTGAAGGCAGAGGCTTTAACCCACTGAGCCACCAAGGCACCCCAAGCCTACTCTTTTTTACATCCAAATAATAAAAAAGATAAATCAAGGAGAAAAACTTATGTTTGTGTAGATCAACGTTATCACATTGCATACACTTGTCCATGTTTCATCTAGAGAGTAAGCTTCACTCACTAGTGCATTTAAAACACCATTTCAGAGTCAAGATGGCAGAGAAGTAGCAGGCTGAGACTACTTCAGGTAGCGGGAGATCAGCTAAATAGCTTATCTAAAGATTGCAAACACCTACAAATCCAACGGGAGATTGAAGAGAAGAAGAACAGCAATTCTAGAAACAGAAAATCAACCACTATCTGAAAGGTAGGACTGGCGGAGAAGTGAATCCAAAGCAACTGGAAGATAGACCACGGGGGGAGGGGCCGGCTCCCGGCGAGCGGCGGAGCAACAGAGCACAAAATCAGGACTTTTAAAAGTCCGTTCTGCTGAGGGACATCGCTCCAGAGACTTAACTGGGGTGAAGCCCAGGCGGGGTCAGCACGGCCTCAGGTCCCACAGGGTCACAGAAGGATCAGGGGTGTCTGAGTGTCGCAGAGCTTACCGGTATTAGAATGGGGAAGCCGGCCACAGAGACAGAGCCGAGGAGTAAGCTCTAAGCTCGGGGTTACCTTGAACCGGTCACAGGCTCGGTCAGCTCGGAGCACGGCCAGAGGCCAGGGTGACGGGAGTAATTGGGCACTGTTCTCTGAGGGCACACTGAGGAGTGGGGCCCCGGGCTCTCGGCTCCACCGGGACAGAGACCAGGAGGCTGCCATCTTCATTCCCGTCTTCCAGAACTCTACAGAAAGCGCTCAGGGAACAAAAGCTCCCGAAAGCAAACCCAGCAAACCCGAGTGGATTACTCAGCCTGGCCACGGGTAAGGGCAGTGCAACTCCGCCTGGCAAAGAAGCTTGAGAATCACTACAACAGGCCCCTCCCTCAGAAGATCAACGAGAACCCCAGCCAGGACCAAGGTCACCTACCAAGGAGTGCAGTTTCAATACCAAGGAGAGCGGCGGAATTCCAGAGGAGAAGAAAGCAAAGCACGGAACTCATGGCTTACTCCCCATGATTCTTTAGCCTTGCAGTTAATTTAATTTTTTTTTCTATTTCAATTTTTTTTTCTCTTCTTCTGCTAAATTTTTTTACTTTTACCGTTTTCTTTTTTAACATTTTTTAAATAGTTTATCTAATATATATATATATATATATATATATATATATATATATATTTCCTTTTTATATTTTTTATTGGCTTTCTTTTTTTAATAGTTTCTTTTTTTTTTTCTTTCTGAACCCATTTTATCCCCTTTCTTCCCCCTCATGAATTGGGATCTCTTCTGATTTGGCTAAAGCATATTTTCCTAGGGTTGTTGCCACCCTTTTAATATTTTACTTGCTCCTTCATATACTCTTATCTGGACAAAATGACAAGGCAGAAAAATTCACATAAACAAAAAGAACAAGAAGCAGTACCAAAGGCTAGGGACCTAATCAATACAGACATTGATAATATGTCAGATATAGAGTTCAGAATGACGATTCTCAAGGTTCTAGCCAGGCTTGAAAAAGGCATGGAAGATATTAAAGCAACCCTCTCGGGAGATATAAAAGCCCTTTCTGGAGAAATAAAAGAACTAAAATCTAACCAAGTTGAAATCAAAAAAGCTATTAATGAGGTGCAATCAAAAATGGAGGCTCTCACTGCTAGGATAAATGAGGCAGAAGAAAGAATTAGTGATATAGAACCAAATGACAGAGAATAAAAAAGCTGAGCAAAAGAGGGACAAACAGCTACTGGACCACGAGGGGAGAATTCGAGAGATAAGTGACACCATAAGACGAAACAACATTAGAATATTTGGGATTCCAGAAGAAGAGGAAACAGAGAGGGGAGTAGAAGGTATGTTGGAGAGAATTATTGGAGAGAATTTCCCCAATATGGCAAAGGGAACAAGCATGAAAATCCAGGAGGTTCAGAGAACCCCCCTCAAAATCAATAAGAATAGGTCCACAACCCGTCACCTAATAGTAAAATTTACAAGTCTTAGTGACAAAGAGAAGATCCTGAAAGCAGCCCGGGAAAAGAAGTCTGTACGTACAATGGTAAAAATATTAGATTGGCAGCAGACTTATCCACAGAGACCTGGCAGGCCAGAAAGAGCTGGCATGATATATTCAGAGTACTAAATGAGAAAAACATGCAGCCAAGAATACTATATCCAGCTAGGCTACCATTGAAAATAGAAGGAGAGATGAAAATCTTCCAGGACAAACAAAAACTGAAAGAATTTGCAAATACCAAACCAGCTCTACAGGAAATATTGAAAGGGGTCCTCTAAGCAAAGAGAGACCCTAAAAGTAGTAGATCAGAAAGAAACAGAGACAATATACAATAACAGTCACCTTACAGGCAATACAATGGCACTAAATTCATATCTCTCAATACTTACCCTGAATGTTAATGGGCTAAATGCCCCAATCAAAAGACACAGGGTATCAGAATGGATCAAAAAACAAAACCCATATATATGTTGCCTACAAGAAACTCATCTTAAACCGGAATACACCTCCAGGTTTAAAGTGAGGGGGTGGAAAAGAATTTACCATGCTATTGGATATCAGAAGAAAGCAGGAGTGGCAATCCTTATATCAGATCAATTAGATTTTAAGCCAAAGACTATAATAAGAGATGAGGAAGGACACTATATCATACTCAAAGGAACTGTCCAACAAGAAGATCTAACAATTTTAAATATCTATGCCCCTAACGTGGGAGCAGCCAACTATATAAACCAATTAATAACAAAATCAAAGATACACATCGACAATAATACAATAATAGCAGGGGATTTTAACACTCCCCTCACTGAAATGGACAGATCATCCAAGCAAGAGATCAACAAGGAAATAAAGGCCTTAAATGACACACTGGACTAGATGGACATCACAGATCTATTCAGAACATTTCATCCCAAAGCAACAGAATACACATTCTTCTCTAGTGCACATGGAACATTCTCCAGAATAGATCACATTCTTGGTCCTAAATCAAGTCTCAACTGGTATCAAAAGATTGGGATCATTCCCTGCATATTTTCAGACCACAATGCTCTAAAGCTAGAACTCAATAACAAGAGGAAATTAGGAAAGAACCCAAATACGTGGAGAGTAAACAGCATCCTTCTAAAGAATGAATGGGTCAACCAGGAAATCAAAGAAGAATTGAAAAAATTTATGGAAACAAATGATAATGAAAACACAATGGTTCAGAATCTGTGGGACACAACAAAGGCAGTCCTGAGAGGAAAATATATAGCGGTACAAGCCTTTCTCAAGAAACAAGAAAGGTCTCAGGTACACAACCTAACCCTACACCTAAAGTTGCTGAACACAGAACAAGAAAGAAACCCTAAACCCAGCAGGAGAAGAGAAATCATAAAGATCAGAGCAGAAATCAATGAAATAGAAACCAAAAAAAAAAAACAATAGAACAAATCAATGAAACTAGGAGCTGGTTCTTTGAAAGAATTAATAAGATTGATAAACCCCTGGCCAGACTTATCAAAAAGAAAAGACAAAGTCCCCAAATAAATAAAATCATGAATGAAAGAGGAGAGATCACAACGAACACCAACGAAATACAGACAATTATAAGAACATACTATGAGCAACTCTACGCCAACAAATTTGACAATCTGGAAGAAATGGATGCATTCCTAGAGACATATAAACTACAACAACTGAACCAGGAAGAATTAGAAAGCCTGAACAGACCCATAACCAGTAAGGAGATTGATACAGTCATCAAAAATCTCCAAACAAACAAAAGCCCAGGGCCAGAAGGCTTCCCAGGGGAATTCTACCAAACATTTAAAGAAGAACTAATTCCTATTCTCCTGAAACTGTTCCAAAAAATAGAAATAGAAGGATAACTTCCAAACTCATTTTATGAGGCCAGCATCACCTTGATCCCAAAACCAGACAAGGATCCCAACAAAAAAGAGAACTACAGACCAATATCCTTGATGAACACAGATGCAAAAATTCTCGCCAAAATACTAGCCAATAGGATTCAACAGTACCTTAAAAGGATTATTCACGACGACCAAGTGGGATTTATTCCAGGGCTGCAAGGCTGGTTCAACATCCGCAAATCAATCAATGTGATACAACACATTAATAAAAGAAAGAACAAGAACCATATGATACTCTCCATAGATGCTGAAAAAGCATTTGACAAAGTACAGCATCCCTTCCTGATCAAAACTCTTCAAAGTGTAGGGATAGACGGCACATACCTCAATATTATCAAAGCCATCTATGAAAAACCCACCGCAAATATCATTCTCAATGGAGAAAAACTGAAAGCTTTTCCGCTAAGGTCAGGAACACGGCAGGGATGTCCGTTATCACCACTGCTATTCAACATAGTACTAGAAGTCCTAGCCTCAGCAATCAGACAACAAAAGGAAATTAAAGGCATCCAAATCGGCAAAGAAGAAGTCAAACTATCACTCTTTGCAGATGATATGATACTCTATGTGGAAAACCCAAAAGACTCCACTCCAAAACTGCTAGAACTTGTACAGGAATTCAGTAAAGTGTCAGGATATAAAATCAATGCACAGAAATCAGTTGCGTTTCTCTACACCAACAACCAGACAGAAGAAAGAGAAATTAAGGAGTCCATCCCATTTACAATTGCACCCAAAACTATAAGATACTTAGGTATAAACCTAACCAAAGAGACTAAGAATCTATACACAGAAAACTATAAAGTACTCATGAAAGAAATTGAGGAAGACACAAAGAAATGGAAAAATGTTCCATGCTCCTGGATTGGAAGAATAAATATTATGAAAATGTCTATGCTACCTAAAGCAACCTACACATTTAATGCAATTCCTATCAAAGTACCATCCATTTTTTTCAAAGAAATGGAGCAAATAATCCTAAAATTTATATGGAACCAGAAAAGACCTCGAATAGCCAAAGGAATATTGAAAAAGAAAGCCAAAGTTGGTGGCATCACAATTCCGGACTTCAAGCTCTATTACAAAGCTGTCATCATCAAGACAGCATGATACTGGCACAAAAACAGACACATAGATCAATGGAACAGAATAGAGAGCCCAGAAATAGACCCTCAACTCTATGGTCAACTCATCTTCGACAAAGCAGGAAAGAATGTCCAATGGAAAAAAGACAGCCTCTTCAATAAATGGTGTTGGGAAAATTGGACAGCCACAGGCAGAAAAATGAAATTGGATCATTTCCTTACACCACACACGAAAATAGACTCAAAATGGATGAAGGATCTCAATGTGAGAAAGGAATCCATCAAAATCCTCGAGGAGAACACAGGCAGCAACCTCTTCGACCTCAGCCACAGCCACATCTTCCTAGGAACATCACCAAAGGCAAGGGAAGCAAGGGCAAAAATGAACTATTGGGATTTTATCAAGATCAACAGCTTTTGCACAGCAAAGGAGACCGTTAACAAAACCAAAAGACAACTGACAGAATGGGAGAAGATATTTGCAAATGACATATCAGATAAAGGGCTAGTGTCCAAAATCTATAAAGAACTTAGCAAACTCAACACCCAAAGAACAAATAATCCAATCAAGAAATGGGCAGAGGACATGAACAGACATTTCTGCAAAGAAGACATCCAGATGGCCAACAGACACATGAAAAAGTGCTCCATATCACTCGGCATCAGGGAAATACAAATCAAAACCACCATGAGATATCACCTCACACCAGTCAGAATGGCTAAAATGAACAAGTCAGGAAATGACAGATGCTGGCGAGGATGCGGAGAAAGGGGAACCCTCCTACACTGTTGGTGGGAATGCAAGCTGGTGCAACCACTCTGGAAAACAGCATGGAGGTTCCTCAAAATGTTGAAAATAGAACTACCCTATGACCCAGCAATTGCACTGCTGGGTATTTACCCTAAAGATACAAACGTAGTGATCCGAAGGGGCACGTGCACCCGAATGTTTATAGCAGCAATGTCTACAATAGCCAAACTATGGAAAGAACCTAGATGTCCATCAACAGACGAATGGATCAAGAAGATGTGGTATATATACACAATGGAATACTATGCAGCCATCAAAAGAAATGAAATCTTGCCATTTGCGACGACGTGGATGGAACTAGAGGGTATCATGCTTAGCGAAATAAGTCAATCGGAGAAAGACAACTATCATATGATCTCCTTGATATGAGGGAGAGGAGATGCCTCATGGGGGGTCGAGGGGGTAGGAGAAGAGTAAATGAAACAAGATGGGATTGGGAGGCAGACAAACCATAAGTGACTCTTAATCTCACAAAACAAACTGAGGGTTGATGGGGGGAGGGTGTTGGGAGAGGGGGTGGGGTTATGGATATCGGGGAGGGTATGTGCTATGGTGAGTGTTGTGAAGTGTGTAAACCTGGCGATTCGCAGACCTGTACCCCTGGGGATAAAAATATATGTTTATAAAGCTGTAAAAAAAAAAAAAATTTCTGCTTTTATATATCTTACAGGGGCAAATGGAAGATAAGTCAGTGTTCTAAGAACTTTTCTGACATGAACTTAGTTAATCCTTATCTTAACCCTATTATGATCCCCATTCTAAGATAAGGAATCTAAGCCACAGAACAGTTACACTCGCCCAAGGCTACACAGATAGTAAGGAGAGTAAAGAAGTCATTTCCTAACCACAGAAGTGTTTTATTAGGTTGTGACTGATACCGCTAGCCATTTGTGTTATCAAGAAATCATCACTTCATGTGGAATTATAAATAACTATAATAAATCTAATTTTTAAAATTAAACTTTACCTTATCGAAAATGGGTGAAAGACCTTAACAGACACCTCACCACAAAAGATGTACTAGAAGACGGAAGATAAACATAGGAAAAGATGCTGCACATTAGGTAGTCACTAGGGAATTTCAAATTAAAACTGTAATGAGGGGTGCCTGGGTGGCTCAGTGGGTTAAAGCCTCTGCCTTCGGTTCGGTTCATGATCCCAGGATCCTGGAATCAAGCCCCACACCAGGCTCTCTGCTCAGCGGGGAGCCAGATTCCCTTCCTCTCTCTCTGCCTGCCTCTCTGCCTACTTGTGATCTCTGTCTGTCAAATAAATAAATAAAATTTTTAAAAAAACTGTAATGAGATACCACCATATACCTATTAAAAAGGTTAAAATACAAAACACTATCCAACACTGAAAGCTGGTGATAATGTGGAGCAACTGAAATTCTCATTTGTTGTTGGTGGGAATGCAATACAGTACAGATACTTTGGAAGCCAGATGATTTCTTACAAAACCAAACATACTCTTACCATACTTCCCAGTAATCAAACCCTTTGGTATTTACCCAAAGGAATTGAAAACTTATGTCCACACAAACACCTGCACATGAATGTTTATGGCAGTTTATCCATTATCACCAAAACTTGGAGGCAATCAAGATGTTCTTTGGCAGGAGAATGGATAAGTACGTGCATCCAGATAATGGAATATTGTTCGGCACTAAAAAGAAATGGCTGTCAAACCATGAAAAGACATGGAGAAAACTTAAATACATATTACAAGTGAAAGAACTTAATGTAAAAAGGCTATATACTGTATGATTCTAACTATATGACATTCTAGAAAAGGCAAAACTATGGTGAGGGTAAAAAGATTAGAGCTTGCCAGTGGTTGGGTGGGAGAGATAAATAAGCAAATGCAGAGGATTTTTAAGGCAATGAAAATACTCTGCATGATACATCAATGGTGAATACATGCCATTATACCTTTGTTCAAACCTACAGAACATACAAGACCAAGAGTGAACCCTACTGTCAGCTATGGACTTTGACTGACTGTGATTGTGATGTGCCAATGTAGGTTCATCCTTGGAGATAAAAATAAAACAAAACAACAACAACATACCATTCTACTGAGTGATGTTGACAATGGGGGAGGCTATATATATGTGGGGGCAGAGGATATATGGTAAATCTCTGCTCCTTCCTTTCAATCTTGTTGTAAACCTAAAAGTTGCTCTTTAAAAAGAAGTAGATGTTCGGTGAATTCAGTTTACTTAACATAAAATTAAACTTTATGCCTGTTAAGAATTGCCTTCAGCTGTAAGTAGTAGAGAACTAACTATAGTGGATGAAACAAATAGCTGTCTTATTTTTCACACATGACAAAATTTCTGGAGGTTGGGATTCTTGGGTTGCTATAGCAGCTTCAAAATAATTTTGGGGACCAAGCTTCTATTCTTATTTCACTCAATCATTCGCCATGGGCTACTTTTATCCACATTTGCTTGCCCATATTCTCATTTTATCTTCACATTTAGGCAAAAATGGGGAAAAAAAAACAAAACAGTAAAAACAAAAACACTCTCCTGTCAACTAAGTCTGCCACCTTGAAAAGAGTTTTCCTGGAATTCCAACAAACAACATGTGTTTATATCTCATGAGTCAGAACTGTGTTCCATGGTCACCTCTAGCTGGGCACATTGGTACCTAAAACAAAATTGGAATTTTGCCAGTGAAACAAGAAGAGTGGGTGTGTAGTAGCAAAGCTCTCTTACCTTCATAATCATCTTGGGTATTCTTGGGGTTGTGTTTGTTTTTTTTTTAACCTTTTTAAGTAAAATTTAACCAACTGTCACAAAAGAAAAATGTTGGGATATTTCTATGATGATTGCATTGATTCTATAGATCTCAGGGAGCACTGATATCTTTATAGTACTGAACTTATAGTCAAAATATAATTTGTTGCAATACTCAGGTATTTAATATCACCCAACAGTCTTTTGTAGCTTTTTTGTAGATATCATATTTTATTAGATTTATTCCTAGCAATATAAGATTTTTAGTGTTATGGTGAGTGGGTTAAGTATTTGTAAGTTTTGTAGCTAGTATATGAAAATAAAGTTTACTTTTTCATCGATGTTAAGTCCAGTGACATGCTAAGTCAATTTTGTTATGCTAATATGTGGATTTTATTTTTTAAAGTTTTTATTTGAATTCCAGTTAGTTAACATATAGTACAATATTAGTCTCAAGTGTATAATATAGTGATTTAGTACTTTCTGATGCTCATCACAGTGCACTCCTTAATCCCAATCACCTACTTAACCTTCTCCCCTCCCCTTCCCTTCTAGTAACCATCAGTTTCTCTAAAATTGGATCTGTTTCTTGGTTTGCCTCTCTCTCTCTCTTTTTCCCTTTGATCATTGTATCCCAAATTCCACATATGAGTGAAATCATATAGAATGTGTCTTTCTCTGATCAATTTATCTCACTTAGCATAATACTCTATAGCTCCATCCATATCATTGTAAATGGCAAGATTCCATTCTTATTGATGGGTGAATAATATTCCCTTGTGTATATATAGCACATCTTTTTTATCCATTTATCAGTTGAAGGATATATGGGCTGTTTTCCTAATTTTCTATTGTAAATAATGCCATTATAAACACGGGGTGTATGTGACCTTCAGAATCAGTATTTTTGTATCCTTCAGGTAAATAAATACACCTACTAGTGCAATTGCTGGATCATAGAGTAGTTCTAGTTTTCATTTTTTGAGAATCCGCCATATTATTTTCCAGAGTGGTTGTACAGGTTTGCATCCCACCAATAGTGCAAGAACATTCCCCTTTCTCTGCATCCTTACCAACACCTGTTGTTTCCTTTTTGTTGTTACATTTAGCTATTCTGACAGGTGTGAAGTGAAATCTCATTGTAGTTTTTATTTGTATTTCCCTGATGATAAGTGATGATGAGCATCTTCTCATATGTCTGTTTGCCATCTGTATGTCTTCTTTGGAATAATCTCTATTCATATATTTGGCTCATTTAAAATATGGATTTTAGACTTGTATTTATATGGGAACCAAGATGTCTTTGGTGAATAAAGACAGCTTTATTTCTTCTCAACATTTTTTTTCTTGTACTATTACATTTTTCCTTTTTTTTAATGTTCTTGTCAGTTCTTGTCAAATTATGATGCCAACATTGTGCTGACCTCATCAAATAAATTGGGAAATATTTCTAATTTTTTTTATCTAGAGAAGTTTAAGAATGATTAGAATTGTGTATGTCTTAAATACTTGTAAATATTTCAGTGGGGAAGGCTTCTGGGCCTGGAGTTCATTTTGTGAGGAAGATTTTAGTTATTATTTCAGTCACTGTTGTTGTTTAATAGAATAGAACTACTCAGCCTTTCTATTTGCCTGTGTCAGTTTTTGTAAGCTGTAATTTTCATGGAATTTTTTTAGACATATTTTCATTTCTTTATCAGAAAGAGGCTTCTAGGGTGCCTGGGTGGCCCAGTTGTTAAACAGCTGCCTTCAGCTCAGGTTATGATCCTGGCATCCTGGGATGGAGCCCTACATCAGGCTGCCTGCTCAGTGGGAGGCCTGTTTCTCCCTTGCCCCCTCCCCCTGCTTGTGTTCCCTCTCTAGCTGTGTCTCTCTCTGTCAAATAAATAAGTAAAATCTTAGAAAAGGAAGAAAGAAAGAAAAAAAAGAAGAAAAAAAAGAAAGAAAGAAAGGGGCCTCTACACTGTAGCCATCTCTTTCCATTACTTTAAACATTTTTCTTTTTTCTTCCCCCCCCCCCCTAGAATATTGTACAGCTGACAGAAAAACTCCCAATGCAGGAAAATACAAACTGGCATATTTAAAATGAAATCATATGAATCATGGAATTTCTTTAAGAGCATATTTTCAAATATATTGACAAACATTGTCTTGTCTCTTCTAGTTCTTTTGCCTTTCCACAGAAATTTTAGAATTAAATTAGCTTGTCTGTAAGTACAAAAAAAAAAAAAAAAGCATCCTTGAATTTGATACGGATTGCTTCAAACCTATAGAATGAATTAGGCATAAATGATGTCTTAACAATATAAAATCATATCAAATATCAACCATGAACACGATATATCTCTTCATTCATTTAGATCTTCTTTGATTTTTCTCATCAGTATTTTATTCTTTGCAGTATACAGATTCTGCATACATTTTGTGAGATTTATTCTTAAATATTTTATTTAGGGTGTATTTTAAATTGCATTGTATTTAAAATTTTAAATTTCTTGTATAATGATCCTGAGACATGCACTTATTAGTTCTAGGAGGTTTTTCATCAATACTTTAGCAATTTCTATATAGACAAATATTGCATCTATGGATAGAGATAGGTTGATTTTTTTCTTTTTTAATTTGTGTTGCTTTTGTTTCTTTTGCTTGCCTTATTGACGGGCCAGAACTTCCATCTTAACACTGAGTAGAAGTGATAAGAAGGGATAATTTGGTTTATTCTAAAATGTAGTGGGAAAGCATTCAGTGTCTTCTTATTTGGTATTATGTTAGTTGCAGGATTATTGTTGTTTTGGAAAATTGTGTTTATTAGATTAAGGAAGTCCCTTTCTACGTCTACTATGCTAAGAGTGCTTTTTTTATTATTATGAATGTGTATTAAATTTTTTTATGTTCCTTCTGCATTTTTGAAATGATAATGTCTTTTTAAAATCCTTTTTAGTTTGTTGATATAATTTTATTGGATTTAGAATGATGAACAAATTTTATATTCCTGGAAAGAGCCCCATTCGATCATGTTGTATTATCTATAATCTGGACATGATTTTATATTATCTTTTTCAGGCTTGCATCTACATTGTGTCTCCTATAGTGATGCTTTTGTTTACTTATGATACATAGGTAATGTTAACCTGTATATTTGATTTTGCTGTTCCAAGGTCTGCTTTTCTTAAGTTAGTATTTCTATACCAGCTTTTCTTTATGCTCATATTTGAATTCTTGCTTTTCTCTCCTTTTATTTTGAAATGATCTATGTATTTACATGTAAAGTGGGTTTTTAATAAAAAGCATATTTTTGAATCATATTAAATCCATTTTTAAAATCCATTTTATTTATTTATTTATTTATTTTATTTTCAGCATAACAGTATTTATTTTTTTTGTACAAACACCCAGTGCTCCATACAGTCCATGCCCTCTCTAACACCCACCACCTGGTTCCCCCAACCTCCCACCCCCCCCACCTCTTCAAACCCTTCAGATTGTTTTTCAGAGTCCATAGTCTCTCATGGTTCAACTCCCCTTCCAATTTCCAACTGCCTTCTCCTAACTCCCCATGTCCTCCATGCTATTTGTTATGCTCCACAAATAAGTGAAACCATATGATAATTGATTCTCTCTGCTTGACTTATTTCATTCAGCATAATCTCTTCCAGTCCAGTCCACATTGCTACAAAAGTTGGGTATTCATCCTTTCTGATGGAGGCATAATACTCCATAGTGTATATGGACCACATCTTCCTTATCCATTCGTCCATTGAAGGGCATCTTTTTAACTAATGTGTTTAGAGCATTCATATTAATGTGATTATTAAGATTGCTAGATTAAAAACTATCTTCTTTTTTAAAGATTGACTTTTTTATTTGAGAGAGAGAGAGTGCATGAGCTGGGGGAAATGCAGAGGGAGAGACAGAAGGGAAGCAGACTTCCTGCTGAGTAGGAAGTCAGATGTGGGGCTCAATCTTAGGACCCTAAGATCAAGACTTGAGCCAAAACTAAGTCAGACACTAACCAACTGAGCCAACCAGGTACCCTAAAAACTACCATCTTGAATGCAATTTTATATTAGTTCCATATTTATTTTATTTAAACATTTAATCTACCTTGTGGTATATAATGCCAATTTTTATTATTCCACTTTATATTCTAAGATTATATTAACATTTTTGCTTTTAGTGCTTGTCTTCAGGTTTACAATACACATCATTTATCAGAATCCAACTTTGAATAATATACTAATTCTTATGTTGTTTAAGAAACTTATAAAAATAGGGGCGCCTGGGTGGCTCAGTGGTTTAAGCCTCTGCCTTCGGCTTGGGTCATGATCCCAGGGTCTTGGGATTGAGCCCCGCATAGGGCTCTCTGCTCAGCAAGGAGCCTGCTTCCTCCTCTCTCTCTCTCTGCCTGCCTCTCTGCCTACTTGTGATCTCTGTCTGTCAAATAAATAAATAAAAATCTTAAAAAAAAAGAAACTTATAAAAATATATTCCAAATTTCTCTCTATAATCCTTTTACATATGCTGTAAATTACATGATGCATTGCTACTATTTTTGCTTCAGAAAATTAGTTGTCTTTTAGATCAATCAAAGGTTAAAAAAATTAATTATTCCACTTCCAGTGTTCTTCATTTATTTGTGTAGATCTATTCTGCATGAAAAATTTCCTTTAATTTCTTAGAGAGTTCTGCTAGCAATGAATTCTTTCTCTCTCTTTTTATATAAAAAATATATATGTGTGTACATATACATTATATATATTGCCTTTATTTTAGAAAGATATTTTTTAATTAAAGAATTCTTGATTGTTAATTTTTACGTTGAAAACTTTAAATTTGTCACTCCATTGTCTCCTGGTTTGTATACATATTAATAAGAAGTCTCCCTATTTATTTCCCTTATTCCCTGTAGGTAATATATTTTATCAGTTCTCCATTCCTATAGTTTAATCTTTTCATGGATGTCATATAAATGGAATTATTTTGTAATCTCAAATTTATGTCTATAGGACAACATAATGTCTGAGCTTCATCTGGGTTGTTGCATGTATTAATAGTCTGCTCCTCTTTATTTATGAGTAGTTATTTCTTTTTTTTTTAATTTTTTAAAGACTTTATTTGATAGAGAGAGAGATAGTGAGAGAGGGAACACAAGCAGGGGGAGTGGAAGAGAGCGAAGGAAGCTTCTGGCTGAGCAGGCAGCTGGGTTGTAGGGCTCAATCCCAGGACCCCAGGATCATGAACTGAACCAAAGGCAGATGCTTAATGACTGAGCCACCAAGGTACCCCTGAGTAGTTATTTCTTTCTACAGATATATCCCTGTCTGTTTACTCATCCAACAATTTAAAGACATTTGGGCTATTTCCAGTTTTTAACTATTACAAATAAAGTTGCTATGAATATTCATTTGCAGGCTTTGTGTGAACACAAGTTTTCATTTTCCTACCCAGGGATAGAATTGTTTAACTATATAATGAGTGTGCATTTCAATGTATAAGAAACCAGCAAACAATTTTCATGAGTGAGTTACCAGTCTGTAGCCCCACCATCAACTTATCAAAGTTCCCTACATTGCAACCTAGTTAACACTTGGTATGCTCAGTCTTTTTTATTCTAACCACTTTAATTGATGTATGTTAGTTTCTCATTATGGTTTCAATTTGCATTTCCATAATGGCCAGTGTTGTTTGACAGCTGTTTATGGGATTATTTGCCATAATTACATCCTCTTTGGTGAAATGTCTATCCAAGTCATTTGTCTATTTTTAGAATTGGGTTGTTTGTTTTTATATGGCTGAGATTTGAGAGCTATGTATTTTACATACAAATCCTTTGTAAGATATATGATAAGCAAATATTTCTTCCCAGTTTGTGGCTCAAGCTTTCATTCTTTTAAAACTATTTTACAAAGGGCAGAAGTATCTGGCTTCAATACAGTCCAATTTATCTTTTTTTTTTTTTTCTCTTGTGGATCATGTTTTGGTCTTGAAGCTAAAAAATCTTTGTACAAGTAAAATTTCTTATATTTTCCTTAGTAATTGTACAGTATGGGATTCTATATCTACATCTTTGATCTATTTTTAGTTAATTTTGTAAATGGTGCTATATACAGATTAAAGTTTAACTTTTTAAAATGTTTTTGTATGTGATATCTAATTATTTCAATACCATCAGTTGAATCCATTGTACTGTGTTATCCATTGTTTTACTGAGACATCTGAGATAAACCTTATTACTTATTACTCCCTTGAAGGTAAGTGTTTCTTTCTTGTGAGTTTCGTTCTTTTTTTTTGACAGTATTAGTTTTGATTTCCTTTATTTAGTTTGTGCAAGTTTAATCTAACTCAGAAATACTTTGATGTGTTTTCTTTGTACAGTTGACCCCTGAACAACACAAGCATTATTGGTTCTGACCCCCATGCAGTAAAAAATCTGTTGTAACTTTTGACTCCCTCCAATCTTAACTACAAAAGCTTACTGTTTGACCAGAAGCCTTACATATATAGTTAAATGACATATATTTTGATGTTTTATGACTTATATGTTGTATTCTTATAATAAAGCAAACTAGAGAAAATAAATAAGAAAATCATAAGGAAGAGAAAATTCATCTATACTGTACTATATGTATCCCAAAAATAATAATAACCCCCATATAAGTGGACCCATGCAGTTCAAACCTATGTTGTTCAAGGATCAACTGTATTTATCATGATTGACTTTTTAAGAAATTCTTGAATCTAGGGCTTGATGTCATCCATCAGTTTTGGAAACTCTTAGTATTTCTTAAATTATTTTTTTTCTACATTGTTTTTGCTGCTTTACTGTTGGGCCTTTAATTACATATAATATAGATCCTTACCTTGTTTTCATCATGCTTCTTACACTTTTTTTCTCCATATGTTATAGTTTCAATTTTTCTTCTTTGTGCTTTAGTATGACCATTTTGTCTTGACCTATCTTCCATTTCTCTAATCATTTCTTCTGGCATTTTTAATATTCTGTTAAAGATGGATGTTCTTAACTTCAGTTCTAGAAATTCTCCTTTATTCTTGATAAATTATAGTTTCTGCTGACATTTCTTTTTCATCATCTATATTCCTAGTATTGACAATTACTTGTCATTTTAGAGGTCATGCCTAAAATATCTGATGTCCATATCACTAATGGGTCTATTCTATCATCTGTTTATCATCTCTTCCTCTTTCTTGGCATGCCTGTTAAATACCAGATTCAATGGCAGAAATTCTTCATGGAGGATTATAGAGGCTCTAGAGAATATTATCTCCCCAAGAAAAGATTCACCCTATCAAATGGTAAGTAGCTATTATAGGAGAGATCTCTTCAACTTCATCAGTTTTGACCCCCTGATTTTTCACTTGGGCTGTTTCAGACTTTTTAATGCTCAGTGAACATTTGTTATTCTGACTTCTAGGGTATAGCTTTTGGGGGTTCTACATTAAATCTTTGTCTTCAACATGGACTCTTCTACTTGGAGGTTCTTAAACTCCATTTTTTTCCTCTCCCTGCCACCCTGATATTGATGGAAGCTCCGCTCAGCTTTTAATCAGATTTCTCTTTATTTTTGGCCTCCCACCCTGTGAAGTTTAATAATCAGCAAACACCTGAAATAAAGCCTAGAGCAAAATATTGTGCTCATCTCTTTGAGGTACCTTCTCTAGGAGACCTTAGCTACTCATGTTCTGGCAATTTTGACAAACCCAGAATATAAGGTTTTTGTCTCCAGAATCCCATGCAGTTGCCAAGAGGTATCTCTGCATCTTTCCTTCTGCATCTACTTTTTACATTCTTTTAATATTCTTGCACTGTGCATGTGTCCCAAGAGAAATGATATACATAATGTTTCTGCCATTCCAATAAGCTTTACTTTTCTCCAGAATCATAAGACTTTCATTCTGGCTGCCTTAACATCTCTCTGATGTCTTCACATAAATGGTTTAGTTTTTTTTTTTTTCTTTTTAAACATTGTTGAATTAATTTAATGATATTTTATTGAGGACTTTTTGCATCTATGTTTGTAAGAGATATTAGTCTTTTATTATAATGTCTTTATCTCATTTTGGTACATTCATCAGGCCTGGATTGCAAAGCTAGAATGAAGAGTGATTTGATATTAAATTTTCATAGTAGTAAGTTAAACTTAGAACCCTCTTCATGGGAAGACTTAGTGCTCAGGAAAGAGCTGGATCTGATACGTGAGGGTCAAGCCATCCCAGCTTCACAAAGAGGAAGCCAGGTGTCATGCTAGAATTAAAGCTAAATCTGTATTTCACTCTAAGATAAAATCTGCTTTGAATAAACTTGTAGGTGGTTTTTGTTTGTTCTTCCATGAACACTATATAGTTGTACGGTTGAATTAATTCAACAGCTACTTATTGAATCTTCATTGATGATTCCACCTGAAATCTACCACTTTCCAAAAACATACCTCTGATATTGCTACTGTTCTGCTTTCTAAAGGATATCATCCTTATCTAAAGGATAACATCTATTTTCTTTCTCTGGCAATTAAGCTTTCCCATCATCTGACACCAAAACATTTTAATGCCCATGCAATCCCTTTTTATGTGGACTAAATTCCAATCAAACTAAATATCCACCATTTTTATATGACTTTCATTTCTCCACATGAATATCTTCACTTACTTTTTTCCCTAGCCTGTAGAGGTTTTTCTGTACTCTCAGTCTGGACATGTTCAATTTATCCATACTCTTAAGGTTCTGCTTAAATATCATAAGCAAAGTGGGATTTCTTCAGCATGAATAATCCTCTGCTGGACTCCTAGAACAATTTATCAGTACATGCCCTTAGGAAATGAATGCTTTCTGCTTTACATTATAGTTACCTAACCACTTCTTAATAGAACATCTCCTAAATTTGAAGGGCAGATCATCCTAGAAGGCTGGGGGCTCAGGATCTTACCACCACAAACTTTTTCAAGTTTATTAGCAGTGTCACTACTCCTACAAACTGGACATTTTGGAAACAAATTAAGGATATTGATTTGACTTTCCAAGGCAGGGACATGTGTTTGACAGAGTCTCAAGACCCAATTTGGGATTATCCCACAGGCCCCAGTCTATTTGGGATTCAATCTTCTGTTCCTCCCACCAGGCTAGAGATGGGTTATCTAAGTGGTCTGTTACACAGGAGCCATAAATTATGTCATTAAATTCACCTCCTGTTTTCCCTTCCTTCCCTCCTGGTGAGGAATTGTTGAACAAAAGGGCCAGAAATTGGGATTTCCATACATGAGCCTTTCTTTGTAATGGGGAGAGGGGAGCCAAACAGGATTCATAGAATGTCATTTACAGGGCTGGCCATTCTAGGAATAAAGAATCTACATTTGATTTATCTTTGTATATCCAAAATTATCTGATGCTAACTAGATATTCAATAAACATGCAAAAAATGGGCTTGTGAACTTCTTTCAAGTTATGTCTCCAAAGGCAAAGGAAACAAAAGTGAAAATGAATTTTTGGGACTTCATCAAGATCAAAAGATTCTGCACAGCAAAGGAAACAGTCAACAAAACAAAGAGCTAACCACGGAATGGGAAAAGATATTCACAAATGACTGTACAGACAAAGGGCTGATATCCAACATCTATAAAGAACTCATCAAACTCAACACACACAAAACAGACAATCACGTCAAAAATGGGCAGAAGACATGAACAGACACTCTCCAAAGAAGACATACAAATGGCTAACAGACACATGAAAAAATGTTCATCATCATTAGCTGTCAGGGAGATTCAAATCAAAACCACACTGAGATACCACCTTACACCAGTTAAGATGGCCAAAATTAACAAGACAGTAAACAACTGTGTTGGAGAGGATGTGGAGAAAGGGGAAGCTGCTTACACTGTAGTTGGGAATTCAAGTTGGTGCAGCCACTTTGGAAAACAGTGTGGATATTCCTTGAGAAATTAAAAATAGAGCTACCCTATGACCCTGCAATTGCATTGTTGGGTATTAACCCCAAAGATACAGATGTATTGAAAATAAGGGCCATCTGTACCCCAATGTTTATAGCAGCAATGGTCACAGTCGCCAAACTGTGGAAAGAACCAAGATGCCTTTCAACGGACGAATGGATAAAGAAGATGTGGTCCATATACACTATGGAGTATTATGCCTCCATCAGAAAGGATGAATACCCAACTTTTGTATCAACATGGACGGGCCTGGAGGAGATTATGCTGAGTGAAATAAGTCAAGCAGAGAGAGTCAATTATTATATGGTTTTGCTTATTTGTGGAGCATAAGGAATAACCGGGAGGACACGGAGAGATGGAAAGAAGTGAGTTTGGGGAAATTGGAAGGAATGATGAATCATGAGAGACTGTGGGTTATGAAAAACAAACTGAGGGCTTTGGAGGGGTGGGGAGTGGGTGGTTGCATGAGCCTGGTGGTGGGTATTATGGAGCTCATATATTACATGGAGCACAGGGTGTGGTGCGTAAACAATGAATTCTGGAACACTGAAAAGAAATTTAAAAAATAAATAATTTTTTTTTAAAATGTTTAAAATGGTGTGTTCTTTCATGTTACAAGGAAATATTTAAAATGTTAATCCCTACTAAAATGTGCTTGAAAGCCATGTATTTTAAACCATATGAAAAACAGAGTGTTTGCTGCTTAGCATGTTTTCAGCATTAAATTATAAATGCTACTTGATCTTTCTCTCAGAGCTGTATGTATTTTCCCTGGCTTGAGACAACTTTCCATTGCTGAGTCCAATGTTCAGAGCTTCCCTGTTATGTAAGCTCAATGTTAAGGTGATGTTCTTGAGCTATAGTTGCATTGGAATAGGTAAAGAGCATCTTATCCCTTAGCTCATTCTAGCAGCTAGGGGATCCTGCAGTTCAAAGTCCTATTTAATACCACCCTTACTCCTCTTTCATTCCTTCCCTTCCCTTCACTAAAGTTGAGAAAGAAGGAGAGGGAAAAATGAAAAGAATCTCCCCCAAGGATACTGTGTCTGAAATTCATAATAAAGACTCAGTTGGTAACACAGCTTTCACATTATTTGTAGAAACATCTTTTTATCTCTTGCACAGTCTTCTTATTTTCTGTTAATTTCTCATGGGAAGACCAGACCAGCAGTTTTGGGTTACAGATAAAATTGAGAATTTTTATAGTAAATTTCTCAGGGCTCATGAAACTGATTTCATCAGTATAAAAAATAGAGTGAAGATGACCAAAACTGACTCACTCTGAATTCAGCCAGGAAACCAGTGCCAAGGAACCCCACACCTGGGACAGGTAAGCAGAAAGGGCCTGTAGGTTTGGCCCCAACTATTGTTTGCTAGACAGATAATCTTGATTCTTATTTAACCCTTCTGAGTTCTGTTTCCTTGTTGGGAAAATAGAGATATAATATAGATGGTTTTCAGGATTTCATGAGATTGTACATGGAAAAGTATAAAGCACTGCTTCTCATGATATATTAATTTTTTGGCCTTGCCTTAATCTCTTCTGTCTTCATCAGGCATGGGCTCCTATCCCTGTGGCTCAGAGATACCCCAGCAAGCACTTCAAGAATGGAATGAGTGGAATCAAGAACACAGGTGGGGAAAGAGCCTTCCATACTACCTCCAAGGGCCTTGCTGTGTTCCAATCTGGCCACTGCTGAAGATGAGGTTATCCCACCCCAAGGTGTGGGCACTGTGGTGCTGGAATGGACTCCATAGTTATGCATATAGAGAGAAACACAGCTGATGTATATTGGACAACACTTGTGTGCTGATGTGTCCAAATGGAACTTCTAAGGTAAAAACAAAGATTTGATCCAAAAGACTCCAAAATTGAGACCATTCTTTTGTTAGCATGGTGTGAACTACACCCCTCTTCCCATCAACTCCCAGCAGTTGCCAGTGGTGGGAAAGGAGAAAATGGAGAGAAATGGTTCTAGTGTGGCTCTTTTCAGTGCACTAGGTCACATGCAAGCAGGGTCTTCAGAATTCAACATTGCCAAATTGAATTTTATGCATGTATCATTTTATAAAGAAAACTACATTTTATGAAGAAAAATTCAAGTTGAGCCACAGTGATCATGTATATTAGTAACTCAATAAATAATCCACTAAACAAATAACACCCAGAATGTTTCAAGAATCAGGATTAAAAAAAGAACCATAATACAGTGGGGGAAAACCCTTCCATATATAAGAAGATGTTGAATAGAACTATTCCCTGGACCCAGGCTATCTCAACCTCAGCACTATTGACATTTTTCTTGTGGGGTAAAATCCGGTACATTATAGGATGTTTAACAGCATCTTTGGCACCTAGCCATTAGATATTAGTAGTATCCTCTCCCAGCTATAACAACAAAAATATTTCCAGGTTGCCAAATATCCCTTGGAAAGGAAGAGTAGGAGAGTCATTATCCCCGCCATTAAGAACCTACCCTAGTTCCAAACTTGGGGACTGAGAACTAAACCAAACAACAAATATTCATGCTATCCACACCTTTAATTTGGACACACTCCAGTGTTATCAATAGTTGGTCCTGCTACCCTGATCATTATTCCTATTTCTACCCAATCTGTCTGTCTGCCTGTCTATATAGCATCTGTCTATTTATTTTTGAACTAAAATTGGTATATAACATTACATAAGTTTTAGGTATACAACATTATAATTCAACATGTGCATTCATTACAAACTTACTACCTCTAAAAGTCTAGTTACAATTTACCAAAATAAATTTGACACCCCTTCTTCATTTTACCCACCTCTCAATGGGTTTCCCTTCTGATAATGACTAACATGTTCTTTTTATCTGTGAGTTTGTTTTTTGTTCTGTTTCTTCTGTTTCTTTTGTCATATTCCACATATGAGTGAAATACTGTTTTTTTTTTTACTTTTTTAACTTTTTCCTTCTGTTTATTTCACTTAATATAATACTTTCAAGGTCCATCCATGTTGTCACAAATGGCAAGATTTCATTCTTTTAATGACTGAAGAGTATTCCATTGTGTATACATGCCATACATTTATCCAATCCTCCACCGACAGACATTTACATTTTTTTCCATATCTTACTTATTGTAAATAGTGATGTATGACCATCATGGTGCATATATCTATTTGAATTAATGTTTTCATATTATTTGGATAAATACCCAGATGTAGAATAGCTGAATCACATGGCAATTCTACTGCTAAATTTTGAGGAATCTCCATACTGTTTTCCATAGTGTATGCACCAATTTAGATTCCTACCAATAGTGCTCAAGTGTTCCCTTTTTCCCACATACTCTCCAACACCTTATTTTGTGTCTTTTTGATGATAGATAGCCATTCTTTTTTTTTTCCCTCCAAGAGTTGGGGAAGGGCAGAGCAGGGAGAGGAAATCCTCAACAGTCTCCCTCCTGAGTGGGGAACCTGGACCCCAGCAAGGAGTTCGATCCTGTGATCCTAAGCCAAAATCAGGAGTCAGACACTGAACCAACTGAGCCACTGAGGTGCCCTTGATGATAGTCATTCTAAGAGGTGTGAGGTGATATCTCCTTGTGGTTGTGATTTGCATTTCCTCAATAATTACTGATGTTGAACATGTTTTCATTTGCCTATTAGCCATCTGTATGTCTTCTTTGGAAAATGTCTATTCAGATCCTCTGACCATTTATTAACTGGGCTGTTTTTTCATGTTGTTCAGTTGTAGGAGTTCTTTATATATTCTGTGTATTTACCCCCATTGAATATGTTACTTACAAGTATCTCCTCTCATTTAGCAGATTGCTTTTTTTTTTTTTTTTTTTTTGGATAATGTTTTCCTTCACCATGCAGAAGCATTTTAGTTTTTTTTGTTTGCTTGATTTTCCTTTAGAACTTCCTCAGAGAGGAGGGGAAAGATGGAGAAGTATGAGACCCTGTTTCAACTGGTCACCTAAGTGAGCTAATTACCTACCAGAACACTCATGAAATCAGCCTGAGATGTAGGATTATACACTTCTGGATCTCTATGGGGGCAGAAGACACCAGTGGAGAGGAAAAACAGAGTGGGAACAATCAGGCTGATATCAGAGGATAAACATAAGGGGGAGAGAGACAACAGAAGTGACCCACTGGAAAGTAATACCCCAATATGAAAGTGCCCTGTGATTGGGGACCAACATTAACTTAGAGTCTGGTTAAAAGCACTCAAAAAGAGCAAAAGATCTAAAGGGGCAACTGGTGGAATCGGGTGGTCACAGGCATGGGCCTAAACCCATGGTCCCAGGATGGCCACCACCGGCAATCACCCATGCCAGAGAGAGTATGGTGAAGTCCCCAGGGTTGTGTGGCTTGCACCATGGCTCAGCTGGGCACACTCCTGCCCCTGCATGAGGAACTCTGGTGATGGCACCAGCCTTTGCTCTCTGGAACTTTTGCGCACTGCATGACTGGGGTCTAACCCACTCCCCCCTGCACCTGAGAAAACTCCATGTGGGCGCTAGCTGGAGGTCTGGCTGGACCAGCCAAGGGTCTGGACTCTCCCAGCCTGGGCCTAAAGGAACTCATTCTATCTCCCTGAGCTGGCAGCCTGAGGTCTGGACTCCAGACAGCAGTTCTGGCAAAGGTAGCCACCAGAACAGGGCTCCCTGGGCCAATATCGCTTGCAGTTTTAGTGGCATAGGGGGGTATAGATAAGTGGGCACTTTGGGTGACCCCTGAGAGAGTGGCTGGGGACTTGCTCTGCCTGTGGAAGGTTGCATGGCTCATCAGAGTTTGCAGAGGGGGAGTCTGTGTGTTCTGAACCACCTAGAGGGGAGCAGACTGAGGCTTCTCTCTGAGACTGAGGTGTGGGTGCAGTTTGCTTTCCACTAAACCTCCAAAAAGCGCAAAAAGCCACCAAAGGGGGAAAAAAAAAAACCTCCAGAGAACAATAGCCTGTAAAACCAGTTTCCACAGAGCCCAACAGCTTGAGAGGGGACAGGAGGACTCAACCCAAGCAAGACTGACTGAGAAACAATGCTGCAGGCCCCTCCCCAAGAAAGCCAAACAAAAGAATGAGAGGACAACCACCACAGTGTCCCCATAAAACTGTAAAACCCCAGTATCAGGGGAAAACAATATAATAAGCTCCTGGTGTTGCCCTAAATCCTGTATATTTCATAGATACAACTTTTAGTTTTAATTCATTCTCACTATTCTTGTTCTTTTTAATTTTTTATCCTACTTACCATTACAACTAGAGGTTTAATAAAACGTATTCCATAATAACCTTTTAACTTGAACTTTTTTCATACATATACATGTGTTTTTCTTTTTCTGTGCTTTTTTTTAATATACATATAAATATAAGCTTCAAGGTAATCCTCTTTCCCTAATCAATACTACCCCTATATATAAACCAGTTTTAATATCCCTTTATCTCTGGAAAGTTGAGTCCTTTAACAAAGATATCAAGATACACCCAAGAGGACTCAAAATAACCTTCCTTGCTAACATCAAGGATTTATAACCACCCTCCATCTTTTTCTTCTGTCAGTGCTTCTGCATATTTGTTTTTGTTCTTGTATTATATAAATCTTATACTTGGGGTTCGTTTTGGCTGGGTTCTTTCTTTTTTCTTCTCATTTACTTTTGTTGGTCTTTTTTTCTGTTTTTGTTTGTATACCTTATAAATCTTACCTTTGGGGCCCATTCTGGTTGGGTCTTCTCCTTTTTTTCTGTCTCTCTGTTTCTCTCTCTCTCTTTTTTCTTTTTTCTTTCTTTTTGGTAGTGACTTCAGATTACTCAGAAGCATTCCAGGGTGCACCTTGCCTTAAAAAATTTTAATTTAATTTAATTTAAAAATTTTTAAAAAAGGACTTTATTTTTTTCATTTTTATTTTATTTTTTTTCAGTGTTCCAAGATTCATTGTTTATGCACTACACCCAGTGCTCCATGCAATACGTGCCTTCATTAATCACCCACCACCAGGCTCACCCATTCCCCCAGCGCCCTCCCCTCTAAAACTTTTAGTTTGCTTCTCAGAGCCCACCATCTCTCATGGTTCACCTCCCACTCTGATTTCCCCAAATTCACTTTTCCTTTCCTTCTCCTAATGTCCTCCATGTTATCCCTTATGTTCCACAAGTAAGCGAAACCATATGATAATGGACTTTCTCTACCTGACTTATTTCACTCACCATAATATCTTCCAGTCCCATCCATGTTGGTGCAAAAATTGAGTATGCATCCGTTCTGATGGCTGAGTAATATTCCATTGTATATATGGACCATATCTTCTTTATCCATTCATCTGTTGAAGGGCATCTTGACTCTTCCAAAGTTTGGCTATTGTGGACATTGCTGCTATGAACATTGGGGTACACTACATCTGTATTTTGGGAGTAAATACTCAGTAGTGCAATTTCAGGGTCATAGGGTAGCTCTATTTTTAGTATTTTGAGGAATCTCCACATGTTTTCCAAGTTGGCTGCACCAACATGCATTCCCATGAACAGAGTAAGAGGGTTTCCCTTTCTCCACATCCTCCCCAACATTTGTTGTTTCTTTGCCATTCTAACTGGTGTAAGGTTTTATCTCAATGTGGTTTTGCTTTTAATTTTCCTGATGGCTAATTATGATGAACATTTTTTTCATGTGCCTGCTAACTATATGTCTTCATTGGAGAAGTGTCTGTTCATGCCTTCTGCCCATTTTTTGACCTGATCATCTGATTTTTGGGTGTTGCTTTTGAGAAGTTCTTTATAGATCTTGGTTATAAGCCCTTTGTCTGTAGTGTCATTTGTGAATATCTTCTTCCAATCTGTAGGTTGCCTCTTTGCTTTGCTGACTGTTTCCTTCACTGTGCAGAAGCTTTTTATCTTGATGAAGTCCCAAAAGTTCATTTTTGCTTTTGTTTCCTTTGCCTTTGGAGATGTGTCTTGAAAGAAGTTGCTGTGCTATGTATAGAAGAATGAAACTCGACCATTCTCTTATACTGCACACAAAGGTAAACTCAAAATGGATGAAAGACCTCAATGTTAGACAGGAATCCATCAAAATCCTAGAGGAGAACATTGGCAGTAAGCTCTTCAACATTGGGCAAAACTTTTTAGTTTGATGTAGTCCCAGTTTTTATTTTTGCTTTGTTTCCCTTAACTTTGAAGTCAGATCCACAAAAACATCACTAAGACCATTGTCAAGGAGCTCACTACCTATGTTTTCTTCTATGAATTTTATGGGATCAGGTCTTACATTCAATTCTCTAATCCATATTAGGTTAATTTTGTGTTTGGTATAAGATAGTGGTTCAGTTTCATTATTCTGCATGTGGATTTAGTTTTTCCAATACCATTCTTTGAAGAAATGTCCTTTCTTTATTGTACGTTCTTGACTCTTTGTTGTAAATTAATGATCCGTGTATGAGTGGGTTTATTTCTAGTCTCTCAGCCAATGGAACAGATCGTTGTGTGTGTGTTTTATGCCAATACCATATTGGTTTAGTGTACTATAGCTTTGTAATATAGTCTGAATTCAGGAAGCTTGAAAACCCACCTTTATTTTTTTCTTTCTCAAGATTGCTTTGGCTATCTGGGGTCTTCTGTGATTCCATACAAATTTTTGTATTATTTGCTCTAATCTTGCGAAAAATGACATTGGAAATTTGATAAGGATTGCACTGAATCTATAGATTTCTTTGGGTAGTTTGAACATTTTTAACAATATTGATTCTTTCAATCCATGAGCATGGAATACATTTCCATTTATTTATATCTTATTCAGTTTCCTTCATAAAGGTGTTATAGTTTTCAGTGTATTGATCTTTCACCTCCTAGTCTAATTGTCCTGGCTAGGACTTCCAATATTTTTTGGAATAAAACTGACAGAGTGAGCATCCTTGTCCTGTACTTGATCTTATAGGAAACTCTTTCAGCTTTTCACTTTTGGGATATTAGCTGGGGAGTTGTCATATGTAGCTTACATTATGTTGAAGTGTGACCCTTCTATTTCCTTTTCATTGAATTTTTATCATAAATCGATGTTGAATTTTGTCAAATGTTTTTTGTGCATCTATTGAGATGACCATATGATTTCTATCCTTCTAGATGTTAATGTGACATGTTACATTTTTTGATTTATAAATGTTGAACTATTCTTAAATCCCTGTAATAAATCCCAATTGATCATTGCACATCATCTTTTTAATGTTGTCCAGTTCATTTTGCTAATATTTTATTGAGTAGTTTTTTATCTGTGGTCATTAAGAATATTAGCTTGTAATTTTCTTTTTTTGTGGTATCCTTGTGTGATTCTGCTATTAGAGTAAGTTGGTCTCATAAAATGAGTTTGGAAGCATTCCCTTCTCTTCAATTTTTTTGAAAGATTTTTGAGAAGGATAAGCATTAAATCTTTCAATGTTCGGTAGAATTCACTAATGAAACCATCTGGTCTTGGACTATTGTTAGTGGGGAGGTTTTTGATAACTGACCTGATCTCCTTACTAGTAATTTATCTGTTCAGATTTTCTATTTCTTCTTGATTTGGTCTTGGAAAATGATGTGTTTCTGGGAATTTGCCCAGTTTTTCTGTGTTGTCCAATTTGCTGGTAGGCAATTGTTCATAGTAGTCTTATAATCCTTTGTATTTATATGATATCAGTTGTAATTTCTTATTTGAAATTTTGTTTATTTGAGCCCTCTCTCTTTTCCCCATGGTTATCAAAGAACCAGACCTTAGTTTCATTGACCTTTTTTTTTAAATTTTTATCTCTATTTCATTTATATCTGCTCTGATCTTTATTATTTATTTCCTTCTACTAACTCTGTGCTTTGTTCTTATTTTTTTAGTTGTTTTAGGTATAAAGTTAGATTATTTGAGATTTTTTCTTGTTTCTTGAGGTAGGAGGAATTGCTATAAACATCTCTCTTAAAACCACTTTTGCTGAGGTTTCCCAAGATGGTGGAGGAGTGGGGGACTCCATTTCAACTGGTCCCCTGAATTTAGCTAGAAACCTACCAAGCGACTATGAACACCCATAAAATCAAACTGAGATATAAGATTATGCACGTATGGATCTCTATGGGGGCAGAGGATCATCAGTTGAGAAGTTTGAAAGACAGAGTTGTGATTGCATGGACAGATATTGGAGGATAAACAGAAAGGGGATGGAGTTACCAGAATCTAGCCATTGGAAAGTAATACCCCAGTGCAAAAGTGTCCTGTGCCTGGGGACCAGCAAAAGCTTGGAGATTGGTGGTGGCAGGATGGGAAGGGATGGATAACAGCACTCAAAGAGAACACAGGGGCTTAAGGGGCAAAGGTGAACCTAAGCCTGCAGTTCCAGGGCTAGCTGTAGTGGCTACCCACACCTGAGAGGACCTGGCTCAGATTTGAGTCCATGGTCCTGGGGCTGGCAGCCACTAGCTCTGCTGCCACTGCCCATACCTGAGAGGACCTGGCTTGGACTTGTGCCCACAAAGCTGGGGCTCGCTGCCACCAGGGCCAGGGTCACCCAGACTGGGATTGCTCATGGTTTTGGTAGCACATGAGGGAGCAGAGACAAGTGGGCATCAGGGTCCACCACTGGAGGATCTCTGGGGGACATGCACCACCTGTGGGTGGCTACAGTTTTTAGCAGCACTTACAAAGGGGGAGACTGTGTGTTCTGGAGGATTCAGAGGAGAGCAGACTGTGGTTTCTCTCCTCTAAGGAAGAGGTCTGAGTGTGGACAGTTTACTTGTTCTGATCTTCTGAAAAGGTGTGAAAAACTGCCAGAGAACAAAAGCCTCCAAAGAACAAAAGCCAAAAAAAACCTGTTTCCATGGAGCCCAGCCCCTTGATAGGGGCAGGGCAAATCCACCCAAGTAGGATTGACTGAAAAACAATGTGGCAACCCCCTTCCCCAGAAGATAAGCTAGAAGAACAAAGGACAACAATCCCAGGGCCCTCATAAAACAGTAAAACCCCAACACCATGGGGAAAACAGTATACTAAGCTCCTGGTGTTGCCTCATGACCTATGTATTTCTTAGATACAACTTTTCTCTCTCTCTTTTTGTAATTCTTTCTCATGCTTCTTCTTTTTTTTAACCTACTTATCATTTCAACTAGATATTTAATACAACATATCTCATAGTAACTTTTTAACTGAACTTTTTCACCATATACTTTTTTCTTTCTCCTTATATATATAGAGAGAGATATAAACTTCAATGTAGTCCTTTTTTCCCTATTTAATACTGCCTTCACACGTATACCAGTTTTAATTTCCCCTTATCTCTGAGAAGTAGAGTTCTATAAGAAAGAAAACAAAATATACCCAGGTAGAACTGAAATACCCTTCCTTGCTCACATTGAGGGATTACAGCCACGTTCCCTTCATCCCCTCCCCTTTTATTTTGGGTTCCTTTGTGTGTGTGTGTGTGTGTGTGTGTGTGTGTGTGTGTTTGTGTGCTGTTTGTGTGTGTGTGTGTGCATATGCACATGTGTGTGTCTTTTTGTTGTTTGTTTTTGTACGTTATAAATCTTATTCTTGGGTTTCATTATGGTTAGGTGTTTTATTTTGTTTTGCTGGCTTTTTTTGTTTTTTGTTGTTGTTGTTTATGGGTTTGTTTTGTTGTTGTTTTGTTTGTTTGTTTTGTTTTTGTGGTGGCGGCTTCTGATTGCTCTGAAGTTTACCAGGGTGCACACTGCATGGATTGTGGTTAATATTATTGGTTGTATATCCCCTCAACCACACTCAACAGAATGACTAGGAATAGAAACTCCCAAAAGGAAAAGATCCAGAAACAATGGCTTCTCCCACAGATCTAGTGGATATGGATATAAGCAAAATGTCAGAAATAGACTTCAAGGTAGCTATAAAGCTAGGCTGGAGAAAACTATTAAAGACAACATAGATTCTCCAAGAGGAGAAATGAGAGCTGATCCGGCAGAAATTAAAAATACTATTGATGAGATCTAATCTAATCTAGATACTCTAACAGCTAGGGTAAATGTGGCAGAAGAATGAATTAGTGATTTAGAAGACAAACTGATAGAAAAGGAGGAACAGGAGGAGGCCTAGAACAAACAGAATCCATGAAAACAGAATTAGAGAAATAAATGATGCCATAAAACATTCCAATGTTAGAATTACTGGGACCCTGAGGGAGTGGAGAGAGAGAAAACTAGAAGATATATTTGGGCAAATAAAAGCCAAGAACTTCCCTAATCTGGGGAATGAAACAAGCATTACTGTCCTAGAGGCAGAGAGGACCCTTCCCAAGATCAAGGAAAACAGACCAATGCCCCAGCATGTAATAGTAAATCTTGCAAATCTTAGAACCAAAGAAACCATCTTAAGGAAAGTTAGGGGGAAGAGATTCCTTACCTACAGAGGTAGGAACATCAGAATAATGTCAGACTTGTCCACAGAGATCTGGCAAGCCAAAAAGTGCTGACAAGACATATTCGGGGTACTAAATGAGAAGGACATGCAGCCAAGAATTCTTTATCCAACAAGGCTGTCATTCAGAATGGATGGAGGGATAAGGAGCTTCCAGGGCCTGCAGAGACTGAAAGAATATGACCACTAAGCTGCCAGAAAAATTAAGGGGGTTCTATAAAAGGAAAAAGACTCCAAGAGTGATATAGAACAGAAATATACAGAGACAATCCATAGAAACAAGGATTTCACAGAAAACATGATGACAATAAAATCTTATCTTTCAATAATCATGCTCAACATGAATGGCTTAATTGCTCCCATAAAATGGCACAAGGTTAAAGATTAGATAAAAAGACAGGACCCATCCATATTCTGCCCACAAGAGACTCATTTTAAACCTAAAGTTACATCCAGACTGAAAGTGAAGTGATGGGGAAACATCTTTAATGCCAATGGACTTCAAAAGAAAACTGGGGTGACAATTTTCCTATCAGGGGCACCTGGGTGGCTCAGTGGGCTAAGCCTCTGCCTTTGGCTCAGGTCATGATCTCAGGGTCCTGGGATAGAGCCTATCATCGGGCTCTCTGCTCAGCATGGAGCCTGCTTCCCCCACCCTCCTGCCTGCCTCTCTGCCTACTTGTGAGTTCTCTCTCTGTCAAATAAATAAATAAAATATTTTTAAAATATTCTCATATCAGACAAATTAGATTTTAAGATAAAGACTACACTATAATTAGAGATACAGAAGGACACTATATCTTTCTTAAAGTGTCTATCCAACAAGAAGATCTAACAATTGTAAATATCTGTGCCCCCAACATGGAAGCAGCCAACTACATAAGCCAACTGTTAACCAAAATAAAGAGACATACTGATAATAATACATTAATTGTAGGAGACCTCAACACCCCACTCTCAGCAACAGACAGATCATTTAAGCAGAAAATCAACAAAGAAACAAGAGCTTTGAATGACACTGAACCAGATGTACCTCGTAGATATACAAAGAACTTTTTACCCTAAAACAAGAGAATACTCAATCTTCTCAAGCACACATGGAACTTTCTTCAGAATAGACCACATACTGGGTCACAAATCAGGTCTTATCTGATATCAAAGATTGAGATTTTTCCCTACATATTCTCAGACCACAATGCTTTGAAACTGTCACAGTCAGTTTCTTGTCAGTCACAAGAGAAAGTTTCAAAGAAATTCAAACAATTTGGGGGGCGCCTGGGTGGCTCAGAGGGTTAAAGCCTCTGCCTTCAGCTCAGGTCATGGTCCCAGAGTCCTGGGATCGAGCCCATCGGGCTCTTTCCTTGGTGGGGAGCCTGCTTCCTCCTCTCTCTCTGCCTGCCTCTCTGCCTACTTGTGATCTCTCTCTGTCCTGGATAAAATCTTTCAAAAAAAAAAATTCAAACAATTTGGAATTTGTTCAATTTGGAAGCTAAAGGCCATCCTGCTCAAGAATGTTTGGGTCAACCATTAAATTAAAGAAGAACTTAAACAATTCATGGAAACCAATGAGAACGAAGACACATTGGTCCAAAACCTTTGGGATATGGCAAAAGAGTCCTAAGGAGAGGAAATACATAATGATCCAAGCCTCACTCAAAAAACTAGAACCCCCCCAAAAATGCTCTCCCTCTGCCCCTCCTCCTGCTTGTGCTCTTTCACACTCTCTCTCTGGATAAATAAATGAATTTTTTTATTAAATTCTCTCATTTCTAGATGACCCATTGCATATTCATTAGCATGCTGTATAATCAACACATTTTTGTGCTTTTCCCGTTTTCTTTTTAAAATCATTTCTAGTTTCATACCATTGTCATCAGAGAAGATTTTTTAAAAGATTTTATTTATTTATTTGAGAGAGAAAGAGCATGAGAGGACAGAGGTCAGCTGGAGAAGCAGACTCCCTGCTGAGCAGGGAGAATGATGTGGGTCTCAATCCTGGGACTCCAGGATCATGACCTGAGCCAAAGGCAGTCATCTAACCAACTGAGCCACCCAGGTGCCCCCAGAGAAGATGCTTGATGTGATTTCAATTTTCTTCAATTTATTGAAACTTGCTTTGTGGTCTACTGTATGGTCTAGTTTGAAGAATGTTCCTTGTGCACATGAGGAAAATGTGTATTTTTGTTTTTGGATACCATGTTCTGCATACATCTATAAAGTCCATTTAGTCTAGTGTATCATTTAAAATCAATGTTTCTTTATTGATTTTCTGTCTGGTTGGTCTACACATTGATGTGGGGTATGAAAACTCCCTACCATTATTGCATGGTGTTAATTTCTCCCTTTAGTTGGGTTAATATTTATTTATATATTTAGATGCTCCTACATTCAAAACATACATATTTATAAATATTCTATCTTCTTGCTGAATACTGACCCCTTTATCTTTATATAATTCCTTTCTTTACCTTTTAGAACAATCTTCATCTTAAAGTCTGTGTTGTCTGATGTGACTACAGCCTCACCAGATTTATTTTCATTTCCATTTGCATGGAATCCTTTCTCCATCCCTTCACTTTTGGTCTGAAGTCACTTCTGAAATGACTTTCTTGTAGGAATTATGTAAATATCTTGTTTTATATATATTTTTTTTAACTGCTCAGCCAGTCTCTTGATTGGAGAATTTAGTCCATTGACATTTAAAGTATTGATAAGTATATCAATTATTGGGGCACCTGGGTGGCTCAGTGGGTTAAGCCGCTGCCTTCGGCTCAGGTCATGATCTCAGGGTCATGGGATCGAGTCCCGCATCTGGCTCTTTGCTCAGCAGGGAGCCTGCTTCCCACTCTCCCTCTCCGCCTGCCTCTTTGTCTACTTGTGATCTCTCTCTGTCAAATAAATAAATAAAATCTTTAAGAAAAAAAAGTATATCAATTATTATTTCCATTTCTTTGTATTGTTTTCTGGCTTTTATTTTATTTATTATTATTATTATTATTATTATTATTATTATTATTATTATTATTTTGTAGTTCCCATCTGACCCTTTCATCTCTTTCCCTCTTCCTTTGTGGTTTTATGGTTTTCTTTAGTGTTACATTAGGATTATTTTCTCATTTCTTGGTGTGTATTTATTATGCATTCTTACTTTGTAGTTACCATGAAGTTTTATATAAGCATCCTATATGTATATAATAGTCTGTCTTAAGCTCACAGCGACTTAAATTTGAACAAATTCCAAAACCTTACATTTTTGCTACACCCCACACTGAGTTTTACATTTTCTATGTCACATTTTACATCTTTATATTTTTGCTTTCCTTAAGTAATTATTATGGTTTTAGCTAATTGTACTACTTTTGTTTAACCTTTATACTTATAAGTGATTAATCCACTATCTTTACTACATATTTTCCTTTTCCACTGAGATTTTCACTTTTGCATATATTTTTGTTTTTCTTAATTAGTGCCATTTTTTTTTCAGCTTAAATAAGTTCCTTTAACATTTCTCAAAAGGCAAGTTTACTATTGATGAACTCCTTCAGCTTTTTTATTTAAATTCAATTTAGTTAACATATACTGCATTACTAGTTTCAGTGATTGAATTTAGTGATTCATCAGTTGTATACACCCAGTGCTTATTACCTCAAGTTCCTTCCTTAATGCCCATCATAGAAATATCCCCTCCCTTGAAAACAGTATAGAGCTTCCTCAAAGAGTTAAAAATAGAACTATCTTATGACCAGCACTACAATGTATTTATTCAAAGAACTCCTTCAGCTTTATCTTGCTTATCTGGAAAACTCTTAAATCTCTCCCTTTCAATTCTGAATGAAAACCTTGCCAAGTAAAAGATTGCTGGTTGGAAGTTGGTTTTGTTTTTTTGTTTTTGCTTTTGTTGTTATTGTTGTTGTTGTTATTGTTTCCCTTCAGTCACTTTCTTCTGGCTTGCAAAATTTCTGCTGAGAAGTCTGATGGTATCCTCATGGGGTTTCTCTTATATATATGAAATTATTTTTCTCTTGCTGCTTTTAAGATTCTTTATCTCTAACTTTGGCCATTTTATTAATGTGTATGGTGTAGATCTTTTGGGGTTCATTTTATTTGGAATTCTCTGGGACTTATGGATGTAGATGTCTATTTTCTTGTCCAATTAGAGTTTTCAACCATTACTTTTTTCAAATAGTTTTCTTTCTCTTTCTCTTCTCCTTCTGAGAAATTCTAATGCAATATTATTCTGCTTGATGGTGTTCCAAAGTTCTGTTAAGGAATTTTTACTTTTTAAAAGCTGTGATCACTAAGACAGCATGGTACTGGCACAAAAACAGAACATAGACCAGTGGAACAGAGTAGAGAGCCCAGATATGGACCAGCAACTCTATGGTCAAATAATCTTAGACAAATAAGGAAAAAATATACAGTGGAAAAAAGACAGTATCTTCAATAAATGGTACTGGGGAAATTGGACAGCTACATGTAGAAGAATGAAACTTGACCATTCTCTTACACCATACACAAAGATAAACTTGAAATAGATAAAAGACCTCAACATGAGGCAGGAATCCATCAGAATCCTAGAGGAGAACATAGGCAGTAACCTCTTCGACATTGGCCACAGCAACTTCTTTCAAGATATGTCTCCAAAGGCAAAGGAAACAAAAGTGAAAATGAACTTTTGGTACTTTATCAAGATCAAAATCTTCTGCACAGCAAAGGAAACAGTCAACAAAACAAAGAGGCAACCCACGGAATGGGAGAAGATATTCGCAAATGGCAGTACAGACAAAGGGCTGATATCCAGGATCTATAAAGAACTCCTCAAACTCAACACACACAAAACAGATAATCATGTCAAAAAAAAAAAAAAAGTGGGCAGAAGACATGAACAGACACTTCTCCAAGGAAGACATAGAAATGGCTATCAGACACATGAAAAAAATGTTCATCATCACTAGTCATCAGGGGGATTCAAATCAAAACCATACTGAGATACTAGACAGTAAATAACGTGTGTTGGAGAGGATGTGGAGAGAGGGGAAGCCTCTTACACTGAGTTGGGAATTCAAGTTGGTGCAGCAACTTTGGAAAACAGTGTGGAGATTCCTTGAGAAATTAAAAATAGAGCTACCCTATGACCCTGCAATTGTACTGTTGGGTATTTACCCCAAAGATACAGATGTAGTGAAAAGAAGGGCCATCTGTACCCCAATGTTCATAGCAGCAATGGCCATGGTCGCCAAACTGTGGAAAGAACCAAGATGCCCTTCAATGGACGAATGGATAAGGAAGATGTGGTCCATATACACTATGGAGTATTATGCCTCCATCAGAAAGGATGAATACCCAACTTTTGTATCAACATGGATGGGACTGGAGGAAATTATGCTGAGTAAAATAAGTCAAGCAGAGAGAGTCAATTATCATATGGTTTAGCTTATTTGTGGAGCATAAGGAATAACACAGAGAATATGGGGAGATGGATAAGAGAAGTGAGTTGGGAGAAATTGTACGGGGAGACGAACCATGAGAGACTGTGAACTCTGAAAAACAATCTGAGGGTTTGGAGGGGAGGAGATTGGGTGAGCCTGGTGGTGGGTATTGTGGAGGGCATGTATTGTATGGAGCACTGGGTATGGTGCGTAAACAATGAATTCTGGAACACTGAAAAGAAACAAATTTTTTTTTTTAAAAATTAGTCATTTTTAATTAAGTAATAAATAAATAAATAAATAAATAAATATTTTTTCCCTTTTTGCTTCTCTGTCAATATGATTTCCATTGCTCTGTCTTCTAGCTCACTGTTCCAGTCTTTTGTTTCATCTAGTCTGCTGTTGAACCCTTCTATTTTTTCAGTATTTTTCAGTTTGATTGTTGTATTCTTCAGCTCTGTTACTTCTGTTTGAACTTTCTTATATTTTATATATCCTTATTGAAGAGATACACTATGTTTATCCATTTTTCTCCCTATTTTAGTGAGTATATTTATGATTATTACTTTGAACTCTTTTTTCAGGTATATTGCTTATCTCTGTTTCATCAATGTCTTTTTCTGAAGTTTTCTCTTGTTCTTTACTTTGGAACATATCCTTCTCTCTATTCATTTTTCCTGAAACTTTATATTTGTTTCTATTTTTGGGAGAAGTTTCTTTCAGTCATGAAGGAGTGGTCACTGGAAGGCTAGAGATATTTTTCAGTTTTCTGTGCAGTGCCCTGTTATGCTAATGGTCTTAGTTCTGTGGGGCTCAGAAATGAAAGTCCCCTTGGCAAGCAGCACCAGATATTCAAAGGGTGTCCCTTGGGTAGGGTGTGTGCACCCATAGGGTCTTTCAGGGCAGCAGCTACTGTGGAGAAGAAATGGGCCAGGTCTGGTGGAGTGAGTCCATAGTGAACACTAGGGCAGGGACAAGTGACAATAGAATGAAGCTTGAGAGTGCAAAAATGATACCCACTAATACAAGTCTAACAAGGAAGAAGGACATTTAAAAATAGCACCTACTAGTGTTCTTCTCTAGGATTGTGATGGATTACTGTCTCACACTTAGGTTTTTCATCCATTTTCAATTTATTTTTTGTATGATGTAAGAAAGTGGACGTGTTTCATTCTTCTGCAGGTGTCTCTTCAATTTTTCCAACACTATTTGCTGAAGAGACTATCATTTTTTCATTGGATATTCCTTCCTGCTTTATTGAGCATTAGTTGACCATAGAGCTGAGAGTTAATTTCTAGGTTCTATATTCTGTTCCATTGATCTATGTGTCTCCTTTTATGCCAGTATTATACTGTATTGATGATTACAGCTTTGTAATACAGCTCAAAGTCCAGAAATTTGCCTCCAGCTTTGGTTTTTGTTTTCAACAAAAAAATAGCTTTGACTGTTCAGGGTCTTTTCTGGTTCTCTATAAATTTTAGAATTGCTTTTTCCAGTTCTGTGAAAAATTCTGGTGGTATTTTGAAAGGGATTGCATTGAATTGTAAATTGCTTTGCATAGTATAGACACTTCAGTGATATTTGTTCTTCCACTCCATGAGCATGAAATGTTTTTTCCATTTCTTTGTGTCTTCTTCAATTTCTTTTATAAGTATTCTATAGTTTGCTAAGTGCAGATCCTTTATCTCTTTGGTTAGGTTTATTCTTAGGTATCTTATCATTTTTGGTGTAATAGGCAATGGGATTGGTTTCTTGATTTCTTTTCATGCTGTTTCTTTATCAGTGTATAGAAACAGATTTCTGTGCATTGATTTAATATCCTGTGACCAAAATCTATAAAAACTTATCAAACTCAACACCAAAAAACCCCCCAAATAATCCAGTCAAGAAATGGGCAGAGGACATGAATGGACATTTCTCCAAAGAAGACATATAATAGTCAACAGACACATGAAAAACTGCTCAATATCACTCAGCATCAAGAACATACAAACCAAATCCAGAATGAGATACCACCTCACACCTGCCAGAATGGCTAAAACTAACAAGTCAGGAAAGAGCAAGTGTTGGTGAGAATGCAGAGAAATGGGAACCCTCTTACCCTGTTGGTGGGAATGTAAACTGGTGCAACCACTCTGGAAAACGGTATGGAGTTCCTCAGAAAGTTAAAAAAAGAGCTACCCTACAACCCAGTAGTTGCCCTCCTAGATATTTACCCAAAGCATACAAAAATAGTGATTCAAAGGAGCACTTGCTCCCTAATGTGTATAGCAGCAATGTCCACAATACCCAAAATATGGAAAGAGTCCAGATGTCAATTGACAGAGGAATAGATAAAGAAGATATGGAATATTACTCAGCCATCAAACGAATGAAATCTTGGTATTTGCAATGACATGGATGGAACCAGAAGGTATTATGCTAAGCAAATAAGTCAGTCAGAGAAAGACAAACACCATATTATTTCACTCATATGTGGAATCTAATAAATTAAATAGATGAAGGGCACCTGGGTGGCTCAGTGGGTTAAGCCTCTGCCTTTGGCTTAGGTCATGATCTCAGGGTTCTGGGATCGAGCCCCACATCAGGCTCTCTGCTCAGCAGGAAGCCTGCTTCCTCCTCTCTCTCTGCCTGTCTCTCTGCCTGTTTGTGATCTCTATCTGTCAAATAAATAAATAAAATCTTAAAAAAATAGATGAACATAGGGGAAGGGAAGGAAAATAAATTAAGATGAAAGCAGAGAAGGAGGCAAACCATAAGAGACTCAAGTCTAGGAAACAAACTGAGGGTTGCTGAAGGAGAGTTGGGGGGGATGAGGTTATTGGGTGACGGGTACTTGATATAATGAGTACTTGGTGTTTATGCAACTGATGAATAATAAGTTCTACCCTTGAAACTAATAATACACTATATGTTAACTAAATTGAATTTAAATTTAAAAAATTAAAAAAAAAAAAAACCCTCACCTGCTGGTACCTCTGCTTCTGTAGAGATCTTCTAGAGACTTTTATCCCTTCAGTATATCCCCTAAGACTAGTCAAAGAATCTCCCTCAAATATGATCCAGGTGTTTCTCAAACTACTGCTTCTTTATTGGGACTTGTCATAATGTGATTCTGTGTGTGAGTCCTTCAAGGTAGGGGTCTCAGTCCTTTGCCTGTCTCAGACACTAGCCCTGATAGTTTTCAAAGCTGATAATTTGGGGAGCTTCCTTTTCTGTTGCAGGTCTCATGGGTTGAGTTACCCCATGTGAGCAAACTTGTTCCTCAGAAAGGAGCTGTGCCTTTATGATATCATTCCTTTTTGTAAGTCACCAAGTTGGGGATGGGGGTCCTTAGCCAGATGATTTTTGCTCTCCCTACTGATCTTGACATGACTTGCTTGTTTTGTTTTGTGGAAGAGCTTCTCTGCCAGTTTTCAGATATTTTTCAATGAAAATTTCCTATATGTAGTTGTAACTTTGTTGTGTCTGTGGAAGGAGGTGAACTCACGTTCTCCTTATGCTGCCATCTGGAACCCTTCCTCCAACATCCTCCCCAGTCTGTTTGAAAGAAAGGTAGGAAAGAGAAAGAAAAAGAGAAAGACTAGTTATCAACCGAAGAAGGTTGAAACCCAACTCAAGGAAGAGCTTCTAAGAAAAACGAGTCACTTAGAATGACAGTGAGAAAATACTGGTATTGAAGCAGTGACCAGGTAAGAAAATATTTTCTAATATACCTACAGTCTGAATTGATGAGCAAGAGGGTGAAATGACCCAGAAGGTGAGGGAAGGAAGAACCCAGAGTAAAACAAATCCCTCTTCCCTTTAAGTCTTCAGATGTAATTCAATTTGAAGAACATAGTAATTCAGTCATTATGGAGGTGCTTCTCTTTCTGACCATGATGAAGTAACAGGGAAAAGAATTAATCTCCTGCTTGGCAACAAAAACGTGACAGAATATTTGAAACAATGGTTTTTCAGGACATGGAACATCAGACATTGAAGACCGGAGATCTCTCGGAGATGGGAAACAAATAAGATGAGCCCTAAGGTCACTCTAGTTTAGTGCCCTGAAAGAGTTTCCAGTGTGTGGTGTAGGTAGGGAGATCCAGGGACACCATGACAGGTCCCTGAGTCAAGGAGACATTGATGAGAGTCTGGGAGACTAAGATGGCTAGAGTTTATAGGACAGAACACCAGAAAAGTAATGGTGTAAACATTCCAATTAAGGCAGGATTTTTCAGCTTGGACAAATGGCAAGACACTCTATAGACTAGCTACAAGAAACACACCTTAAATACTAAGACACAAATAGGTTAAAAATAAAAGGATGAGAAAAAGTATATCATTCTAAAAATAAGAGAAAGTTGCAGCAGATACATTAATATAAGATTAAAGTAGACTTCGGAGCAAATAATATTAACATAGGTAATTAAAGTCATATTATTTGGATCAAGGGACAATTCATCAAAAAGACAAAATAGCTGTATAGATCTTAATCCCAAATTTGTAAAACTTCTAGAAAAAAACATAGGACAGTCTTTCTGACACTAATTCTGGCAATATTTTAGATAAGACACTGAAAGCAAAATTCACAAAAGAAAAACAAATAACTTGGATTCCACCAAAATTAAAAACTTCCTTGTCTTCCTTGGTGCTGCCTATAGAGGTGGTAGCCAATCTCCTACTCATCATCATGGTCACCCTCAGAACTCTGGTGAAGCTCAAGATCATTAAAAAGAGGACCAAGAAGTTCATGTACCACCAGTCAGACCAAGATGTCAAAATTAAGAGCAACTAGTGGAGATGCATAGTCATAGAGAGTAGGGAGCACAGAAGATTCAAGGGCCAGATCTTGATGCTCAGCAGTGGTCCCAGGAGCAACAAAAAAACAAAGCACTTGTTGCCCAATGGCTTCTGAAAATTCCTATTTCACAAGATCAAGCAGCTTGAAGTGCTGTTGATGTGCAACAAATCTTACTGTGGATGTGCAACAAATCTTACTGTGTAGAGAATGCTCACAATGTCTGCTCTAAAGATCACAAAGTCATTGTTGAAAGAGCAGCCCAGCTGGCCATCAGAGTCACCAATCCCAATGCCAGGATACACAGCAAAGAAAATGAATAGACAGTGTATGTACATGTTATATTTGTGTTAATAAAACTATAAAAAAGGAACAAAATTTAAAACCTCTTTTTCCTTTCCTCATTTAGAAGGAAAATCAAGACAGTGATATTTAAAGACCATGTGTAAATATTAAATGTCCTGGACATCTACAAGATGCCAAGGATCCCTGTTTGCTGTGTTCTGGAGCATCTTCTCCAAGAAAAAAATAAATAAATATAAAGCCCCCTCCACTATGGTGATGCCATCTGGCCATCTGGGAATCTGAGACCAGGTAGACGATAAGCAGGGAAGTCTGGTAGGATTCAAGTACATCACAGATCACAGATCCTTGAAGTAAACTCAGTCCTAAAGTCTGAGCTGGACACTGATCTAAACACTTACTTTGTATCTAGTTGGGCTGTCAACTGCTTTGTATAACACAGCTAAGTTGTAACATCTAAACAAATTCTGATTAATATAATGATTTTTTAAAATGTTAGTTAATTTTATTTAAACAAAACTAAATCTTCCTATTCTGAAGAAACCTAACCTAAACCCATTTAAATTACAGGACTTAATTTATCAATTCATCAAACCATTCATTTATTGGTTTGTTTGATTATTTTTGCCACAACCTTCTAAAAGATGGCAGTGGGGGACGCCTGGGTGGCTCAGTTGGTTAAGCAGCTGCCTTCAGCTCAGGTCATGATCCCAGCGTCCTGGGATCAAGTCCCGCATCGGGCTCCTTACTCATTGGGGAGCCTGCTTCTCCCTCTGCCTCTGCCTGCCATTCTGTCTGCCTGTGCTTGCTCTCTCTCCCTCTCTCTCTCTGACAAATAAATAAATAAAATCTTTAAAAAAAAAAAAGATGGCAGTGGTCTAGTTACTATTAACAACGATGTAGAAAATAAATCTAAATCCCAGAACGGATTGCTTAGTATGGACTGGGCTGTTCTGTTATTTGTGTGTCTATGGTAATTATATCAGGCTGGCACATTAGCCTGGAGGATCTTGGGAACTGGTCAGTTGCAGGCTTAGGACCATATTCCCTCACATGCACTCAGCCTAAAAGGAGAAAGGCCCCTCCAACAGAAAGTCATACCAGTGGATGGGACACAGGCTCAGGGTCCTGGAAAGTGGAAGGGAGTTAACCCCAGCATGACTATACCACTTTTTGGAGGCTGGGGGGAAGGTACTGTGGCATGTTGAGTCTAGGGTGATCCCTACAGCATCTTGGAGGGGTGGGCAGCCCTCAAGAGCAGCCACCGTCAGGAAGGTTTTTTTTTAGATCATGGTAGGAGTGAACATAGAGGTCACATGAAGGGCATTGTGATCCCAGAAAGAACTGAAAATTTACACAGGTCAACAGGTCATTGCTTACCATTTTGTTATTGACCAAGGAAAAGAGATTTCTCATGTTCCCTCCTCCATTCACCAGAGGGCACTTGCAGGGGAGATAGAGGACATAATGCTTACTTTGACACACAGGATTGTTTTAATACTTTTTAAATACTTTTAATACTTCCTTATTGCAGGGCACCTGGGTGGCTCAGTCAGTTAAGTGTCTGCTCAGGTCACGAACCCAGGGTCCTGGGATCAAGCTCCTCATGGAGCCCCTCATTGGACTCCACCTAGAGCCCTAAAGCCCTACATTGAGGCCCGTATTAGGCTCCCTGCTCATTGGGAAGCTTGCTTCTCCCTCTCCCTCTGCCTGCTTGTGCTCTCTCTCTCTCTCCCTCTCTCTGTTGAATAAATAAATAAAATCTTTAAAAAATATTTCCTTATTGCCCTTATTGTATGTATTGTCCATTAGTATCCCTTATTATCTTTTTTTTTTAATTTTTTTTTTATTTATTTGTCAGAGAGGGAGAGAGAGCAAGCACAGGCAGACAGAGTGGCAGGCAGAGGCAGAGGGAGAAGCAGGCTCCCCGCCAAGCAAGGAGCCCGATGTGGGACTCGATCCCAGGACGCTGGGATCATGACCTGAGCCGAAGGCAGCTGCTTAACCAACTGAGCCACCCAGGTGTCCCAAAGTATCCCTTATTATCTTTGATCATTGTAGTGATGTCCTTGCTGATAATGGTAATTGGTGTCTTTTCTCATTCTTTTTTTTCCCTAAGATTTATCAATGTTATTGATTTTTTTTTAAAAAACTGTTTTTAATGACTTTATATTTTTTTCTATTTCAAGGGCATAGATTTTTGTTTTATATCTGTTAGTCCTTTCTTCTGTCAGCTTTGGGTTTGTTTTGTTCTTTTTCTAATTTCATAAGTTAAAAACTTCATTGATTTGAGGGGTTTCTTATCAATGTAAGAATTTAACACTGCATGTTATCTGCATTCCACAAATGTTGATATGTCATATTTTCACTTTCATTTTGTTCAAAAATGTTTTCTAATTTCCTTTGAAGCTTCTGTTTTGACTACAAATTTCTACAAGTGTGTTATTTAACTTTAGAGTATTGGGGAATTTCTCCTTTCTGTTACCCATACCTATTTAATTTCTCTATGATCAGAGAACATACTTTATAGATATTCAATCATCTTAAATTTAAGTTTGTTTTGTGAACTAACTTATCTTCTCGATTGAAATGTGTTTTATGAGCTCTTAAAAGGAATAGACATTCTGCTGTCTTTGGGTGGAATTTTCGGTAACTGTTATTTGAATCAAGTTGATTGATAGTATTATTCAGTTTTTCTATGAGCTTATTGATTTTCTAATTCCTCTTTTGATTGCTGTATGAAGAGTATTGAAATCTCCAATTATAATTGTGGATTCTTCTATTTCTACTCTCAATTCTGCTTCATGTTTTTTGATCTTCTGTGTTAGGTGTATACATATTTAGATTGCTATATCTTTTTGGAAAATTTACCATTTTATCATTGTACAATGACTGTCTCTATCCATGGTAATTTTTCTTGCTCTAAAATTTATTTAATCTGATATTATTATTGGCATTATTATAGGGATAAAAAATCACTTATTCTATATTTTACTCTCCAAATAGGATTTGCTTTGATCTTACACTCTTTTTAGTTATCCACATATCAATATGCTAAGAAAATGTCAAGACCTATCTGGAACAACTATGCAATGCTGAAATTAATATTTGTAGAATTTAGTGATTTCTCTTAAAAAGTCAGTGGACATTTACTTGGTTTTACAAATCTTTCCTATGGGTGGTTTGATATTCTGCAAATGGTAGTTTAGTGTGCAATGACACAGATTTAAATTCCTAAAGAAATCAAATAAAAATGAATCAAAATGGTAGAGTCCACATCATAAACCCTACTCTTCAATTGTCATTTTAGATCTTAGTCCTATAAACCTTCATTTGTTATCACTGTTTAGCAAACACTAAAAAATTAATAAGTATTATTAATCAAATATGACCCAATTTTTGGTTCTTCTTGAGAGCCTGCCTGTCCAAGTCAGATATTTTGCTCTCACAAATGGTAGCCTACAGTGTGTGTATATGGGGACAGAAAGTGAGAGGGTCTCATACCTTTCCTCAAACAATCTATGCATTGAGCACTTTTATTGCATGATCATTCTACCTTGCACAAGAGACCTCTGTCCCAGAGTCCCTGCCCTGTTCTCAGGCTCTGTTGTTCTTCCACCAGACACAGTATGTCTTCATGCTTGCCCTATTTCACTCTTCACTGAGGCTCTGGGAGCTGTTAGTGCTAAAGCTGTCTGCCCTTCTGCTGCTAAGTATGGTAAATGGCTCTCCCTACAACAAAAATAATATTTAACAATCATTAAGCTTTTGCCATATATGCCAAATTATTCTAAGCAGTTTTTCATATATTTCATTGGATCCTTATAATAATCTCTTGAACTAAATTTTATTTTAGTCCTATTTTATAGGTAAGGAAACTGAGGCATTGAGAAGTTAAATAGCCTACTCTAGGAACTGCTTAGGATAACACACACAGAACAGCTGGCCTGAACAGGAAGCAGGGGCTTCAAAAGTAAGTGTCCTGACCTTCAGACAGCTGATACAAATTAATCTGCTTGGGCTTTTTCTTTTCGACAATTGAGGCTCTGTTACTAAGTGAGCTTTTTTTTTTCCTCTTAGTATTAATTCTCATTTAAGAAAGCCCTTGCTGCCTTGCCCTGCCTTGCAAATAGCTATCAGTTCATCCACATAATTTTGCATTTATAAGTGGGAAGCCATTCTTCTCACAAAGCCCTCCAGGAGTTTCCATCTCACAGTACCAGAACACTCTTCACAGTGGGCCCCCCAGCCCTCCATGACAGACACCCCACTTTCACATTACTGCTCTGCTCTACCTTCCCTTCTGTCTTCACATCACTCACTCTCTGCTGTCTCCTGTCTAGCTGCTAAACATTGCATCCATCCTTAGCATCTTTACTCAGATGTCCACCCGCTTCTCTGAGGTCTTCCCAAATGATTCCATTTTAAATTAGAAGCACTAACCCCTTTCCACTTATTATATCCTCAACACTATTATTGTGCTCAGTGAATAAAGAATTCAGGCCAGGAATGGACATTCAGTCAGTATGTGTTATGTAATAGCTTCGCCCTAGGATAACAATGCTGAAAGTGTAGTTAACTTCTTCCCAAATGTACCTGAACCATGGCATCAGGCATGACCAGGTCTCAGATCTATAGCAGTTGGCTGGAGTGGATCACAGCAGCCTTCTTTTTGCCAAATCAGTTTATTCAGGATTCAGAAACTGGATCTATTGCTGGCACCTATGAATCTCTTCCTCCTGGTACATTCAGTTTTCTGATTGCAAATCCTAATGATTTTTCTAGACCTTAGATTATTATTTCAGTAATTCCACACATTGTGTTGTTTGCTATAAATGATATCCCAAACATCTAGAATGTGCATGAAGAAAGTTTTTGCACTGGAAAGGGATCACTGGTCCCACAGTTGAAAACAAAATGAAGGCTACTTTCAGTTCTTTTGAGTGTATCAAAGGAAATGTCTTTTAAATTTTAATCAATCACTTTGTATGAATTATAAGAACACATTTGAAATTGGAAGAAATGACATATTTAGGAAGAGAGTTGAATGAGCTCACAGACCACTGTGTTCATGAACTTTCCCACACCCCATCTATTGTAGTTTGTGGAATAATTGGTCCTTGTTTATAGAAGAGACTTGAAGGATTTGTCTGGGTAATAAAAGTAAAACACCATGTATCTTATTATAAAGGAAGTAGTTTGAAGCATTTGACCTCGCTCAGAATGTTTTTCAGTCCCTTGGTATCCCAGAGTTTATTAAGTCAAGGATAAATTTCACTCATACCAACCTCCTAAGAGTTCAAAAGACAAATACCAGATCTAATATATTTGTTTCCAAGGTCATTGTACCTTAGGGATTCGAAACCCTCTCTTCACCATTGGAGCACCCCTCTCTTGCATTGCTATATCAATCTAGCAAACAGAGTGGTGAGCCTAGGTTCAGAGAAATGGAGGGGAAGTTTTGAGAATCCTCTTGTCCACCCATGAGCAACTGGGATTTTCTGCCCCAGTGTTGCCTCAAGAAGGATTTGGAAGTGACTGTGTACAGGATGTATGAAGAAGAGGACCCTGGTGGATGAAGACTGCCCTGAGCACAGACAATCTGTTATGTATTTGTCAGACTTGATCAGAATTTCCCACTTTCTTATACCCACCTAATACCACTGTTTAGCCCCCTATTTTCCAGATTGACTTCATATATCATGGTCAATTCACTGACATTAAATACCCATCACCTTGACTGGAGTTCAGGTTACTGAAAATTTCAACTCCACCCTCTGGGTGGAGAGGATGTGTCAGGGGACAACATGTAGAGACAATGGAAAGCTGTGGGAAAGAACTGCAGAGGGAGGCAATTTCCTGTCAGGAGAAACCTCAGAAATGGTCAGAAGACCAACAAAGGCACTTCAGGCTCATTGTTTTATTTACTTGTTTATTTTCCCCAACATTTCAAAACCAACTGTATGACTTCCAAAGGTAATGTCAATCTCTAACCAATTTTGTCAGCAAGTGAATATGAGGTACTCCTAGGACACATCTTCCCAGACCAATGTGTTATTTATGTAATATTCTCAGGTGGGCCCACTGACATATTGACGCAACTGTTGACAAACTAACAAAATAGAACATCACTGCTGTGTTTATCTTCCCCCAAGCCAAACAGTGATTATAAGCATCCTTTCACATGCTTAGGATCCCTTAATAAAAGACATTGAATAAGCCATTAGATTGAGGAGCAATTTAATAAACAATTTGCTGACCATTAATAGTATACAGGTTATAAACCTTAGCATAAAAATACATGTGTGTACCCTCAACTCCATGGTCAAATAATCTTTGACAAAGTAGGAAATAATATACAGTGGAAAAAAGACAGTCTCTTCAATAAATGGTGCTGGGAAAATTGGACAGCTATATGTAGAAGAATGAAACTCGACCATTCTCTTACACCGTACACAAAGATAAACTCAAAATGGATAAAAGACCTCAACATGAGACAGGAATCCATCAGAATCCTAGAGGAGAACATAGGCAGTAACCTCTTCGATATCAGCCGCAGCAACTTCTTTCAAGGTATGTCTCCAAAGGCAGAGGAGACAAAAGTGAAAAAGAACTTTTGGGACTTCATCAAGATCAAAAGCTTCTGCACAGCAAAGGAAATAGTCAACAAAACAAAGAGGCAACCCACGGAATGGGAGAAGATATTTGCAAATGACAGTACAGACAAAAGGTTGATATCCAGGATTTGTAAAGAACTTCTCAAACTCAACACACATGAAACAAATAATCATATCAAAAAATGGGCAGAAGATATGAACAGACACTTCTCCAATGCAGACATACAAATGGCTAACAGACACATGAAAAAATGTTCATCATCACCAGCCATCAGGGAGATTCAAATTAAAACCACATTGAGATACCACCTTACACCAGTTAGAATGGCCAAAATTAGCAAGACAGTAAACAACATGTGTTGGAGAGGATGTGGAGAAAGGGGAAGCCTCTTACACTGTAGTTGGGAATTCAAGTTGGTGCAGCCACTTTGGAAAACAGTGTGGAGATTCCTTGAGAAATTAAAAATAGGGCTTCCCTATGACCCTGCAATTGCACTACTGGGTATTTATCCTAAAGATACAGATGTAGTACATCTGTACCCCAATGTTTATAGCAGCAATGGCCATGGTCGCCAAACTATGGAAAGAACCAAGATGCCCTTCAATGGACGAATTGATAAGGAAGATGTGGTCTATATACACTATGAAGTATTATGCCTCCATCAGAAAGGATGAATACCCAACTTTTGTATCAACATGGATGGGACTGGAAGAGATTATGCTGAGTGAAATAAGTCAAGCAGAGAGAGTCAATTATCATATGGTTTCACTTATTTGTGGAGCATAACAAATAACACGGAGGACATGGGGAGATGTAGAGGAGGGGGTTGAGGGAAATTGGAGGGGGAGATGAACAATGAGAGACTATGGACTCTGAAAAACAATCTGAGGGTTTTGAAGGGGCAGGGGGTGGGAGGTTGGGGGAGCCAGGTGGTGGGTATTATGAATAGGGCTCCATTATGTATGGAGCACTGAGTGTGGTGCAAAAACAATGAATTCTGTTACACTGAAAAGAAATACAATAAATAAATAAATAAAAATACCATGTGTGTGCTTATCAGTGTATGTGCATGTATTATATGTTTATCTTGTAATATCCATATATCTGTCTTAACTAGCTAAATCCCATAATTCCTGTCAATCATTATGAACTTGCAAGATTTAATTGCAGTTGGACTTTGATTCTTAGTCTAATATTTAGTGCAAATATTCATATAACTTACAAATGAAGGAAAACCAATAAGCAAACCCATCCTTTGTTACCCTCTGCTTAATATTGTTGTTTCAGTTACATAGATTTTAAGCATCCAGTATTCATGTTTTAGTTATTTTGTGTTCATGTAATGTAAAGGAAAAATCTGAACATGATTTTTACTTTACAGATGCATTTAGAACATAATTCTTGTGTAAGACACTACCTATTATAATTACTTAAGTTCAGCTGTACTTAATGCAATAAATGCTATCAGTCAATATTAAGTATGCTAAAAAGATGAAGAGGATATTTTTTACTTATCAAAAATATATCACTGTGATTTAAAGATTAATATGTGAGTCCTTCCAGATAAACTGCCTAGGTTGTCTAATGTCCATGGGTTCACAGGGCTACTGGTCCTCCTCCAAAGTCTCATTTGCCTAGGATTCTCAAACTGTCACTTTATCTGTGACCCTATGATGCAGAGCAAAAACCACCTCTGCACTCAGATGCCAGGACCTGTAATGAGGCTTAGCAGGGACAGGACCAGCATTCCCCAGACATTTTTTTTAAAATGTTGTATGTACAGATTTTACAGAGCCTGCATAATCTGGGCCAGTGAAATATGAACATAAGTGATCCCCATCTCTGACCCATAAATAACTCCCATGTGCCATCCTTCATTTTCCTTCCCATGCAGAAGACACTGGACCCTAGGAGAAGACAGAGCCTCCAATCAAGGAGGCTGAATGCCAACATCCCCTGTGATAAGCTACTCACTGGCTTATCACACAATGTAAGCATCATTTAAGCAAACAGTGTATGTGCCATCTAAGCCTCTATCACATTAGGGCATTGCAGCTTAGCAATTTAGAGCAGTTAGCATTACCCAAGTTACACCATCATTCCATTCTGTGCACCAGGATATGGTTTGCAGGGATAGGAACCCCTGACATCTCTCTAACTCTGCCTTTTCTTCCCTGCTTGGGGAAACTTGAATAATCTGAAGATGGAGTGGGTAGAAGGTTGAGGTAGGGACAGGACTGGACAGGACTGGTTTTCCCATAATTCATCTATTTTCAAAATATTTTCTTGATCCCAGTATGTGAAGTCTTTGTTGTTTTTCCCAATCTGACAATTATTCTTAGGGTGAATGGCAACTCCAAATCTCAGAACTTGAATAAGACCACATCACTGGGTGGGGGGGGGCTGTTTAGCCCACCAAACAGGACAACCATGCAGAGGTATTCAACACAAGGATTCTTAGAAGTGGTGTTGAAGGCACAACATACAACTGCTAAAACTCCTTGGTCCTAGACCCAGGGGTACAGAAGTAAAATTTCATTCTCCCAAATTTGCGATAACTGCATGATTGCAATCCGTCAAACTATCTAAGGAAGGGGCATAATCCTCCCTCTTGCTAGGTGAGTTCACAGACAGTGTAATGATGCGTTGGTTCATTCAGGTTTGAACACAGTCTCTAAGAAATTCTTTAACCTCTGAAAGTTTTCTGACCCTCATTATCCCTGCAATTATTTCTATGCTTTAGGTCATAAGGCAATTGTTGCCACAGTGTTAGTTTTCCCTTAGGGCCACAGTGACTCTTGAAGTTATGCTGACATATTTGGTCTGATACTGAGGATAAGTCGTGTGGGCTCTCTCCATGACTGAAGCAGGAGAAGGCACAGATTTCCACACTCATCGCTAGCGTGGGGACCAGGACACAGAGCTCATCCTCACCCACCCAGTGAAGGACTATCTACCCTCATCCTTCACGTGGCCTCTCTAACACCAGCAAGCACCTGTTTTCTCTTTTTGCCTCACTGAATTTCATATTTTATGTGGGGATTTTCTGAAGTCTAGAAACCAAAGGGGAGCTGAGGTTCTGACCTGTCATATTGCCATCTCTATGGATTCTAAGGCAAGTGGTAATGGGAACCTCTGAGGTTCCTAATGATTTCTAAAACTAAAGGTGGAAAAGCCACAAATCCAATCTTCTCTTGGGTTCCAAAATTTCCTCCCCCAAGACTCTTCCCTTTTTTTTTAAGATTTTATTTATTTAAGAGTGTGGGTGTGAGAGAGAGAGCATGAGCATGGGGAACCCCTGTAGAGGGAAGAGATAAGGCAGATGCTTAAGTGACTGAACCTCCCAGACACCCAAGACTATTCCTTAAAAAAAAAATCTATTTTCCTTTTATTAAAGATGAGTTATTTTTCTAGTTGAATGACTGATGTTGGATTGACCCTGTTCCCAAAATATGTGTGTTTACATAAATATACATATTTTTAACTATTTTTTTTGCTTTCACCCAAATCATGTGTTTTTAAGCCGAAAATTTAAGAGTTAGCTATGTGTTTGTTCTGTACTGATCTCCTTTTGGGTTGAGAGCCCTGATATCTGTGACACCATGCTTTGATGAGGACTAGTTCTTGGTTAAAGGAAAAATTTTGTTAATGTTTCAATTTGGGTTGGTTGACTTGGGTCCCTGTATCTAATTGGGACTAATTAACATATATTATTGTGCTTTATAATTGAGAGTTTCAATTATTTCTGCAAATTGCTTTTTCTGACTATGTAGAAAATTAGACATTTTAAGGTTATTTTCATCTAGAAAAAGGATAATCTCCCATCTTCTAATTCTGCTTTTGTCTTATCTGCACTGACAAAAAACAAACAAACAAACAAAAAAACACAAACAACAACTGTTGTCTCAGACGTCTAGAGGGAAAAAATAGTATATTGCTTTGTGCCTTGGGAGAAAACAAATATCAAGAACAGCTATACAGATATTATTTTTATAGAGAGAAACAAAACACATTGTTTACATTGCCTTAGGTATGAAAAGGCAGGGATCACACCCATGCTGACCCTAGTCCTTATAGATAGGAAGACTCAGCCATCATGGACTTTGTAGTTCTGATGGAAAAATAATGACAGAGACTAGGGCCTACAACCTGGCACCAGCATCTTGTGAGTGCTCTCCTGGTAGGGAACATGCACACATGGACAGCAGTTCTTAACCACAGTAAGTGGGTCTCCCTCATGTATCCTGGTATTTTATTCAGTATAGGATTGAAGAGGATTCAAGAAATAGGTTGATTTAAAAAATCTTAACATTAAAAAGAAAGAATACTTGGATCTTCATAAAAGTTCCTAAAAAAAAAAAAAAAGATTTATTGACTTATCTATGAGAGAGAAAGCATGCACATGTGTGGAGGAAAGAGCAGAGGGAAAGAAAGCATCTCAAACAGACTCCCTGCTGAGCATGGTGTCTGACATGGAGCTTGATCCCACAATCCTGTGATCATTACCTAAGCAGAAACCAAGAGTTGGACACTTAACCAACTAAGCCACCCAGACATCCTTCGTAGAGGTTCTGAAGAATATAAGAATATACATAAACATCTGCATCATTATAAGTGGTCTGAAAGCCTCAAAATTAGGGATATCACTTCCCACTGATATAACCCACATGTTGGAACACAATGAAGCACACACGTACATGTACACATAGAGACACACACGCAGTAAAGGATTAAAGCTTAAAATGACTCTTCTAAAAAAGGTAAAGGTAAAAAATCAGCAGGACATAAGTCACACTTAGTCACTCACCATCTGTGATTTCTTTTCTCCCCGCAACTTTCTATCAATGGATCCTATGTGAATCTTGAATCATTGAAGCTGTAACCTCTATTCTGCAGCAAAAGTAGCGTGAAACCTACAATGGTGAGATTAATTCTTATGTTTCACTGATCTACAGCAGCCCCATCCTTATTTGAACTATTCTTAAAGCTTTGCTCACCAGTAAGAGAAAATTTTCACTTTCCTACATCAGAAGGAGGTAGTGAAGCATGGAACAAATTATAAAACAAAACTGGTAACATCAGTATAAATGAATCTTTTAAAAGAAGACTTAAAATATCATTTAATATGAACACTGAATGTCTTTAAATGCCATCAGGATACACCAATGACTAACTACTCATATTTAAGAGTGAGAGTTTGGATGTTAATGGGAAAAGTAAAGAATGAGTCTTCTGTCTTTGATGGTTTCCTTTAGCTCACTGATGTTTTACTCATCCCACTGCCTCTGCAAAACAGATCTTCAGTTCACTAAAGTTACATCTCACTTCATTTGGAATCAATCTCAAATATGGTGCTAATATCAACTAAGTTTATTTAGGGCTATATTAATCAATCAATCAATCAAAAACCAAGATGTTTCCAAAATCTGGTATATATAAAGCATTGTCAGCTGTAATAACAAAATATTTTACAACAAAAAAGTTATACATCAAGTTAAGACACAGGATGTGTTGTATATAACATATTTTACACATGTAATATATTCTAATCTTAAATAGTATATTAAGAATGTATATGCTAAGGGGGCACCTGGGTGGCTCAGTGGGTTAAGCCTCTGCCTTTGGCTCAGGTCAAGATCTCAGGGTCCCGGGATCAAGTCCCGCATCAGGCTCTCTGCTCAGCAGGGAGCCTGCTTCCTTCACTCTCTCTCTGCCTGCCTCTCTGCCTACTTGTGATCTCTCTCTGTCAAATAAGCAAATAAAATCTTTAAAAAAAATGTATATGTTAGGGAGAGGTCAAGATGGTGGAGGAGTAGGAAACTGAAATATCATTAGGTCCCAGGATTTCAGCTAGATAGTTATCAAACCATTCTAAACACCTACAAACTCAACAGGAGATAGAAGAGAAGAGCAGCAATTCTAGGAACAGAAAACCAACCACTTTCTGGAAGGTAGGATGTGTGGAGAAGTGACTCCAAAGCAACAGGAAGATAGACTAATGGAAAGATAGACAGGAAGAGGACCTCCAGCTCCTGGCAAGAGGTGGAGCAGTGGAGCACAACATCAGAGCCTTTAGAAGTCTGCTCCACTGAGGGATGTTGCTCCAGAGGTTAAGCAAGGGTGGAGCCCTCATGTGGTCTCAGGACCTGTGGGGTCACAGAAAGACCATGGTTGCCTGAGTGTAGCAGAGCTCCCAGGTATCAGAGCAAGCCAGCTACAGAGACAGAGTTGAGGACTGTGCTCTCAGCTCAGGGTTACCTTAAACCATGATCCAAGGCACAGTTGGACCACTGCTCTTTGAGCAGGGACCCCACAAGTAGCAGATCTGGGAATACTCCCTCCTTTCTCCTCCAGGAGGAGTAGCATGGGAGCATGTGGCAGGAATCTGCAGGGTTTGGAGTCTCCAAATGGGGCTGTGAGCCAGAGATAGAAACATTTGGTTAGGCCAAGTGAGCATGGAGAGTGGCCAGAGACCAGGGAGACAGGAGGGATTGACTGCTTTTCTCTGAGGGCACACTGAGGAGTGGCACCCTGAGCTTGGCTCCTCCAGGCTGGAGATTAGGAGGCTACCATTTTCATTCCCGTCCTCCAAAACTCTATGGAAAGTGTTCAGGAAACAAAAGCTACCAAGAGTGAACCCAAGCAGATTACTTAGCTGGACCCCTGGCAAGCATGTTGCAATTCCACCTCAGGCAAAGACATTTGAGAATCACTGCAGCAGACCCCTCCCACAGAATATCAGCAAGAACATCCAGCCAAGGCCAGTTTTACTGATCACCAAGAACTGTGGAACTCCAGAGGTAGGGGAAAACAACACATAGAATTCATGGCTTTTTTTCCTCCATGATCCTTTAGTCTTGCAAAGTCAATTTTTCTTTAATTTTTTTCTTATTCTATTTTTTAAGCTTTTCAGATCTTTTAAAATTTTTATTGTTATACTCCTATTTTATCCCTTCACTGTTATTCAACATAGTATGAGAAGTCCTAGCCTCAGCGATCAGACAACAAAAAGAAATAAAAGGCATCCAAATCAGCAAAGAATTCATCAAACTCTCACTCTTTGTAGATGATATGATACTTTATGTGGAAAACCCAAAAAACTCTACCCCAAAACTGCTAGAGTTCATACAGGAATTCAGTAAAGTGCTGGGATGTAAAATCAATGCATCAATGCACAGAAATCAGTTGCATTTCTACACACCAAGAGCAAGATAGAAAAAAATAGAAATTAAGGACTTGATCCCATTTACAATTGCACCCCAAACCATAAGAAACCTAGGAATGAACCTAACCAAAGAGGTGAAGAATCTGTACTCAGAAAATTATAAAGTACACATGAAAGAAATTGAGGGAGACACAAAGAAATGGAAAAATGTTCCATGCTCCCGGACTGGAAGAACAAATATTGTGAAAATGTCTATGTTACCTAAAGTAATCCACACATTTAATGAATTCCCTTTAAAAATATCATCCATTTTTTTCAAAGAAATGAGACAAATAATCCTAAAATTTATATGGAAACAGAAAAGACCCCAAATAGCCAGAGGAATGTTGTAAAAGAAAGCTAAAGTTGGTGGCATCACAATTCCAGACTTCAAGCTCTATTACAAAGCTGTCTTCATCAAGGCAATATGGTACTGGCACAAAAACAGACACATAGACCAATGGAACAGAATAGAGAGCCCAGAAATGGACCCTCAACTCTATGGTCAACTATTCCTCAATAAAGCAGGAAAGAATGCCCAATGGGAAAAAAAGATAGTTTCTTCAAAAATGGTGTGGGAAAATTGGATAGCCACATGCAGAGGAGTGAAACGGCCATTTCCTTACACCACACACAAAAATAGACTCAAAATGGATGAAAGACCTCAATGTGAGACAGGAATTCATCAAAATCCTTGAGGAGAACACAGGCAGCAACCTCTTCGACCTCAGCCACGGCAACTTCTTCCTAGAAACATTGCCAAGACAAGGGAAGCAAGGGGAAAATGAACTATTGGGACTTCATCAAGATCAAAAGCTTTCGCACAGCAAAAGAAACAGTCAACAAAACCAAAAGACAACTGACAGAATGGGAGAAGATATTCACAAATGACAGATCAGATAAAGGGCTAGTATCCAAAATCTATAGAGAACGTATCAAACTCAACACCCAAAGAACAAATAACCAATCAAGAAATGGGCAGAGGACATGACCAGACACTTCTGCAAATAAGACATCCAGATGGCCAACAGACACATGAAAAAGTGCTCCACATCACTGGACATCAGGGAAACACAAATCAAAACCACAATGAGATACCACCCCAGAGCAGTCAGAGTGGCTTGAATAAATAGGTCAGGAAATGACAGATGCCGATGAGGATACAGAGAAAGGGGATCCTTCCTACACTGTTAGTAGGAATGCAAGCTGGTGCAGCCACTCTGGAAAACAGTATGGAGGTTCCTCAAAAATTTGAAAATAGAGCTACTCTATGACCCAGCAATCACACTATTGGGTATTTATCCTAAAGATACAAATGTAGTGATCCAAAGGGACACATGCACCCAAATGTTTATAGCAGCATTGTGCACAATAGCCAAACTATAAAAAACAACCTAGATGTCCATCAACAGATGAATGGATAAAGAAGACATGGTGTATGTATACAATGGGATACTATGCAGCCATCAAAAGAAATGAAATCTTGCCATTTGCAATGATGTAGATGGAAGTAGATGGTATTACGTTGAGCAAAATAAGTCAATCAGAGAAAGACAATTATGATATGATCTCTGATATGAGGAATTTGAGAGGCAGGGTGGGGGGTTTTGGGGGGTAGGAAGGAAAAAATGAAACAAGATGGGATTGGGAGGAAGACAAACCATAAGAGACTCTTAATCTCACAAAGCAAACTGAGGGTTGCTAGGGGGTGGGGGGTAGCAATAGGGTGGTTGAGTTATGGACATTGGGGAGGGTATGTGCTATGGTGAGTGCTGTGCAATTGTAAGCCTGAAGATTCACAGACCTAACCCCTGGGGCAAATAATACATTATATGTTAATAAAAATAATTTTAAAAAAAGAATGTATATGTTAGAACATGACATTTGCAAGAGTGTCTTTTGAAGACAAAAATATTTTAATCTTTATAAAATATCACTTATTATTTACTTTTTCCTTTATGTTTTATGCTGCTTCATTTCATATTTTAAAAAGTTTTTGCCTATGCCACAATTGCAAATATTTTCTTCTAAAGTTTTTTTTTTAATTAATTCTATACCCAAGTTTATGAGGGATTCAAAAGTCATACCTATGTATAGTGTGAAGTATGCTCCAAAGTTCCTTTTCTCCCCCATAGGGATATCCAATTATCCCAGGATGATTTGTTGAAGAGTTTTCCTTGTTTCAGTGAATTGTCTTGGTATACTTGTTAAGAATCAATTAAACATAAAAAACAAACAATTGGAACTACACCAAAATAAAAAGTTTTTGTACAGTTGAAGGAAACCATGAACAAAACAAAAAGGCAATCTACTGAATGGGAGAAGATTTTTGCAAATGATATATCTGATATGATTAATATCCAAAATATATAAAGACCTCATACAACTCAACACTAAAAAGCCCCCAGATAATCTGATTTAAAGATTAGCAGAAGACCTGAATAGACATTTTCTATTCATCCATATTGGCATATGGATGGCCAATAGGCACATAAGAAGATGTTCAGCATCACTAATCATCAGGAAAATGTTAATCAAACCACAATGATATATTACCTTACACTTGTCAAAATGCCTAGTATCAAAAGACAAGAAATAATAAGTGTTGATGAGGATGTGGTGAAAATGGAACCCTCATGCATGTTGATAGAAATATTGGTGCAACCACTGTGGAAAACAATATAGAGGGTATTCAAAAAATTAAAAATGGTAGTAAAAAAATTAAAAGTAGTGACAGAACACAATCCAATAATTCTACTACTATTTACCCAAAGAAAATTAAAACACTAATTCAGAAAGATATATGCAGCCCTATATTTGTTGCACCATTATTTACAATAACCAAGATATGAAAACAACCTAAGTGTTCATGAATAGATGAATGGATAAAGATGTGATTATAAGTATATTTGTGTGTGTGTGTGTGTGTGTGTGTGTATACACAAGAAACTAAAATTCTCTTTGAAGATATATGTACACATACCTTATTTTTTTTAAAGATTTATTCATTTACTTGAGAAAGAGAGAGATCAGGGTGGGGGGAAGGGAAGAGGGAGGGGAAGAGAGTCTTAAACAATATCCACATTCAGTGCAAAGCCTGCTGCAGGGCTGGATCCCACAGCCCTGAAATCACAATCTGAACCAAAACCAAGAGTGGGTCGGTTAACTGTGCCACCCAGGTGCATCTGTCTTATTTTTTCATAAGGAAGGATGGAATCTCTTAAATTCCCTCTATATATTTCATGCATCCCTCAACCTGCTCCCCTATAGCAACCACCAGCTTGTTCTGTTCATAAATCTCTTTCTGTTTTAAACAAAATCTTGCTTTAGATTCCAAATATAAATGAAATCATATGCTATTTGTCTTTCTCAGTCTGACTTACTGAATTTAGCATAGGATCCTCTGGTCCATCCATGGGGTTGCAAATGGCAAGATCCCAGTTTTATGGCTGAGTAATTCCATTGTATATACATGGAACATCTTTATCCATTCACCTACTGATGGGCACTTAGATTGCTTTCATATCTTGGCTGTTGAAAATAATGTGGCAATGAATATGGGGTGCACGTTTCTTTTTCTTTTTTTCAAATTGCTATTTTTGTTTCTTTGGATAAATACCTAAAAACGGAATTGCTGGATTGTTTGATAATTCCATCTTTAATTTTTTAAGGAACCTCCATACTTTTTTTCACAGTGTATTTCTTTCTATGTGTTAGATATTTTAACTGCACTTCCCTATCTTGAAGGACTGGCCTTATGTAGGTGATATTCTGTGTAGCTTAGTGGTGCAATTAACTATGGCCATCAGAACTAGGTGCTCCATGGATGTTCCATACGTTGGCTGTGTTCAATCTCCTATTATTGTGATACCTCAAATGTCGTGAGCACATTGGTGGGCAAGGTTGACACCCAGCCTTGCTGGCTGCCTATCCTGTGGATGTGATTGTGGACAATTATCCTTCTGTTGGCTGTGAGGCCCAGCTAAGATACAGAGTTGTGCTGGGTTCTCAACAGGATGTGCCCAGTGGAATAAGCAGTGTAGAGGGAGGAGTCCAGTATGGCACCCACTTCTGCCAGGATCAACATGGCAGAATAAGATAGCAAAAATGGCAGCCATCATTGTCTCAGTCCCTGGGTATTCTTTAGCAAGACCACATGTCTGCTTCTTCTACATGTCTCAGTGCTGTCTTATTGTGGAGGCGCTGTTCATCCAGTATCTAGGTGCCCTAAAGAGAAAATTATTCCATATGTAGTTGTAGGTTTCTTGTGTCTGTGGGGAAAGGTGAGTTCAGTGTCTTCCTATGCTGCCATCTTGACCTCTCTCTCCCAGACAGTACTTTACATAGTATTTTAAAATTTCAATTCCAGTTGTCTGTGCTAGTCTATAAAAGCATACAGTGATTTTTATATATTACCCTATACTCTATAATCTTGCTAAATTTACTTGAAAGTTCTAGTACTTGTTTTGAATGTCCAAGATGTCCTACATAAAATGAATTTTTTAAGTGTTTTAGTTGAAGCACCTAGGTGGCTCAATCAGTTAAGTGACCAATTCCTGGTTTCAGTTCAGATCATGATCTCAGGGTCATGAGATCAAGCTCTATGTCAAGCTCTGTGCTTAGCATGGAGTCTGCTTGGGGTCTATTTCTCTCTCCCTCTGTCCCTCCTCTTTGTTCTCTCTTTCTCTCTCTCTCCAAAATAAATAAGTAAATCTTTTTACAAAAAGTGTTTTAATGGATTTTATTCTAACAATATAACGTTGGTTTAACATATGAAAATTAATCACTATAATACACCATATTAGTAGAATGAAGGAAGGAAAACCACATGACATCTCACTAATGCAGAAAGAGCTAGTATCATAATCAATGTCAAGAGTAAAAACTCTCTGAATGAGCAGCAAGACAAAGATGCCCACTATCACTACTTCAATTCAACATAGGACTGGAAGTTCTAGTCAAGGTAATCAAATGTAAAAAGAAATTAAAAGCATCCACATTGAAAAGTTATTTCTGTTCACAGATAACATGGTCCTATATGTAGAAAACCCTAAAGAACACATACACACACACACACACACACACACACACACACTGCCAAAGCTGATTAATTCAACAAATTGCAAGATAAAAAACGAACACACAAAAATTAGTTGTACTTCTATACACTGGAAATAAACAATTCAAAAAATGAAAATTTTGTTTTAACTAGCATTAAAAAATTCTTTAGAAATAGATTTAATTAAAAAAGTGAAAGGCTTGTATGCTGAAAACTACAAAACACTGAACAAAGAAATTGAAGGCCTAAATAAGTGAAAATATATCCCTTGTTCATGGGTTGGATGGCTTAATATTATTACACTGATAATCTATCAAAGAACTTTACAGATTCAACACCCATCAAAATCCCAATGGCATTTTCTGCAGAAATAATTTTTAAAAATCCTAAAATTCATACACAACCTCAAGGAACCCAGAATGATTGAACAATTCTTGGGAAAAAAATACAAAGCTGAAGGACACTTCCTTATTTCCAAACTTGCTTCAAAAATACAGGAATCAAAGTTGGTGCAGCCACTTTGGAGAACAGTGTGGAGATTCCTCAAGAAATTAAAAATAGAGCCTCCCTATAACCCTGCAATTGCACTACTGGGTATTTACCCTAAAGATACAGATGTAGTGAAAAGAAGGGCCATCTGTACCCCAATGTTTATAGCAGCAATGGCCACACTCGCCAAACTGTGGAAAGAACCAAGATGCCCTTCAACGGATGAATGGATAAGGAAGATGTGGTCCATATACACTATGGAGTATTATGCCTCCATCAGAAAGGATGAATACCCAACTTTTGTAGCAACATGGACGGGACTGGAAGAGATTATACTGAGTGAAATAAGTCAAGCAGAGAGAGTCAATTATCATATGGTTTCACTTATTTGTGGAGCATAACAAATAGTATGGAGGACAAGGGGAGTTAGAGAGGAGAAGGGAGTTGGGGGAAATTGGAAGAGGAGGTGAACCATGAGAGACTATGGACTCTGAAAAACAAACTGAGGGTTTTGAAGGGGCGGGGGGTGGGAGGTTGGGGGAACCAGGTGGTGGGTATTGGAGAGGGCACGTATTGCATGGAGCACTGGGTGTGGTGCAAAAACAATGAATACTGTTATGCTGAAAATAAAAAAAAATACAGGAATCAAAATAATGTGTTATTGTCATTAGTACAAAAACATAGAACAATGGAATAGATAGAGTACCTAGAAATAAACTCTTATATCTGATTTTCAACAATGGTGCCGAGATCATTTAATCAGGAAAACACTGTCTTTTCAATGTAGTTCAGGGAAAACTAGATCCACATACCAAAAAAAGTTGAGGCCCTATCTTGCACCATACACAAAAATTAAGTCAATTGGATCATAGATCTAAACTTAGGAAATAAAACTAACATTGAGCAGAATAAAAATAAGAAAATATTCATGCCACTGGAGGATTTATAATGATTTCTTAAATATGACACCAAAAACAGACAACAAAAGGAGAAATATATAAATTGAACTTTATTAAAATTAAAAACTTTATACATCAAGAACATCTGGATGGTTCAGTTGGTTAAGCAACTGCCTTCAGCTCAGGACATGATCCTGGAGTCTCAGTTCAGAGCTCTACATCAGGCTTCCTCCTCATCCGGGAGTCTGCTTCTTCCTCTGACCCTCCCCACTCTCATGCTCTCTCCCTCTAATTCTCTCACTCTCAAATAAGTAAATAAATTCCTAGGAAAAACTTTATGCCTCAAAGTACACTATCAAGAGAATGAAAAGATAACCCCCAAGATGGAAGAAAATATTTGCAGATCATATATCACATATGTACATGTGATTTATGTATATTTATAAGTCATATCTATCTGTTTATATATATATGATATGTATATATCTAGAAGTCATTTATCTATATACCACATGTATATGATTACACATATATATTAACATCCGAAATATATAAAGAACTCCTATAACTGACAACATAAAAAACAACCCAACTTAAAAATAAGCAAAGGACTTGAACAGACATTTTTCCAAAAAAGATATATAAGTGGCCAATAACCACATGAAAAAATGTTCAACATCAAATCAAAATCAACATGCAAATCAAAATCATAACTAGACACCAGTTAATAATCACTAAGATGGCTATTATCAAAAAAATAATTTAACAAAAAATTTAAAAATACCAAGTGTCAATAAAGATGTAGAGAAATTGGAACACTTGTACATTGCTGGTAGGAATGTAAAATGGTACAGCCACTATGAAAAATAATTTGGTGGTTCCTTTAAAAGTTAAAGATAACATTACCAAAGACTCAGATTCCACTATAGGTATATATGCAAAAGGATTGAAAACAATAGCTCAAACAGATATTTGTGTGTCATTATTCATTGCAGCATTATAACCCCAGCAACCAAGAAATAGTAACAATCTAGGAGCCCATCAACAGATGAATGGAGAAACAATTATGGTATATCCATACAATGGAGTATTATTCAACAATGATAAGAAATGAAGTTTGAGCACATGCTACAACATGGATGAACCCTGAGAATATTATGCTAAGAAAATCTGACAAAGAAGGAGAAACATACAATTTACATAGGATATCTAGAATAAGCAAATTCATGAGAGACACGATGTAAAATATAGGTTACTAGGCAATAGGTGTTGGCACACACAAGGAGTTATTGCTTAACGATAATAGGTTCTGTTTCTGGTGCTGAAAATTTTAGGAAATAGATGTGATGATAGTTCCACAACACTCTAAATGCACTTAATGCCACCAAACTGCACACATAACAATGGTTAAAATGTTAAAATTTATGTTATATAAACTCTACCAAAATAAACAAATAATCATCTATTTAACACAGAGACAAGACAGTTTCCTGTTAAAACTTAATTCCTTTAATTGCTTGCTCTATTTCAATGATGAGCATTCTAAAACAGTATTGAATAGAGTAGTGATAGTGGAAATCTTTTCCTTTATCTCCATTCCTAACATGGGAAAGCATTGATATTTCAACATAAGCATGATCAGCTGTAGGGGTTTTTGAAGATACTCTATACCCTATTTACGAAGTTTATATCTATTCCTGGTTACTTATGTTTTTGTCATTGATAGATGTTAACTTCCTTCCAAACGCTTTTACAAATCATTGTAGTTGGTCATATGGTTCTTTCCATTACTCCCTAATGTGGCAAGTACATTGATGGAATTTTGAATGTTAAACACACTATGTATTACTGGGAATAACCCTACTCTTGATGCATTTTTTTTATTTTACATGTTACTGGATTCAATATACTATTGTTAAGTAATTTTGTATCTATCTATGTTCATGAGGGTTTTTTTTCTGAAATTTTACATTTCATAATGTCTTTCTCAGCCTTTGGTGATGAAGTTACTCTGGCCTCAAAATAAATTTAAAAATGTTCCCTCATCCACATTTTCTGGAAGTACTTGATACAATCAGTATTATTTCTTGTTTTAATGTTTGAATTCATCAGTGGAACTCTCTGAGCCTGGAGTATGCTTGGTGGGAATGTATTTGATAATGATTTCAAATTTTTAAAAAGATATAGAGCTATTCATATTTTTTCCAACATCTAGTATTCATTTTGTTAAGTTATATTTATAAAGTAAGTCACCTATCCCACCTAAGTTTTTAAATGTGAAGTTATAAGTTGTTTATAATATTTTGCTTATTATATTTTTATGTCGTGATTTCTTTTATTCTTAATATCAATGATTTGTGTTGCTGTTCTTGCTTTTCAGAATAAAGGTCTATGAGTTTTGTTTTTATTTTAAATAAATCAGCTTTTGATTTATTTTTCTTCAGTGTTTATCTGTCTTCTAATGTATAGACTTATGCTTCTTTTTTTTCCATGTTTGGGTTTATTGTACTATTTGTCTAGCCTCTTGAGGTAGATCACTAGGTCATTGTTTTTACACCTTTCTTCTTTTCCAATAAAATCATTTAAAACTGTAAATTTCCCTGTGTACTCTGTTTTAACATATCGAAGGATTCTGATATGTTGCATTTTCACCATCACTTAATTTAAAATATATTCTAAATTATTTTGCATTTTATTTGAAGTCTATCCTAGATAACTTATTGTCATCAATTTTTTATTTAATTCCACTGTAGGCAGAAAAGATACTCTGCATTATTTCAATCTTTTAACTCTATCAAATCTATTTGCTGAATGTACCAGGTGCACTTAGAAAGAAAGAATATCTGCAGGACAGAGATTAAATATTTTTATAATTATCAAGTCAATGGGGTTGGTTGTTGTGTTCATGTTTTTATTGGTATATTGTTCTATTGATACTGCAAGTTGCTGAGAATACTAGTTAGAATCTCTACTACAGATTTGGGTTTATGAATTTGTCCTTTTATTGCCATCAACTCTTCTTTATGGATTTTGAAGCTCTGAGTAGTTGCATGCACATTAAAATTTGTTATACCTTATGGTTAAATTGACCCTTTTATCAGTATGAAATGTCTTTATTTATCTTTGGTAATATTCCTTGTCTTAGGCTCTATTTTATCTGATTTTAACATAGTCATGACTAATTTATTTTCTTTTCTTTGCTTGATATAGCTTTTGTACTACTTAAATATAAGATAATAGATGGATTGGAATAAAATAGAATTATGACAAAAATAGCTTGGGAGTAAATGATAGTGAGCCAGAAAATAAAATTCACAAAGAATAAAAGAGAGCTGTTGTTGCAGAAATAATGCAGAACAGAAGATTCAAAGCTGGAGGCTCTTAGGGTGAAGGGAAGATGTTGGTCCAGAAGAAGCAGTGAAGGACAGGCAGCAAAGAAACCTATGCCTTCATCACCCTAGGGACCATACACATGTGAGAGAAAAATCAGCCACCATTTGATTAATACTGTGTCCCTGTGTGACCAAGACCAACAAGGATAAATGGTATAATGGAATTGGTCCCTTTAAATTGACAGAAGAGGGAGACCATTGTGATCATGCAGATTTGGGTGATCTGCTTGGTTTCTGCCAAGAAAGTCTTGGAGGCTCGCAGTGATGGGGTTCCCAATCTGATCTCTTTTAGCATTTAGCTCTGTCTATAATGCTCATTTTGTAAGGTTATGTATTAAATCTCTATGTTTTTCATTACCTTGCCTACTCCCATTTCTATGTTTGCTCATGACTGTATTCCACTGACTAGCTCAATGTCTAACACAAAAAAAAGACTCTCAGATATTGGTTGGAAGAATAGTTAACACGAATGCTGGAACATACTTGAAAGTGATTTGGCAATTTGTACCCACTGTCTTTAAAATATTAATAAGATTAAGAACTGCAACTTTACTTCTGAGAATCTATCCTAAAAATTGTTAAATGTTATTAAAACATTATTTATTTGAAAATGCATATAACCATTTAAAATCCTCCCAAAAGGAAATTGTTTAATAAACTATGGTATAGTCACAGAATGGAATATGAAATTGTTAGGGAAACTTGTTTAAAATTCATAGTCATGAATGTTTTATAATGTTCAGTAAAAAAATTTTATAATGCTAAGCCAAAATATGGATATAAAATTACAAAGAGAATGTAGACTATGCCGTGTAAAAAATAATGGGAAATAGTGGCAGAATATGTGTGAGTGACTAGAACCATGAAAATTTTCATTTTCTTTAACAAACCCTGTACATTTAATATTTTAAATCTCTTACATTTTAAAAAAAAAAGATTTCATTTATTTATTTGACAAACAGAGATCACAAGTAGGCAGAGAGGCAGGAGGAAGCAGGCTCCCTGCTGAGCAGAAAGCCTGATGCGGGCCTGGATCCCAGGACCCTGGGATCATGACCTGAGTGGAAGGCAGAGGCTTAACTCACTGAGCCACCCAGGTGCCCTAATCTCTTACTTTATTTAATAATCAGAAAGGATAAGCTTAGATGGAGGAAGGATGTGGAGAGTAAGTGTCCAGGGAAATAGAAATCAAACTAATACCTTCTCTTCATGTTTACAAAATTCCATTAGCCAACAAGTGTAGGCACAACATTTATTCCCCTGATCATTGCATTTTAAAAAGTAGCTGTTATAACACATTTAGGTGTGGGGATATCAGAAAAATCACTTTATTGAATGTTTGGAGAGCTAAAATCTGGTCTTGTTAATATTTCTTTTTCTTCTTTCTTTCCTCATTTTTTCCTTTGGTCTTTCAATTACTCCTGTTTCATTGAACTCTCAGGTCCCCAGCCCTTACTCCATCCTCTACTAAAGCCAAGGCTTCATGGCTAGGTGGTAGAGGCCACAACCCAAGCACATGCCACATTGGGCCAACCTTGACAGTGCAAAGGGGATATCAGATAGAATCATCCTGGTTCTCAAGCATTGGAAGGCTTTTTGATGGAAAAAGGAAGGAATGTCAAAGAGACTGAGCTTGTTTTATGCCCCTGTCCTTTTCACAGAGCAGCAGATTGAGTCCCTGACTGCTCAGCCCACCTCTGAGGCACATCTATGTGGAGCACAGCTGCAGAAACTGAACAGCAGTGAAAGGACAAATTTCTTCTTTTTACTTTCAAAATGACCTTAATCACTTGTTCTGATTATAACAATATTACAATTTCATGGAGCCAATGCATGCTACTCTATCTATACAGAATTGGACAAACTTACCCTTAAAACCCATTACTTAAACATAACTACATTTTTCTGTTTCACTGAGTAGTCTTGCTGATCTGTGGACACACACACTCACTTGGACATTGCTGGTACTTACCATATGACATATCATCACCATTCAGCAATTTTCCACATTAGTAAATATAGAATGTATGTTGTTGGATATAGTTCTGCCTTCCATATGAAGCAGAGCTTTGCACTGGACTGAGTTGAGTGCCAAGAGCAAAAACTGGTTTTCTATGCCAGAGTGAAAAATGAGTGCTACCAGGACAAATTTCACACCCAGCTTTGCCAGTCAAAAAGGGCTTCCTCACCACTAGCATTATTAAATTCATTCTTCGACAAGCCTGAACCTGTGTCTTGTCTCCTCTACTGTTACCCTCATTCCTTCTCTATTTTTTTTTTGTTTTGTTTTGTTTTGTTTTTTGTTTTTTGACAGAGAGATCACAAGCAGGCAGAGAGGCAGGCAGAGAGAGAGGAGGAAGCAGGCTCCCAGAGAGAGCAGAGAGCCCGATGCGGGGCTCGATCCCAGGACTCCGAGATCACGACCTGAGCCGAAGGCAGCGGCTTAACCCACTGAGCCACCCAGGCGCCCCTCATTCCTTCTCTATTATTACCACATACTTTTTGATGCATAATATATGATATTTTTTAATTACCCCCATAATGTTTCTCACACTCCATCAGTGTCTTTGGGTGGTCACTCCTAACCTTGCCCTTCATTTTATAAAGTCTCTCTAGAACTGTAAGAAGCAGGTTTCCCATGGCTATATACCCTGCATCACTGAGCTACTGTGTGCCTGAGATACTTCACCTTCCCTAGCCTAGACCTCCTCTAGCACCTTTTGCACATAAGAGTCACCAGGATTGCCTTTCCCCTACCAGAGAGGTCTTATAATCACTCATTAAATATATGAATAACTAAATTCCCTTTTAAGGATCGGCTTCTGGAGCTACTCATGATTCTAGTCATAATACGTATAAATCAAATCCTGCCAAGAAACAGATGGCATTCTCAAAGTGGTCAAATGCAGATAGTTGTATGAAGGAGCAGTTCATAGAGATACAGAGAGAATAATGAGCCAACAAGGTATGGTAAGATTGGGGGGATACCGAGGATAGAAATAGCCAAAAACATTGACCGTGTTGGTATAGACAAGAGGAGACAAGATTGTTGCCAGCGGCTGGTTGGAGCCAGAGCCATGAAGAAAGGCTATCTGATAGGAGATTTGGCCATGGAGGAATGCAGCCATTGCCAGACTCACATCAGGCAGGAGCAGATAAGGCCAGCCTCACACCCTGTCATTTCCCTGCAACAGTCCTCAATTTCCTGCTGGTATCTGCGTTGGCTGAACCCAACTTGAAGCCAGAACGCACAGAAGCCCAATGATGCAGTCTAAATGTCAGCTTCCTAGCACACACAGCAGAGAAAACAAGGGGGGAAGAATGGATCTACTGGGGCAAATAGAAAATAATCTGCACCTGTGTTAAGAGAAAGAGTGAAAAATAGCAGGTGATTCTCATGGCCCATGCCTGAAATCAATATATATCCTTTGACCTACATTCCATGATCAAAACTCAGTCACATTTCTCCTCTAGGAAAACTCTCACACTCATGCACCCAGTTGAAGAGACTGCAGGGAACAAGTAGCTGTCTTTACCACAGATATTTTATATCTCTGTTCTAGAGCTCAATTGAAAAAGAAAAAGGAGAGGAGATAAGGGCAAAAAGAGGGGAACTCTACTGGGTTATTCATTCAGTTTTTTGCACTTCTCGGGGCAAGCAAAATGTAGGCAGACTCTCATTTCATCTTTATTGGTGTGACAAAGTATCAACAATGAAAAACATATCCCATAGAAAGTCAAATGTGTCTTCAATGAGAGAACCCTTAATTTCAGAAGACAGGATAAAGTCAAATTCCCAGAGGATATTCAGGAAAACAAGCAGCAATCCTCAAGAGCCTTGAGAAGAGGTTTTGCCAAGGTTGAATGCAACAATAAGACCAGCCTCATAATGACCCCATGGAAGTGCTGGAGACAAAGCTGAAGGAAGTGAACTTGCACAGGGTTCCATTTCACATGGCATCCAGCTTTGCTTTAGGCTCAGGTCAATCTTATGGTGCTTATTTTATATTACAGTATAGAAAGAACATTCTCTGTGAGATCTAATGTCAGAATTAGAATGTCACCTGCACGTCAAAATGTAAGTGATTCAATGCCAGATTTTTGAATGTCAAGCATAATCACAGAAAATGCCCAGAGAAGTTTCCCAAAGGAAATAGAAATAACGCTGGTAACAATAGTGACTAGGGATCAACAGAGGTATCTTCAGATTAAGGAAGTCGAAATTTCAGCGAGGCTGCTTGCTGCTTCTGTAAAAAATAACTCTGAATATCTACAACACACTGAGAGATGGCCACAGTCCCAGAGCAATTGATGGGGTGATCCTTTTTTTTTCTTTTTCCTCCTAAAGGATTCCCCAGCTCACAGCACTTCACTTCATAGGAGGGGCACTTCTGAAAACAAAATACACATCCCATTTGAATATCAAGGGAGGTTTAGCATGGGGTCCAAAAGATAGCCTTTGATGTTGAAGACATGGGATGTCGTTCAGCAGGATGAGGGGATGCCAAGGGGTACAGCCATAAACCAAGACTAGAGCCAAGAATGGATAAATTTTCAATCACTCCTTGTGATGGTCCCTTGCTGGGCTTTCTGACTATGTGGAGAGATGATGCTTTACCTTTAGTAGGTAAAGATTGAATAGAAATAGAATAGATGTACCTATGTTTCCCAAAGTTACCAGAAGAATTTTGAGGTTCACACCTGGTTCCATGGGAGGGGAATGGTGAGAGTTGAGGGTTACCAGAGGCAGTAGAAGAAAGCAGTGAATCACAGCCAAGGAGAAGCCAAGGAGAAGCAGGAGACAGGGTGAGGGTGAAGGGAGAGGAAGACAGAGGAATGAACAAAAAAGTCTGTTAGAGAATTGAAAGGCAAGCACAAGGAGAAGAGCAATCTTTCCAAACAAGGGCAAGAAAGACACATGTCTGGGGTATGTAGTGACTGCTGGCTGCTGCTGGGGCAAGTAAGACCACTGACACCCATGCATGCATGAGCAGTCAATGTGTACATTTTTATCAGAGATATGGTTGGAGTTCATTGTATGTTGATAGTGGAGGAAAAATATCAATCTTTCGTAGTAGAACATGAGATGTTTAGAATGTTCAGGGACCAGAAATACAGATTTTAAGACCCTATTATGTTCTGATACTAAATATCTGAGTAATGCACATACTATAGAGTGAGACAGTATGTAGGTAAAAATGGAATTTTCTAACTTCTTGTTTCTTTTCATAACCTAGATAGCTGCACCCTTGACTGGTTAACTTCACTCACAAGTTCATGAATCAAGCACCCAGAACTATACCTGTTTCCTCTATAGGGCCACCTCCAAGGAGCAGAACTATTCATTTCCCTTTAGAGAATTCAGTTTAAGGGGTGCATATTGAAGTCCTTGCCAACATCCTAGATACTCTCAAATAGGTGTATTAAATCCTTCTTCTACAACTCACCGGATTTGCCAAATCGAATTCAAGATTGTAGCCAGTGTCTTTTCTCTTGAGTGTTGTTATTGAAGATTGAAACAAGTTTTCTAGACTCAGCACAGTTCAAAACAAAAATTTTCCCCTTGAGGCTCAAGGGGGTTTAACTGGATTCACTCAGGAGCCTCAAAATAACCACTATTGTGAATTGCATGTACTAATATGCCTTCAGTGGCTGTCGCTGAATTAACAAGTGATTCCCTGTGGAGGGTGTGACTAGTTGGTCATATCCAAGTTGAGTCAGAGCAACTCACATGGGCTGTAAAAGCCCAGCAAACATAAATAAAACAAATGAACTACACAACCAATATTCCAGAATTTGAAGCTTGGATTCTTTAATAATGTCCCAGGAAAGTAATTTTCAGATGAAGAAAACTTGCTTTGGATATAATAACAACATATCTTTTGAAAGTAAGAAAAGAATGTGAACTTTTGCCCATTACATATGAATTTGTTGTTGACTCCATTAACAAAGCAGTGGAGGGATTCAAAGGAACAAGATGATTTAAACTGGTGAGAACATTAGGGGTTTGTGTAATTTTAAAATCTAGGAAACTGTTGTGAAATGCACCTGGACAAATGACCCACATTTTTATATTCCCACTGCACATATTCAATTGTTCCTCAGAAAGAGTCCCTTAAGGCAGCAGCTTACTGTGTAAATGACAAGTAACTTCCCTGTTTGCCTGTTCTCCACTCTGCCTCACAGCAGGTCCCAGACTAATTCTTGTCATCTCTCTAACACAGAACCTATTATAGCACCTCAACCTATAGAGTGTTTTGTGTTTCAAAATTCATAGTTTTGAATTCTGTTAGCACATTCACTCAGGATTAAGCTCTCTTAAAATAGAACTCTCTGAGGGGTGCGGTGGTGTTGTAGAAAACTATTTTTTTCTGTGTTGTTTATTTCTTGGCCTTGAGCAACCATTTACTTTCTAACAATCATTCTTTTTCTCCTCTGGAAAAAGAAGTGCTCCCTCATTCTCAGCCCATGTGCACCCAAAATGGAAATGAAACTGGTTCAAGGTCATCATATGACCCTTCAAAAACAACAATGCTAAGACAAGTATTCAGGAAAAGCGGGGACTTACTCCTTCTTGCTAAAAGCAAAGAGGGAATTATGCACTACACATCTATCAGAATGGCAAACCTGAAAGAGTGACAACACCAAATGCTGGTGAGGAGGAACAAGCCCATTCATATATCACTGGTGGAAGTACAGACTCTGGAAAACAGGATGACAGCTTCTTTAAAAAGTAAATATTCACTGACCATGAAGGTTTGCCAATTGCCGATTAACTTCAGCAGTTACTAAAGTTAATTCAGAATGTGTGTTGTAAAGACACGGCAGTCCTCTTATATATTTGTTGTATAAATTTTTTCAGTAAACTTTGAAGTTCCAGTTGGGTCAAATTGTGGACCTTTGTTTTAAGTTTTGTTTTGTTTTGTTTTGTTTCCTCCAGAGAGCTTCAACTCAATATTGTGAGGGTTAGGATATTGTTTATAACAATAACCATAACAATATTGTTAGGTTAGTTATTGTGGCAAAGATTACTTTATAGGGTTTAAGGATCTGCAGATTACATTGGGCTTGAACTATGTCCTTTACTGTGCCCTTGGCTGCCTTAGGTGTTTTCTCTACAACCCCTGGGATCAGGATCTTTGGTGACAGAGGATGGGTAGTGGAGTGGTGCCATGAAAGAGCACAGGACCAACAATCCAGAGGTGAATGTGTTGAAACCAACTTCTGCTGCAGTCTTATCCTGTGTGAGCCTTCTCGTCTTTCTTTCTCTCTCCCCAAATTCCCTCAGTATTTTGAATTTCTAGTTGCATAAAGTCAGAATTTTTGGTTTATGGCTCTGTTCAATCACCCATAGTGAGGATCTTCTGAGTGGTTACAGGAAAAATTTAGGGTCTTAATGGCCCGACTCTTCCTCCAGGAAATTCCAGTCAATTTCACCAGGGTCAGGGTCCACATCCGGTAGTCATTTCATCTATGATACAGACATGGGAAGTCAAGCACTGTGATCACTAGGTTAGTCTTTTGTTGGGCTGGTAAGAAGTACAAAGCAAAGTACAGGCACATTGGCTAGGGGTTTCACATTGAGAGATGAGTTGAGAACCAAATGCTTTTCTGCCTGCTCCTTTTTTATCATCAGTGCCTGGGCCATGGGCTCCCTTGGATAACCACCTGGACATCCTTGAGAGTCAGGAGAGCCTACACAGTACATCAAGGGAGGAAGAACACAAGAAAAAGGAGCTACTCTTGCCTGAACAATAACTATTGGGCCACTGGGGTGCTATGTTTAATTCCTCCAGGGCGGTGGTCTCCTTCTAGAAAATCTCAAAAAGGGCCATCCATGGGTCTGTCCTAGGAATGCACAATCACAAACCACATCTGTGTGGCTGCTTTAAGCAATTAGTGATAGTCACCAGGATACAGTCATTAACCACAGTGATCTTGGTAATCAGGACTTAGGTGCTGACCAGTTAGGATGTTGGGTTGCTACAGTTTTCACATGTGGGAGATTCAGAGACCACCTGTCATATAGGCCAAATCTGAAGGCAGGTCATGCTGTAGTAGAATTAACAGTTCTTATCTTGTATTTTGGGGTGGAAAAAGATGACAACATGTGACAGAGATAATACAGTGCCACATAAGCCAAACTGCAGGTCTACTAGCAATTGGTGGATCTATCCCAACTGCCTATCGCTGTATCATAAAACCAGTCACATAGCCAAGGAGAACTTAGTTCCCTACCCTAGGCTTACAGGGATAACTGAACACATGACACCAACACTGGATAGCTGAAATTATCAGTAGTATTATTACACCAGACTTACACCAGAGTCTGGGGAGGAGGACATAGAATGCCATGCAGGTACACACAAAAGCTTCAATAGGGAAGAGAGTGAACAACCAAGACCTATGGGAGGCAGGGTTTGTAGTAAGAAGAGGGTGAGGTGACCCTACTTTCCACTGGAGGATGAGATTTATTTGTTTGAATAATTCAACAAACTAGCCAGGAACTGCAGCCCACCACTCAAAGATAAACAGGACTTGCACATGGTTCATTTGATAAAGAGTTGTTTGGCTAGGCAACCTTATTCTTGGGAGCAGAGCGAGTAGGATGACTTGTGGTTAAGGCATTCAAGGTCGTTCCAATTTTGTCAGATGTCAAGGCAGCACATACTGCTAATTTTAAGCCTTACACAACACTTGTAGCTTCCACGTATAATTTTAAATTGAGCTGTGTAAATAAAGGAGTGCATTAGAAATAGCTTTTACCAAATTCTATCTGAAATACTGTAAAATTGAGGAAAAAAGCCAGTATCTTTCAAGTTGTTGCTACATGCATACAACAAATATTCTTGCACAATGTCCATATTTTTTCAGCATTTTGTAAAACAGGGAGATAATTAGTCTCTAATTCACCATAAAGCTAAACCACTAGGGATTAACAGAACAGTCATTAAGCAGATACTCAGACCCACTTCATTGCCCTTACTGGGACAAGGAGAGGGCCAAAAACAATCAAGCATTTCTGACTAGTGTGGGCCTTAGCAAAATAATGTTCTCATCAAGCTCTGAATTTTTAATATTAATCGAAGACAATCTTCTTCACCTTAGAACCAGCACAGTCATTTTGTGCATCCTTCATGTCCATTTCTCTATTTTAAACCTGGGCAGACCTACCCAGTCATACATGGCTTTCTCCTCTTGACTCCAGAGAGAACCAAGCCCCCACCCTGTGATGCCCTTAGCCTTTATTCACACCCTTTTCATTCTACTGTGCAAAGACAGAGCATTAATCAGTTAAGTAAAACAGAGTCCTGCTATGTCTTTTAATGTCAATTTCCCTTCAAGCAGAAAAGTGGGCCACTGTGGAATGACAATTGAAGACAATGGCAATGAAAATCTAATTCCCAGAAGCCAGCGCTCCACTTTCAGCAAATGATCAAAAAAAGGAGATTCAGTATTTCTTTCCCATTAGCAGCAAAGAAAGACTCTACAGAAAGAACTTGGAAAGGATAAAACAATACAGGTGGAATTGCTATGGGGCTGCCCATGGGAAAAGAGAGAAAGCTAGTGGGATAACAATGGGAAAAACCAGTTTAGCTAAGTCAGCACCCTAGTGGGTCATCGGGAGCCTCAAGTAAGCTCCTAGATTTAAGAAGGGAAAGGAGTGTATCAAGGCCAATGCCTCTGAGCAAACTCAGAGGAAGGATTTGACATGGAAGGGATGTTTTTCTGCTAGTTCAGACTCTCTGAGCGTGTGTAAATCTAAGGTAATATGCACACTCACTTCTATACTAAAGAAAGCAAAACACCAGCTTAGAAGCAAATAAATGTAATCTGCCTGCCTCCAATAAAACAGTTCTTAGTTTGCACATTTCCTACCCATTGTGTTCTGTTATTTTTATAATTTACAACCTTTGTACCACAAAGCCTGCCTAGGACACCATCTGAGTAGGCAGACTTTCTCACCATCTGGCCCAGGACCAGACGCTACTAGCTATTTGCCCACCTCAAGCAACCTCCTAGAAGTTCCCTTCTCCAGGGCTCCCTTTTTTTCTATCATATGGATTATTGGAACACTTACTTCATGCCTGAGGGGTACTGTCACTTGCAGAAACTGAATTCCTGCTCACAGGTCAATTACAACCACGTGCATGTGCTTGAAAGGAATCCCATGCAGGGACTGGGCTAGCCAAGGGGAAACTGGTTATATCTCTCAGAAATCTTGAGATGTCTTGGCCTTATCCAAGGTAGCCTCAGCAGAGACCCCAGAGCACTTCCAGACAGACTATTTTTTTTAAAAAGGGGGGGTGCACCTGGGTGGCTCAGTGGGTTAAAGCCTCTGCCTTCGGCTCAGGTCATGATCCCAGGGTCCTGGGATTGAGCCCCACATCAGGCTCTCTGCTCAGCAGGGAGCCTGCTTCCTCCTCTCTCTCTCTGCCTGCTTCTCTGCCTACTTGTGATCTCTGTCTGTCAAATAAATAAATAAAATCTTTAAAAAAAAAATGTACCTTCCAAGGACATGCACATAAGGACTCATGATAATCTAAGAGGTTAACTCTGCACTGGAGCATGCTAGGCACTGGTTCTACTATGGCAAGCGTTCAATATTGCTCCTGCCCTCAGATTGCCCATGCTTAGAGGAAACTGACTGATGAAATAATCACAAAAATACAGATGTAATAGCAACTATGGTAGTTCACATTGAAAAATATATGAGGCCCTAGAATCCTACCATCTGGAGGTTGACCTTGCCTGGGAGGTAAGCAAGGTGTCACTAAAGCAAGCTGAGACCTCTAGGATGAGAGATAATGAGCACAGTCAGGTGGAAGAGGCATGAGCCTGAACAAGTGTAAAGGCCCTATGGTGGGAGACAAAACAAAATCAGGTTTTAAACAACTGTGGGTCTGCAGCACAGGGGATGTTGTTCTGGACCATGACTGAGAAGGATTAAACAGAGTAGAATATATAAACTCCTGGGATATGTCTTCATAGCTGGAGCACCAGGAGGCCATGGGAGGATCAAAACAAAGAGAAATAGGAAAGAGGGGTATTTGAGGTTCAGAATACCTGACAGCTGTGTGGTCGGCAGGTTAGATAACTGGGTGAGAGTACACCACGGTGGGACAGCAAAGAGTGTTACAGGAGTCACCTCAGGAACTCCATCCTCTATATATCTACCATGAGGAAATCCTTCCAAGGAGTGGAGGAAGCTTGGACCCAGGTGTAAGGGGGAGTTGCTTATTGGCAGTCCTGAGCAGGGCACAAAGAATGGGGAGGATGGAGGGTAAAAATGAAAAGAATGGAGAGGGAAAAGAGAGGAAATGGTAGAAAGAGGAGGGGGAGAAGAGGGGTCTTGAATTGGAGGGGGATACTGAATCAGCTTCTTTTTTTTTTTTTTATTTTAGAAACATATATCTGAATCAGCTTCTTTTGATCATTCGCAGAAGTGCTGGTTTCTAGGAGTTAAGTTTTTTGTTCCCATCATCTTCAATTGTCATCCACAATGGCCCACTTTTCTGTTTGAAGGGAAATTGACATTAAAAGCAGTAGCAGGACTCTGTTTTACGTGACCAATTAATGCTATGCCTTTGCACGGCGGAATGAAAAGGGTGGTAATAAAGGCTAAGAACATCACAGGGTGGGGGCTTGGTGCTCTCCAGAGTTAAGAGGAGAAAACTGTGTATGACTGGGTAGGTCTGCCCAACTTTAGAATAGAGAAATGGACATGAAGGATGCATAAAATGCTTGGTGCTGGTTCAAAAGGGAAAAAGCTTGTTTTATACTATTAAAATTTCATTGCTTGATGATAACATCCAAGAGGGGGAGGAGGAAGAGAAGAAGTAGGGGAAAATAAGGAGCTGTTTGTGGGGAAGACTACAATCTTTGTGCTAGAGGCTTGCATTTGGACACACAGGGGTGTCACCTGTGCAGAGGCAGGAAGGGTACAAAGTAAATCTAGTGGTCTCTGGAGGGAAGCTGAAAAGAAGAGGATCAGAGATGACTGACCTGGAAGATGACCCCACTTCAAGGAAAGAAAGGAAGTGTCAACCAGAAACTGATGGATGGCTAAGATAATGTAGTGTCATGGAAGAGGAGAAAAGAGAATATCTCATAAAGAAGAAAGAAGAGAGCAATGAGTCATTCACTGTGGCTACGATTGACCAAATAAGGCAAATCTTTAAAACATCCTTTGTGGGGCACCTGGGTGGTTCAGTCAGTAAAATATCTGCCTTCAGGTTAGATCATGATCTCAGGGTCCTAGGATGGAACCCTGTATTGGGTTCCCTGTTCAGTGGGGAGCCTACTTCTACCTTTCCCTCTGCAGCTCTCCCTGTTTGTATATGCTTGCTCGCTCTCTCTCTCTCTCTCTCTCTTAAATAAATAAATAAAATCTTTAAAAAATTAATTAAAAAAATAAAAATGTCCTTTGTGTATACCATGTTCACAGCAGCATGAGTGACAACAGCCAAAGGGAGAGAACAACCCAAATGACCTTCAAAAGATGACCAGTAAACACTCTATTATATACATACAATAAAATATTATTCAGCTTTGGAATGGAAGGAAATTCTGACATGCTACATCATGGATGAACCTTGAGGACATTATGCTGAGTGAAATAAACCACCACAAAAAGACAGATACCATATGATTCTGCTTATATAAGGTTCCTAGGGCAGTCAGATTGAGAGACAGAGAGCAGAGCAGTCATTTTCAAGGACTGTGGGAAGGAGAAACTGGAAGCTAGTGTTTCACGGGAGAAAGTTTCAATTAGGGAAGATGAAAAAGTTCTGGAGATGGATGGTGGTAATTGTTGCGCAATATTATAAATATACTTAATGAGACTGAATTACACATTCAAAAGTGTTTAAAATGATCGATTACATGTTTTGGTTTTATTGTTGTTGTTGTTGTTATTGTTGTTTTTAACCACAACAGGAAACTAAACATAAAATGTCCTTTGGGCTTACAAATAAAGAGGACATTGGTGACCATAGCAACAGCTGATTTGACAAGGGGATATTTCAAAACCTGCCTGAAAGGGTGCATTTGGGAAATGGTGTCAGTGGGTGAGACAATTCTATGGAGATTTTCCCTGGTAAGGAGAGGGGCACCTGGCCAGGATTGATGCCAATTATGAGTGGTTTTTTTTTTTTTTTTTCCATGGGAGAGGCTTGAACACACAGGCAGCATCCAGGGTTATGGATAGTTGAAGACCCTGGAGGAGGCTGGGAATAAGGACACAGGGGAGCAATGAGCTGGAGCAAGAGATGCAGATAGGCAGAGTGAGGGCTGTTTGTAGAAAGAAGAGGAGGAAATTCTGATCCCATGGCCCTTATTTCCCTTGCAGTGTATCACTCATCAGCAGCTCCACTGAAATACTTTCCCCTTTGTACAATTCCCATTTTGCATCCAGTACATGATGTCAGAAGAATGGTCCAAGATGAGAGCTTTAGCTTAAAAAATAGAAGATGAGGTTGGTATGTTAGATTCCACATAGCGTCCAGGTCCCCATCCCTTCCCCTCACCAATTTTGGAAGGAAGATGAGCATTTTTGGAAGATGTTGAGGAATAGTACTTCAACATGTAGTGCTGATTTGGAGAGTTGCTGTCCTGAAGGATGTTGACCAGAGCATGGGTGCTAACATTTTGGATACTCTCTTCCAAGCTAAGTAGATATTAGGAAGACTCAACCCAGCAGATGGTGGCTCTCTTCACTTCCTACTGGAGGAGTCTCATAGTTGCCACATCATACTCCAAGTAGCCCAGGCATCTCCTCTTAGGTGCTGCTTCATGGGTGGCTTGTAGAAGCCACTTGTATACCCTCTTCCTTGCCATCCTCACAGAATTCTGTGCTGGGACTTTCCTCACACCAGAGGATTCAGGGCTGTGACTTGCATCTTGGCTTAAGGTGAGTAAGGTTGAACGTTCCAGGTGCAGAGCTAATGCATTCTATTCACCCACACTCGGGCCTGGGCCTCACATCTGCCCATCCTCACTGCCTTTGTCCTTAGTGGGTACCTCCTCTGAAGAGGTAGAGGAGGGCAGAATTCTGTCATTTCCGGGTCCTGACACAATGCCTTAATAACAGCTCACCATGTCATTGTTTCTTACAGAGATTAGAAAAGGGATTTATCCTAACATCTTCAAACAAGGATGTGTGAACAAACCCCTATCCCCATCATTTTAGGGGCTAAAAATTTCCTAAGAACACATTTTTAATCTTTTTAATAAGTACAAAGAGAGACCTTCCAAAATGTATGGTATCACAGAACTGCTAAGACCTTAGACATAGGCTGTTACAAACATGGGTCTTTATTCAGCTTGTGGTGGGCCATAGCAGAGGTAGCACTGGACTGAGATCTCTGACTCCTCATTCTGTGTTAATAAGAAGGATACTATCTGTGCTGTCTTGTCCCCAATGATTTGCATCATTTGGTAAATGAGCCATCCCTATCTTCTTTCTTGTTGCAAGGCAAAGGGTGATAATATGCATGGGAGTTGGTTAGAAGGTTAATGTCAGATTATTCTAAAAGTAACCAAGTATGTTATCATCACCTTATGCCAACCATATAGAAAGCCATCTCCATGCAGATGACTATTTCCAAATTTGCTGTGTTCCAGGAATCTGAGAGTGGACATAGCACTGAAAGTTTCTTGAATCATCTCAATCCTTATTCTTTGTACTCAGAGAGTGAGCCATTTGTTTCATATTTGTCATATACCTTGATGTCTATGATTGGTCAGCTCTCCACCTATATGATGTCCAGCCTAAGAAATTGAAGCCTGAGACTGGCTGAAGTGAGTTGGTAAGATGGAATTATAAAGCCAAGTGCTGAGTTAAAATCCTGGGTCCATCATTACTAGTTGGGTGACTTTGGACAATATATTTCCTCAATTCTCTTGTACCAATTCCCTTATTGGTAGTTTGAGAAGATAATGATACCCATCATGAAGATTTTTGGGGATAGATAAATCCTAAAACACTTAGCACAGGGCTTAGCACATTCAGTAAATGTCAGCTGCTTCTCACATGGTTATGACATATGTGTTGCCTATGTTGCCTGGAACAATGGGTATTTACTAGCCATTCAAGACATTGGTTATGTAATTCTCTTATTTGGGAAAAAAAGGGAAATTTCTTCATCTTTCACAAATGTCTGTGCTTTTATGGCCTCCTCTCTGAGCTCTGAAATGAATCTGTGATGGGAGTGAAAATGACTGGCCAAGCTCCCTGAGGCCATGAAGATACACATGCTGGGACAATGCCTGCCCTGAGCCTAGCACAGCAGTATGGACCCAGCTGGAGTCCCCAGAAATAGGACGAAGATTCATCAATACTAAGGATATGCATAGCTTTATGTTCTAAGAAGCTGTAAGTCTTTATTGAAAGAACTGAACTCTATGGGCTTTCTAATCTAAACCTGAACACTTAGGGAAAGCATTGTTTTCATAAGACCCATCATAATTGTTGATTGTCTCCAGGTTCCATCAGACATGAGGGCCACTTCAAGTCCTCAGATTTACTGAATATTATAAAAATGTTATTTCTCCCTCAAATTATTCTATAAGTTTAACGTGATGTTAATAAAAATTCCAATTGGAGTTTTTGAGAAACTGAAAACACACTTAAATTATATAGAAGAATAAATATCCATAAAAAGCCAAATAAACTTGGAAAATACAATTGTAACGAGTGTATGTAAAATATTATGATGGTAATTTTTTAATATTAAGCTACCAATTCTGTTTTGAATTACAGGTATCTCTGCATTTTAAAAATGTCTTATATTAGGTTCAGAAGGAAATATTTTGCATAGGAATAGCACATATTAATACCAGGAAACATTTCAGATCATCCTAAGAAGCAGGTTTCTCTGTCTTCTGAAAGGGAGATTTTTAGCTTTGAGTCCACAAAACAAGTGTAATAAAAACACAGTATTACAATTTTAAATGTGAATTTACAGGCAGCAACTTCCCCCTTTGTGTTCAATTTTGAAATGCCACGCAATTAATCCTCATAAGGTGTTTCATTACACCTGTTTATAAAGACACAGAAGCAGGGGGTATAGCTAAGGATTTCACAAAAGATGGCTGGAGACTATTTTTCAGAGCCAGGGCTCTGATATCAAAGTCTGGACAAAAGTCTTATGATCTATGACCATACCTTAGTTCTCCAAGAATCAGCATGAGAACAACAGAAAGAATCCCACATGTTTTTTTCCCCCCTTTGCACAGCAATTTTTTAAAAAATGCATGTACAGAATGAATGACACTGTGTGTATGTCTTTATGAATGTTGATCAATTGTCTAGTTGTTCATCTGTTCTTCATCCCACCCACTACATGCTATGTGGAATCAGCAGAGATGGCAGCATAGGGATCCAGAAAATGGAGGGCACAGGGACTCATTCAGGATAAACTCAACCCCATCCTTATTGGCCACTCAGAGCCACTCAGAGGGAAATGAATTAATCCACCAATTATGGGCATTTTTTGGAACTTATGTGTCACACACTCTAGGGGATACAAATAAATGTCAAACTTGGTTCACAGTCTAGAGAAGACCTTATAAATAAAAAGGTCATTTGCAACACCTGGCAGAAACTGATGTATACCCTAACTCATCGACTCAGATCTGGAAAGGTCCTAAGAGCATGATTGATGGTCATGGTTCCAAATATGACTGCACATCAGAATCCCAGAGATACTTTTTAAAAATAACAATTTCCAAAACCCAGCCCAGAGGTACTGAATAAGAATATATGGATGAGGCTCCATAGTCTCATACCATAATACTAAAATCTCTAGGTTTCAATCAAATATCATTCGTCATACCAACAACCAGGAAGATCTCACACTGAGTGGCAAAAGACAGTCAAAAGATTCCAATATTGAGATGACAGAGGTGTTAGAATTATCTGACAAAAAAGACATAAATTGCTCTTTAATGAGCAATTACAAATACACTAAAGCAAATTAAAAAAAAAAGAAAACTGCATCAAAGAAATAGAAGTTATGAAAAAGAACTTAATGGAAATCTGAGAACTGAAAAACAAAATAATCAAAATAAGAAGCTTGATGAATGGGTTCAACAGCAGAATGGAGGAGACAGGAAAGAATCAGTGAATTTGAAGATAGAACAATAGAACTGCCCAATGTGAACAGAACATAAATAGAAGAAAAGTGGACTGAGTCTCAGGGAGCTTTGGAAGGAAACACAATATAAGCTGTAGCATTTGTGTCTTTAGAATTCTTCCTTATTGCCTGCCAGAGTGGAAATTGTGACTCCCATATGGTATCCACTGATGCTGGGTGAGGTAGGGAACTTGGGAGTGGGGTGGTGGTGATATTCATTTCCATCTGGCAGAGGAGTAATGTCCTGGCTTTCCATATGGGGTGATCTATGACAGCCTCTTGAGAGGGGAAAATGTAAGCTACCCACAGGGCATTTGCTGGCAGGATTGGGGTAGGACCATAGTTGTTCTGTGGGGTTTGGCAAAAGTCAAACATTGATTATCCAAATATTTTCTCTCACTTGGCTGCCCTTTCCTCGGTCCTTGGGCTTGGAGTCCTTTTTAGTCTGTGCTTACTCATGATCTGTTTTTCTGGTTTCTCCAGGACACAGTCTGGGGCATATGAGGTAAAAGGAAAACCCAGAGAACTCCCTACCATGTTCTTTGAGTGCTAAGGTCCCTGGCAGGTCTGTCTTCTTCTCTTTACCTTCCGGAGTCTTCTTAATATTTCTTGTACTGAGTAGTAGGAATAGAGAAAAGAATATCTACTCGATTTTCTTGGAAGTGGAATTTAAGATACTTGCAAAAATTCAGATTAGAAATTGTATGCTTCCCTAGAGTTTCTGATAGAACCACCTCTAATGGGATTATTTTCTCTCCTTCCTTCCATTCCTACTGATAGTCTTTGCTCACTGCCAGGAACTCCTCATGGTTTCACTTTATATCAGAAAAAAAAAATAGGTAATTTTATTTAATTGTGAAGAGAATATATATAATTTTAATAATGAAAGCAATTTTTCAAATATGCACACACATTCCTCAAAATACTGTTCTTGGGGGAAGCTTTTTCTACCCTCTGAAAAACTACCTTCCTTAAAGGTCTCCATTCCTTTCAAAAATCAAGGCTGTATTTGTTGGAACAAGCAACAAATTGTCCTTATCTCACCAGTACTAAAAAGAGACACTCATATAATTTGGAGCCTGCACACTTTAAGTAGGAGACAGACTGTAATATTAATTTCCTTACAACTTGAGCCAGGGCATCATTTTAGGGTGACCTACCTTTAATAATCAATGTTTTTTCTGCCTCTTAACTCTAACTTTCTGGTTTACAGGATTTTACCATGACCTCACCCAGCCTCATGGCCAGTCAGGATAAGTAGTGTACTATACACTGATAGAGAATCTCAGATAATAAGAGCTATCTGACCTCATAGTAACACAGACAGGAGTTTGGACTACAATATATTTTTTTTCCAACAGTTCAAAGGTCTTCAACCATGCTCAGCTCCTTTATATGTAGATCCAAGTTAAAGTAACCTCCTTCCCAGGTATCTTGTACATCGATGGTTTTCACCTGGGTTCAGTTTTGCCCCCTAGGTTACATCTGGCAATGTTTGGAGACATTGATGATTATCACAACTGGGAGCACACTACTGGGTAAAGACCATACATGCTATGAAACATCACACTAAGGGCACCTGGGTGGCTCAGTCGTTAAGCGTCTGCCTTCAGCTCACATCATGGTCTCAGGGTCCTGGGATGAAGCACTGTGTCTGGCTCCCTACCTGTGGAAGACCTGCTTCTTCCTCTCCCACTCTCCCTGCTTGTGTTCCCTCTCTCACTGTGTCTCTATCCAAAAAAAACAAAAACAAAAACAAAAACAAAAACAAAAACTAAAAAACCTCACAGCACACAGGACAGCCCCCACCACAAAGAAATACTAGATTCAAAATAGTGGCAGTGTTGAGAAACTCTGATATGCTTAAATCTTTAAGAACCTGTTTATGAAGATGGTTCCATAATACAAGCTATATATTACCTAGTGACATTTCTCAAATTGAGTTTTTTGTTGTTGTTGGGGGGAGGGTACATTTATCTTCAACAAACTCCAAAAGAGAGGAGAGAACATAGTCCAACAAGTTTGGGAAAATCTCTAAAATATATCCCCCTCTTGGAGATTTGCAATGCTCATGAACACTTAGAAACATACACAAGTTGTCTGAAGCAAGAAATATTTCTATTTGTTGAACACACCCTTTTCCTAAATTCCATGTCCTCTGAACTCCTTTTATTCTGTGAAACACAAATTAGCATACAATGACCTTTAGGCAATGTTTCAACTTGAGATTTCTGAAAGGAATGGTTGTCATCGGTATTTAGGTATCTTAAGGAAATTTTCATTTTAACACCTTTAGAACAGACAAGTACTGCAAAAGGAGATAAAACATTCAAATATGGAAAGTCTATTAACCTTAACTTCAAACTTCCATTAAAATTCTATTGTAAAGAAGAAAATAAAACCTCAACATGTCTGATGATATTTTCTGTCTTTAAAAAATATGTATTGTGATCACAGTACCATCCTAAGAAAGATATTATTTGACCATGTCCTTGAGTCTAACGTAAACAGCCTGCACCCTCATAAACCAACAGTATTAAAATCTCTAAGGTTTATTTATATATTTATTTTAAAATTATTTTACTGGGGCGCCTGGGTGTCTCAGTAGGTTAAAGCCTCTGCCTTCAGCTCAGGTCATGATCTCAAGGTCCTGGGATCGAACCCCACATTGGGAAATCTCTGCTCAGCAGGGAGCCTGATTGCCCCCTCTCTGCCTGCCTTTCTGCTCCTTGTGATCTCTGTCAAATAAATAAATAATATATTTTTAAAAAATAAAAAAATAAAATGATTTTACTATAATAATGTCCCAGCACAATTCAGAGAAATGAATTTGAAATCATACACAATTGTAAAATACAAAGGAATATATTCTATCCTTTTAGAGAATATCTTCATGTCCATACATACGAGGCAGAAGCAGTTTTACAATAACAGGATCTGATTATTCTCCTTTTGTAAAACCTATCCTTTTTTTTAAGCCAACAACATCTTACCAACATCTTTTTGGCGTCACTAATCATTATAAATCCTTAACCATCTTTCTAATGTCTACACAGTATTACAATGTATGTACAACCTGAAATTAACTTGGTAATATTGAATATTATTATATCACACTACTTACTATTACAATGTCTCAGTTAACCTCTTGTTTAACTCTTTTTCTATTTCAGCAATTTTTTTCTTTTTTTTTTTAAAGATTTTATTTATTTATTTAACAGACAGAGATCACAAGTAGGCAGAGAAGCAGGCAGAGAGAGAGAGAGGAGGAAGCAGGCTCCCCGCTGAGCAGAGAGCCCAATGCGGGGCTCGATCCCAGAACCCTGGGATCATGACCCCAGCCGAAAGCAGAGGCTTTAAACCACTGAGCCACCCAGGCGCCCCTCAGCAATTTTTTTCTATAAGACAATGGCCAATTGACTCAAAATATGAAGCTTTTATATTTTTGTACATATATTTACATATTAATATCCTTATTTTCTCTTTCTTCTGTCTCATTGTTTGTGTGTAGAAATGCAGCTGATTTCTGTACAATGATTTTATATCCTGTCACTTTGCTGAATTCCTATATGAGTTCTAGCAACTTTGGGGTGGGTGGAGTCTTTGGGTTTTCCACCTGAAGTGTCATGTCATCTGTGAAGAGGAACAGTATGACTTCTTAATATTACTGATTTGAAAACCTTTTGTTTCTTTTTGTTTGGTTGCTAAGACTAGGACTTCTAGTACTATGTTAAACAATAGTGCTGAGTGGATATCCCTGTCCTGTTCTCAATTTTTTCCTATTGAGAATGATATTAGCTGTGGGCTTTTTGTAGTTGTTTTTTATGAGTTTGAGGTATGTTCCGCTCTATCTCTACACTGTGGAAAGTTTCAATCAAGAAAGGATGCCACATTTTGCCAAATGGTTTTCCTGCATCAATTGAGAGCATCATGTGATTCTTGTCCATTCTTTTGTTAGTGAGATTTTTCACATTGATTGATTTGCAAATGTTGAACCATCCTTGTAGCCCAGAAATAAACCCCACTTGGTTGTGTTGAACAATCCTTTTAATGTACTGTTGGATCCTATTAGCTAATATGTTGGTGAGAGTTTTGACATCTATTTTCATCAGGGATATTGGTCTGTAATTTTCCTTTTTGGTAGGGTCTTTCTTTGGCTTTGGGATCAAGGTAATGCTGGCCTCATAAAACAAGTTTGGAAATTTTCCCACTATTTCTATTTTTTGAAAGAGTTTCAGAATAAGTATTAGTTCTTTAAATATTTAGTAGAAGTCATCTGGGAAGCCATCTGGCCCTGGACTCTTATTTTTTGAGAGATCTTTTATTACTACTTCAGTTTCCTTGTTAGTTATGGGTCTATTCAGGTTTTCTACTTCTTCCTGTTTCAGTTTAGGTAGTTTATAAGTTCCTAGGAATGCACCCATTTATTCCAGATTGTTTGATTTGTTGGCATATAATTGCTCATAATCTGTTCTTTTAAATTGTTTGTATTTCCTTTGTGTTGGTTGTGATCTCTCCTCTTTCACTCATCAGTTTATTTATTTGTGCCCTTTCTCTTTTCTTTTTGATGTCCAGTAAATTCAATCCAATTTATCATCCAAGAAAACTTTAAAGTTTAAGGTTATCAGAGACTTTGAAATCTATCTTAACAATGACCCATGAAAATTTTGAGACAGACAAAACTAGCCATCATTTTAAGTCATCTTTTTGCTAACAAATAGCAACAAAGATACATAATCTTATTTGACCTTTAGTCAATCTAGATAGAGGTAAGTTTCATATTTAATGCTGATAACTCTAAAGACATGACTATCTTAATTAAGCCAACAAACAAATTTAAATACTGAATTGTGTTCCACTTGTGTCCCCTTTAAAGTCAATCAATTTGTTCCCCATTGTCAATTTTTACCTGGGGCACTTCTTGGGAAGTGGGTGACATAAGTCCAAAGGGTGCTCTTTGCTCTAGACAGTGCAGGTAGAAGGAAGAGCAAATGGTACTGGTCCAGATGGTATAGAAGCCAGTTGTGTAGGCCATACCTAGGTGGTGCAGAAATAGGAGGGGGAGTGGAAGACAGAAAAGGTGGGGTGCCACTAGAAGGTAGAGAGAAAAGTTCCATGTTCTAAAACTTTTCTGCTCAGACAGATGAACAGCTTGTTTTTATCCAGCAGAGTAGAAATAGGCAGCCCATGTCAGACCAGAGAAGACAGGAAAATTCCCCAAAACAAAAGGAACTTCAGCAGAGGCTTGGGAATATTGCATAAAGTCTCCATCCTGAGGTAGACTAACCACAGACTTTTGGGTCCAATTATAACCATTAAACCAGGAAATGAATGAAGGAGAAGCCCCCACACACAGCTAGAATAACCTGAGTCTATTAGGAAGAAGAGTGAGAGAGTCAGCACTCCCTTCATCAGGGATGGCCTATGTTTCCTCCAGCAACCTGGGTTTTACCCAGAGGAGGCCTAGATAATCATCACCCAATATATTAGGAGGGGTTTAAGAGCCAAACACATTCAAGCAAATACATTCTGCAAGAGGCCCTTGGGTTGGGGTCCTAATCTAGAGACATGAAGATTTGAATATAGGATAACTCTGTCCATTTGCCCTGTTTCTTACAAAAGAGATCTAACTGTTAGATCATACTGAAGCTTATGTCCTATTAATGAGCCATTTTCCCTTACCCCCTAAGGAGTACTGAGGCCATACAGTATTACTATATATATATATTTTTTCATTTCCTTAAATCTTACAACTGAAATTATTTCCAGTGAACTAAGGACATCCTAAGAGAGAGTCCATGGGGACTGGAGAAGTTCCATGCTCCTAGAAAAGTGGAGACTGTCCATTACCAAGAAAATATTCCTGACTCCCAGCTGGCATCCCAAATGCAGGATATGTCAGAGGTTCCTGGTGTCAAAGTGACCTGAGGTGTCCCTTGAACAAAATCACTCTGATCACCTCCCTGCCATAAAGACCCTGTAGGAAGGAAGCCAGCCTTTCCCCAACTCCCCCATCACATTCTAGACTACAATAGGTGGCAGGATATGAGTTTGCCTTGCTGTGAAGGCCATACATACCATGAGGGCCATGCTGCACCTTGGCTTGCCTTGTCATGAAGACTGTCATTGACCTGCCAATTTTTTTTTTAAAGATTTTATTTATTTGTTTGGCAGACAGAGATCACAAGTAGGCAGAGAGGCAGGCAGAGAGAGAGAGGAGGAAGCAGGCTCCCTGCTGAGGTGAGAGCCCGATGTGGGGCTTGATCCCAGGACCCTGAGATCATGACCTGAGCCAAAGGCAGAGGCTTTAACCCACTGAGCCACCCAGGTGCCCCGACCTGCCAATTTTTAACCCACAGCAAAGAACAGAAAAGTTTTAACGGAGGAAAATACCCATGTTTGTAATTTAAGTAGTTAGTAGAGGACGTTGATGGAAAACCATAAGGATAGAGATCCATCATGATCTGAGCCACATTCTAAAATATGTAGTCTTTATAGCCAACTTTGCTAGGAAGCAGTCTCCAGTTGTGTTTTATTCAACTGGGTACTGGTTTTGGCAGGTTCTGAGTGGAGGTCCTGTGGTCAGAAGGAGGTTGACCAGGGATGTCAACCAATGAAGAGGAAACCTTCCATGGAAGTCTTAAAATCAACAGCCATGCAAGTCACTTAGGTGGCTATCACTAGCCCAAGACAGACAACTTTGTATAGGAACAGAAACAAAAAGAAGGCATCAAGTTTCTTTTTGCTGACAAATAGCAACAAAAATATATAATCTTATTTGACATTTAGGCAACCTAGATAGAGGTAAGTTTCATATTTAATGCTGATAGAATGGTCTTATTACCATTCTGGCAAGGGTACTACCTACCAGCCAAAAGGCAGAGTTTCTCCTCCCTGTAGAGGAGAGGATTGCAATTGACATGAAAGTGTTTCAATAAGACCATACTCTTTGAAAAGCCTCTGAAATGAAAAGTTAAGAGAAAAGAGAAGTACGCATCAAACTCACACCAAGACTCAGAGTCAAGCAGAGAAAGACAATTATTATCATGTGGTTTCATTTACTTTAGGAGCATAAAGAATAATATGGAGGACATTAGGAAAAGGAAAGGAAAAGTGAGTTGGGGTAAATTGGAGGGGGAGAGGAACCATGAGACACTATGGACTCTGAGAAACAAACTGAGGATTTTGGATGGGAGGGGGATGGGGGGATGGATGAGCCTGGTGCTGGGTATTAAGGAGGGCACATAATGCATGTAGCACTGGATGTAGTGCATAAACAATGAAACTTTTAAATGAAAATTTAAAAAAAAAAGACTCAGAGTCCAGATGAGAAGACTCAAAGCCCCACTTTTGGCACTTAAATGATGTGGGAATATTGGTTGGGGTTCAGAGCTGATGGACAAGAAAGAATTCTTGAAACATCTTTGGTGCAAAAAGGTGATTTTATTGAAACATTTGGGATAGGACTTTGGGCAGAAAGGGCTGCCTTAGGGTTGTGAGGAGCAACTGATTATATACTTTGAAGTTAGGGGAGGTAAAAACAAAGGGAAGTTTCTAAAAGGACTTTCATATGGTAAAGAAGACACAGGATCCTGGAGGCCTACCTATTGTCAAACTAAGGTTGTTTTCCCCTCTAGCAAAGCATTAACATTGAGACAGTTGGGAGTTCCTAGAGGAATGCTTCAAGTATTTGTCAATGGGCTACATGTTATAAGGAAATTTAATTTTATCTACATTTTCTAGTTCCTTTGTTCCCCATATCACCACTGTCAATATTGGATTAGGTCAATGATATTTAATCTTTGTCATTCTGATGAATAAAGACTAATATCAAAAAAAAGACTAATATCCAGTTTTTATTTGACTTTGTCTTATTGTAAATAAATGTGAATATTTTCATAGAATGTAACTATTGATATTTTCTGCCAGTACCTGAAATACACTTCAGAAAAGACAGAAGTAAGTATATACCCAGTTCCTAGCTTATTTTAATTTTACCATAGAGAAGCCCAGTTACTCATTTAAGCTACATATTGCGTCAGTGCCACACTTAGCACTGTCCTCACTTTCCTAGAGAGGCCCTCAGAGTGAGGCCTTCCTGTCTAAACAGGAAGATCTCATCCTCACCTCCAAAACCTGACTGTATCTTGACAGCCCATTGGGTACCTTGGATGTCATAAGCTTCAGGGAACCATTTACTAATGCTCTAAAACCTGATTTTAGCCTATTCTGAATGCCCAAAGAGTAAAAATCAAATTTTCGTGGAAACATCCAACTGCCACCTTTGTGTAACTGATTTTGGAATATACAAATAAATATATCCAAAATTGTAATTATATTATTGTTATAAATTTGAGTAGTTATACTTTTAAATGTTTGTAATTATGCTAAGGAATATTATTGTACACCTTCTGGATCACTATACTAAGTATTTGTAATACCATATAGACATTCACTTCCAACTCAAAAAAGTCACAAATTGTTTTGATCTGCAGCAGAATATAATTCACAAAAATATTTTAGTAACATGTTTTGCAGAAGGGATGATCTATTAAAAATTAGTCTTTGGATATATTTTAAGACAAATTTATCATAAACTCCTGTAAATTTATCATCAACTATTGTAGTTGACATGCTCCACCTACATATACTTTTAAGAAACTGCCTTTTAAAGATAACATTTAAAAATAAGTTCTTAAAAGGATGTATCCTTGAAGTATCATTGAAAATAAACTACATTTTGAGTAGTAGTATTTTTCTTCATTATATCTGAATCAAAAGTAAATTGTCATAGTTGTTGTGTACATGAATTGTGAAACTGAGGTAACAAAATTGATGTTTTGTTTTTAATTCATTCTAAGAATGTGGGAATAATTGCCAAACGGAATTCTGTAATTACAGTCTAAATTTAACTAAGTAACTAAAATTTAATCAATTTTTGCATGCAATTGATGTGGGAAACAGAGGCAAAAGAAAAATTATTAAATTTCCTAACCTACTGACAAGCCCTTAAAACAGGCAGAGTGACTCTCCTCTAGGGATTCAACTACCCCCACCTTAAGGCTTTGCTAAGGGCAAAGGGCAGTCCTAGCCTGACTGACCCCCTACCCTCAACCAGGATCCTGTAGGTCTACTTTAACAATTCCTTTGGAAACTTTATCTCTAAACCTCCAAGATAGTGTCGACAATCATTCCCAAGCATATGGCCCACTGATATACATCTAAAGGGTCTCAAGAAAAGGTTTTATTACTGTTATGCCTCAATAATGGGTCCGTGATTAAAGGAACGAGACTGATATAAAGTGAAGGTCAAGCAAAGCTTTATTTCATGCCAAGCATCAAGAATCTAACTGAACATTTGGGGACGCACCTCTTACAAGAGAAGGTGACCCTTCTCTGTTTCACAGACTAATTTTTAAGGGCAAAGGCCATGTGGTCAGGCCTGGCCACACACAGGTGGCCAATGAGATTGTAACACACACAAGAAACTCCACAGTGATGCTAGGTGACCAATTGAATTCAATTAAATTGAATTACAATTTACCCTAGTAGACATTTGAATCAGCCTATCACATCTTGATTAGGATTGGCGCCAAAAAGGTTCCCAAAGGGCGGGGGCCCATACTCCTTGGTAGCTAAGGAGACAGTATGCAACCCCCCACTGATCAGATGTCTCCACCTGGCCTGACCCACCCTTGTATCTGGGCTTTGTTACCTGGAGCTGGTTTCTGGGACTTGTTTTTAAGTAAATCCCCAAGGATTTACTTGGGGAAGGGGAGAAGGGACAGTTTAACCTTAATGAATGCCTCTTGCTAAATAGGTCCTTACATTACCCCCTTTTCTTTGGAGACTAGTCAAATCTTTGACTTTTTAGCCAGTTTTATACCCTCCTTTTAACAGCAGCTAGACTGTTTTAATGACTCCAGTGTGATTTACCCAGAAACAGTATTTCTCTCCTAAGGTTATGCAGAGCCCCCCCCCCCCCCGCTTTTTATTCACATTTGCTTATTACTCCCCCCCCCCCCATATATTAACAACAGGGGCAACAATGAATTTAATGAACTTACTGTTTTTTGAGTCTTAGTTTTAGTCCACGATTGGCGGGGTCCATCGGCAGCAGCATCCACCTCTGGGGGCCGTTCTTGTCCTTGGCTCATTTGACGTGACCCACGTGAATCCAGGCCCTGATGCCTTCTACTTTTATTGCCGTGGGGGTGGTCAGGATGACAGTAAATGGTCCCTTCCAGCAAGGCTCCAGGTTTCCCACTTGGTGGCATGTATCCAAACCAAGTCCCCAGGTTGGTAAGCATGTGGCTTCACCTCCATCTCTATCCCAGTGTGTGCATTCCAGATCCCTGCATGGGCTCTTTTTAAGACAGACTATAATGCCTGCAGTGACTGGAGTACAGACTGGTCAGTCATTTCTGCTATAGCAACCTCTTGTAATCGGGGGTTGGGGGGTCTCCCGAACATTATTTCAAATGGGATCACCTTATTTAAGTAGGGAGTACATTACGCCCTGAGGAGGGCAAAGGGAAGGAGATCTACCCATCCACCAGAATTAATTTTGTCAAGGTCTCTTTAAGGGTCTGATTCATTCTTTCTACTTGCCCAGAGCTCTGGGGCTGGTAGGCACAGTGTAGTTTCCAATTAGTACCTATGGCTTTGGCCAGTGCCTGTGAGATTGAACTCACAAATGCAGAGCCATTGTCTGACCCGATCGCAAGAGACAGCCCAAACCTAGGAATTATTTCTTCTAGTATCTTTTTGGCTACCATTCCTACTGTTCCATGTTTGGTGGAAAAAGCTTCCATCCAGCCTGAAAAGGTATCTACAAAAACTAACATATACTTGTGCCCATATTTTCCAGGTTTCATCTTTGTAAAATCTATTTCCCAATAAATTTCTGGTTCCTTACCTCTTTCTCTTTTCCCTTTTCCCATTCTAGTTCCTCCCGCATTGACTGCCTGGTATTGAGCACATCTATCAACCACATCCTGAACCATATGCCCTAATTTAGAAATCTGGAACTGCTTGCCTATAAGCTCCTTAAGCTTGCGTGTCCCCCGATGAGTGCCCTGATGTATTTGACTTACTAATTTTCTTCCTAGTCTTTGAGGAAGAATTAACTTTCCTGTTATAGTCTTAGCCCAATCCCCTTCATAGTCTAATTTAGTCCACTTCTGTAAATATTTTAAATCCTCCTCTGAATAGTTTGGTTTTTCTGGTAGGGCCGGCACTGGGAGTATAACCAGCTCTTGTGCTGTTTCTTGAGCTGCTTGCTTTGCGGCCCAATCTGCTAATTGGTTTCCTTTTGAAATCAGATCAGTCCCCTTTTGGTGTCCCAGGCAATGCATAATGGCCACCTCTTTTGGGTCCCAAATAGCCTGGAGGAGAGCCAATATCTCTCCTCTATTTTTAATTTCTTTTCCTTCTGCTGTTAATAGACCCCTTTCTTTATAAATAGCCCCATGTATATGGAGAGTAGCAAAGGCGTACCTGCTGTCCGTATAGATGCTGGCGGTCTTACCCTTGGCTGTCTGCAGTGCCTTGGTGAGTGCAATCAGCTCTGCTTTTTGCGCCGAGGTTCCATGTGGCAGGACTGTTGTCCAGAGTTCCTGCTCAGTAGTAACCACTGCAGCCCCTGCGTACCTCTTTCCATTGACCATGTAACTACTCCCGTCCATGAACAGAGTCATCTCTGTATCCAGAAGGGGAATGTCTCTGAGGTCCAGCCTTATTCCTGTGACTTGGGTTACAGTCGTGTGGGTGGTCAGCCAGTTCCTCTGGCAACAGTGTGGCTGGATTTAGCACCGCCGGGAGCCGGAAGGTCACTTTTGGTTTGTTGAGGAGGAGGGCCTGATATCCTGTCACTTGGGCATTTGTTATCCACCAGTCTGCAGGAGTCCAGAGAAGGCCCTCGATAGTGTGGGTGGTGTCAAGATGAGATTTTGACCAAAAGTCAATTTATTTGCATCCTTGACCAGGAGGGCCATGGCAGCAATTAAGCAGAGGCAAGGGGGGAATCCAGCCGCTACTGGATCTAGTTTCTTGCTAAGATAGGCTACTGGCCTTTTCCAGGCCCTAGAGTCTGAGTCAAAACCCCTTTGGCCACCCCTGCCTTTTCATCCATATACAAGTGGAAGGGCTTGATAACATCTGGGATAGCCAGTGCTGGGGCACTCAGTAAGGCTGCTTGTAATTCCTGAAATGCTCTTTCCGCCTCAGCTGTCCATTCTATCATGCTGAGCCCTCCCTTAGTCAGTTCGTAGAGAGGTCAGGCAATCTCCACAAACCGCGGTATCCACAGTCTACAGTAGCCCACCGTCCCAAGAAATTCCCTCACTTGTCGGGGCATGGTGGGGCGGGAATATTGCGTGATCACCTGTTTCCTGGACTCAGACAGCAAACGCGCACTCCCTCGTGGAGATCAAAGCCTAAGTAAGTGGCATGGCTCTGACAGAACTGTGCTTTCTTTGCTGACACCCAATAGCCTTTTTCCTGCAATTTGAAAGAGAGATCTTGTCCCCCGCAAGCATGACTCATAGTCCTCAGCAGCTATCAACAAATCATCAACATATTGTAACAGAGTGACTCCCATGTTAGAGGTTCTGTACTCATGCAAATCCTCATGTAGGGCCTCATTGAAGATGATGGGTGAATTCTTGAATCCTTGGGGAAGTCTCCTCCAGGTGAGCTGGCCTTGGAATCCCTCCTGTGGGTTGGACCACTCAAAAGCAAAAAGAGGCTGAGACTCCCTCACTAAAGGTAGGCAGAAAAATGCATCCTTGAGATCTAAGATGGTATAGACAGCTCTTCTGGGGCCCAGGATGGAGAGTAGGGTATAGGGATTAGGCCCTGTTGGGTGGATATCTTCAACCCATTTATTAACTTCCCACAAGTCCTGAACGGGTTGGTATTCTCCAGTCTCGGCCTTTTTAATGGGCAGCAAAGGAGTGTTCCATGGACACTTGAAAGTGTCTCCCCGGAGGTGGTTAATATGCTTCCTGATCCCTTCCTTTGCTTCCCAGGGGAGGGAGTACTGCTGGACACGACCAGCCATGGCCGTCGCTTTTAACTGTACCACCACTGGAGGCCATTCCTTGGCTAAGCCAGGGGGCTTCCCTTCTGTCCAGACTTCAGGAAACTCAGCCTGTAGGGTTTGGAGAATGCTACCCTCCCTTGTCTCCTCTGGTTTCGAGACTGGCTCATAAAGGAGGTATTCATCTACTGCTGCCATGAACATCTGCACCATGGGTTGTCCCAAGGTTACAGTCAGATCTCCTTCAGAGAACTGAATGCCAGCTCGTAATTTGTGGAGGAGATCCCTTCCCATTAAGTTATAAGAGGCATTAAGGAGGACGAAGAATCAATGTTTCACTACTCCTGAGGCCAAATTTAAAGTCCTTTCTGTTGTCCATTTATGTTTTTCCAGCCATTTGCCCCTTGCACCCAGACTTCCTCTCCAGATAGTTTTCCCATGGGTTTAAGTAATGATGAAAATTGGGCTCCCGTGTTCACCAAAAAAATCAATTGATTTTCCCTCCACTTCAATTTTTTCCCGAGGTTTGGGGAGGGGCTCCAAACCATGGCCCCTTCAGTCTCTAGTGGCCAGCATTCCCGTTTTCCTTTTGGGGCACTCCCTGGCCCAATGTCCTTTTTCCTTACAGTAAGTGCACTAATCTGAATCTAAGTCTTCCAGTCTGTTTTCTCTGTGCTTAGACTTTTCCCTCCATTGGCTATCCCCTACCTGCCTCCTCCCTTTCCATTGACATTTTTCCCTGTTTCTTCCCTGCTTCATGTAGTGCCAAAACCTTAACAAGATTTTTGGCTGTTTTTCCTCTTCCTGTGCATCCCTGCTGTTAAACACCTTTTCTGCTATTCCCACTAACTCAGTCAGATTCTTTCCTTCAAATTCCTCAATTTTCTGGTTTCCTCCTTATATCTGGGGCTGACTGACTAGCAAAAGCAAGATTCACTGCCCTCTGATTTTCGGGCGCCTCAGGGTCGACCGGGCTATACATTTTATAGGCTTCAATAAGCCTTTCTAGGAAAACTCCCAGAGATTCATTCTTACCTTGAGTCACCGCACTAATTTTAGATAAATTTATGGGTCTCCTTGCAGCTGCACGGAGGCCTCCCAGTAGAGCCTGGCAGTAGAAGTGTAGGCTCTCCTTACCTTCATCGGAGTTTGGATTCCAGTCGGGGGGTTCCCTCGGGCAGTAGTCCTCCATTCACCAGGGATCAAGTTCCCTGCCAAGTCTCTCATTTATCACCTTACGGGTTTTTCACATAATGAGATACCTCTCTTCCACGCTAAAGAGGGCCATAAGGAGTTGTTGAATATCCACCCAGGTGGGCTGGTAGGTAAGAAAGACAGTCTCCAAAAGACTGATTAAATCCTGAGGGTGGACAGAAAAGGATTTATGGTGGGCCTTCCAGTTATAGATATCAGAAGAGGAGAAAGGGATATAGGTTAAGTGGGGGTACCCTCTTCTGTCTGGTGGAGCTGCCTCAGAAAACCTGCCTTACAGAGAGGCAGCATCGGCATTGATGGAGCCAGTGAGGTGAAGGGAGTTAATGGGGGATAGAGGAAAAGGGGAGATTCAGGGCAGTCTTCCTGCTTGGTGGTCCTATAGGTGGATCCTGACCGCGTATGAGGTGGGCTGTTAAGGGCATCTGGGGACTGAAAGTCAGGTTTAGGGGACAGAGAAAAGGGGGGAAATTCTCCACATCCAACTGAGGTAGGATGGTCTTCCCTGATTCCCCCTCCTCTTTTTGTTCTGGTTTTGGTGATCCAACCTGCCTTAGGGGGAGAGAGATGGTTTCATTAGTGGGGAGAAGATGAGACTTGAGCCATGATGGTGGCTCTTCTACCAGATATCACCAGGCCATGATGTATGGTATTTGGTCTCGATGGAGATCGGAGACCTTGCTCTGAGTTGAGTAGATTTGAGCCAAGACAAACGTTCCTTCCGGCAGCCACCCTGTGGAGGAAGTGGACGACTCTAAATGGCAGAGTGTTTTTAGTTTTCCCGGATAAACCTTGTCACCTGACTGGGTGGCTTTACTTTGCAAATCCTTAAAATGCTGGAGGACAAGACTTAAGGGTGTCATAGGTCCCTTACTCCCCGCTTGCCTCATTTCTCTAAACACAATAAACAACACAACAGACAACAAAAAGACAAGATAAATACAACTGCAGCCCCTTCTCTCCTCACCCAGATCTTGCTGCTGGTGGGAATTTTTTCCGTCCCCTGCAAACAGAATGAACAACAGAACAGACAACAAAAAGACAAAACAAAGACAACTGCAGGCCCAGCTGTTCAGAGCCTGAGGAGACCTCCTAGGGGGACTAGAACCCCCTGACTGTCTAGGGGGACTCGAACCCCCTGGCAATCTACCAGTGGAGGGAAGGGGTGTCCCCGCATCCTCTCCAGCCCTGGGGAGCATGGCTGCATCCAGCTTCTCCCCAGTGGGCTATACTTGGAGCTCCACCCAGACAGACAGATCTCACAGAGCACCTGGAGATCGGCGGATCCCACAGAGTAAAATCTGTGAGATCTTACCTCCAAGGCTTTTCCCAGAAATTCTGATGCTGGCTCAGTTCTTGTCTTTTAATCCCAGGCAGAGCCCCCAAATGTTATGCCCCAATAATGGGTCCATGATTTAAAGGAACGAGACTGATATAAAGCGAAGGTCAAGCAAAGCTTTATTTCATGCCAAGCATCAAGAATCTAACCGAACATTCAAGGACGCACCTCTTACAAGAGAGGGTGACCCTTCTCTGTTTCACAGACTAGTTTTTAAGAGCAAAGGCCATGCGGTCAGGCCTGGCCACACACAGGTGGCCAATGAGATTGTAACACACAAAGGAAACTCCACAGTGATGCTAGGTGACCAATTGAATTCAATTAAATTGAATTACAATTTACCCTAGTAGACATTTGAACCAACCTATCACATCTTGATTAGGATTGGCGCCAAAAAGGCTCCCAAAAGGTGGGGGCCCATACTCCTTGGTAGCTAGGGAGACAGTATGCAACACCCCACTGATCAGATGTCTCCACCTGGCCTGACCCACCTTTGTATCTGGGCTTTGTTACCTGGAGCTGGTTTCTGGGACTTGTTTTTAAGTAAATCCCCTGGGGGAAGGGGAGCAGGGACAGTTTAACTTTAATGAAAGCCTCTTGCTAGATAGGTCCTTACAATTACTGGTAATGAATAACCTTTTTCCCAAACAATAGCTAGCTCCTCACAGTCCTAGAAACCTTGCTTCCAAAATTCCTTAGAGACTTATGCCATCCCTAACCCACTCCCCAAATTATAAGTATGTAATAGACTTCCCTGGGGCAGTAGCTCTTCCTGCCTATGGGTGCTTTAATAAAGCACCATTTTGCACCAAAGATGTCTCAAGAATTCTTTCTTGGTCATCAGCTCCAGACCTCATCCCACTGAACCTCACCTATATTCTAGAACTTCATCACTATTAGTGCTAAAAAACGACAATTATTAAAACATAGAATTATAATAAATATAATCCCCATTTTCTGCCTCTATTTATTCCTTATCTTTTTTTAATTTAAAATGGATATAGTTAGAAACCTATCAGTGGCCAAAGTAATTTTGACTGCCCAAAACAAAAGTTCTCCACACATCCTCCAACAACTACACAGATCAACAGAAAACAAGTAACACTATTGAAACCTCAGATCTTCGACATGAATTGAAGAGAGAGAACATGAAGATTTTAGATTACATGCAAAAACAAAAATCAATGTCCAACAGTGCTTTCTCCTACTATTCCTAAACCTTTTATATATGTTTGAAATTATATTTGAATAAAAAATAAACAAAACACAATAATTGGCAAACATATTTCAAGCTAATGGAAACAAAAACATACTAATGGTTGTGGACATGGAAGCCTAAAAAATAGAATGCAAGATGAAAATGTTGGTGTTAGAAAGAAATGACACCTTTTGATGTTAAAAGACATAATTCACGATGACAACATAATAATTATAAATTTCCATGTACCAAGTAACACAGCTACCATCACAAAAACAAACAAACAAACAAACAAACAAACAAACAACTGTAGGAGATTCAAAAAGACATAGACAGAAAAAGAATAAGAGTAGACTTTGCCATATCATGCTCAGAATATATGAGACATAAAAAGATAATCTTAGGACAAGTCTTACATCCATACACTAGAAAACAGATCTTCTTCTTAAATATTATATTCCTCAAAATTGATTACATACAGTAAGAATAAGCAAGCAATTTCTATAAAGGACTAGACAGTGAATATTTTAGGCCTTAAAGGCCACACAAAAGCAATCATAGATTATACATAAATAAATATGACTGTATTCCAATGAAATTTAACTTATGAACACTGAAATGTGAATTTCTTATAATTTTCATAGGTCATGAAATACTGATCACTTAAAATATTTTTTCCAATGATTTATTTTTTCTTACTGATTTAACATGGGCAGTGGGCTAGATTTGGCCTGAGAACTATAGTTTTTTGGAACCCTGACATATTAAGAAAGAAAGAAAGAAAGAATGAACAATTTCTATAAAGTAGAAATTTTGTGAATACTACTACTTATTGACCACAATGAAAAAATTAGAGATTAGCAACAAATTTTAATCAGGTTACCTACATGCAAATTTGGAATAGAAGGATTAATTAACAACATTTTGGGGAAAGTAGGAATGCAAACCAAAATTACAAAGTTTAAAAAAAATAACAATGATAATAGAAGCACTGATATTAGGCCTTGTGGGATAAATATAAAGCACCGATCAGAGGAAAGTCCATTGCCTTAAATACTTATGTCAATAAAAAGTGAAATAAATAAATAAATAATTTTCCCACTTGTCTAGAAAAAGAACAGCTAAATAGTGCAAAAGAAAAACACATTGAATAATATAATAAAAATAAAAACAAACTAATGAGGTAGGGAATATAAAACAGAAGTTTTAAATATTAAATTAAATCCTCCCTTTTTCTCCAAATAATTAATAAAGTAAGGGGAAAAGCCAACAAGAAGAGCAGAATAATGTAAGAAACAAAAGGGTAGAAATAGCCATAACACAGGGAAAAAATTAAATAGTAAGAAGTTACTTTGTAACTTTTTGCAAATAAATTTGGAACCTAAAAGAAATGAATAATTCTGTTAAGTTAAATAAAATTAACTTACTAAAATTGATCCCCTTAGCAACAGAAATCTTAGGTGCACCAATTTTGGTAGAAGAAAAGGAAAGTTATCATAGAGCTACTCTCAAAATGCACAAAGTTCAGATCATTTCAAAAGGAAATTATACACTTTCAAAGAACAAATAGTCCCAGTTTTACATTAAATTTTCAAAAAAAAAAAAATAGCTAATGAAAAGAAAATGTCCTGTTGAAGCAATTATAACATTGATCATTAACATTTTATTTTATTTATTTTTTTAAAGATTTTATTTATTTATTTGACAGAGAGAAATCACAAGTAGGCAGAGAGGCAGGCAGAGAGAGAAGAGGAAGCAGGCTCCCTGCTGAGCAGAAAGCCCAATGTGGGGCTCGAACCCAGGACCTGGGATCATGACCTGAGCCAAAGGCAGCGGCTTAACCCACTGAGCCACCCAGGCGCCCCGATCATTAACATTTTAAATATAGCATGTTAAAAAGTTAGAAAACAATATCATTGGCTATCAACAAAAAATATTAAATAAGTTATCAATCAACAAAATACAACAGCACATTAATAATATCATGTGACCAAATAGATTGGAGTGCACAACATAATCTTGTTTCAATAATTGAAATTCATTAATACAATAGATGGTATTAATAGGTCTAAAGAGAAAATCATATTATTATCTCCATTTTTCAGAAAAATGAAAAAACTTAACACCCATTACAGATAAAAATACTCAAAAAATAGAAATCTATGCATACTTTCTGAAACACATATCTTGCTTAATTGTCAAATATAAGAGGTATTTCCAATAAGATCAGATAAACAACAAGTATAACCCTGTACTAGATGTGTTGATCAATGCAATTAGAAAAATCAGCTGGAGGCATGAGAATTAAAAAAGAAATAAAACTATCTGCAAATCCTAGAAAATCAATGAAAAAATTAACTAAAACAATAATTTAGCAAAGAAAAAGATATAAAATTAATTTAAAAAACAATAGCCTCAATATATACTAAAAAACACTGATTGCAAGATATAATTGTAGAGGAAATATCCAAAACCAATAAGGAAGATAAAATACTTAGGAATAAATTTTACAAGAATATGTATAACCTATAAGATCAAAAGCTGAAGTATTCTTAAAGGACACAAAAGTTGACCTACACCAATAGGAATCTATCCTTTTTCCTTGTGTTGGATGGTTTAACCTCATCAATTCTCCAAAAACTAATTCATGAGTATAAGGCAATTCCAATGAAAATATGATTTTTTTTGTAATCAATAAAATTTGCAAATTTTATATTGATACACAATTTCATATGGAAAATAAACATACAGATGGGAGACAACACTGAAAAAGCAAAACTCTAAGGAAACGCAACTAACTACCAGACATTACAAGATTTGGTATTTTAAAATTCTCTAAATATCTGCTTTTCTAAAATTTAAACAGTCTAGTATCAGAATCCAAATAGACAGAGACCAAAAAACTAAATTAGAAAGCTCATAGACCCACATAACTTAGTATATGATAGAAATCGTAAGTGAAAACACATAAGGCAAAATGAATTTTTAAATAAATTGTATTGTAGCAAGCCAGTTATTTGAAAAAAGTTAAAACTAAACCCATATTTCCCAGGACACAAAAAATTAATTACAAATGGATTATATATCTAAATGTAAAAAAGTGAAAACCTTTACACACACACACACACACACACACACACACACACACACACAAAGAAAACAAGGGTGTGGGGTAAAGCTGAGTGTGTGGGTGTGGGTGTGGATGTGTGCTGTGTGCTGGCTGTAAACCATATTTATCAGGTTCCAGTTAATAAATAAGAAATACTTATTCATTAACTTTACAACAGAGAACTTGGAAAGCATCATCTTAACCAAGTGGTAAAATTAACATTCCAGTTATGGGACTAATCTATATGATGTGCATTCCTTTATGATGCATTATTTTTACAAAGGCATTGGTCAAAGGTGTGAAAGGAAAAACTGAGGAACTGTTACAGACTGAAGGAGTCTACAAAGGTTTGACAACTGTATTCAACACATTATCTCCAACTGCATTCTGTAATGAGAGTAAAATTGCATAGGAACCATGGATTAGATGGTAGTAATATATCAATATAGAATTGCTTATGTTGATAGTCTATTGTGGTCTTTTTATGGAAGAGTGTTCTTTTTTAAGGAAATGCATATTGAAATATTTAGGGCTAAAAGGGCATTACGTATGTTATGGCAGTTTACAAAAAGGTCTGAATTTAGATTGAAAGAATGATAGAGCAAGCAGCAGAAATTGGGAAATCTGAGTAAGAACTATGCTAGTCACAACTATTTTTAAAAAATAAAAAATATATTTTTTAGAAAGGAAAAGGACTAATGCATAAAACATAAACAGACAAATATTTTGTCTTTTTCAAAAGAAAATGATAAAGAAAATTTTAAATGGCCAAAGATACAGACAATTCAGAAAAATGTATGTATCCTTCAAATGTATGAAAATAAATTCAAATTCATTCACAATAAAAGAAATGCTAAGGGAAACTACTCTGAGATATAATTTCTCACCTATCAGATGGGCAATACTGAAAAAAAAATACCTCTATAATACATTGCTGGAAAAATGTAAATTCCCTTTTAGATGGAAATTTGGCAAAATCTAGCATAAGCTCCCCCTTCCCTTACACCAACTCTCCACTAAAGTAAAAATTCATTAGAAATAAAATGTTCACCATAATAGATCACATCTGGGCCACAAAATACACCTTAACAAATTTAAAAGAAGAGAAATCATAAAAAGTACATTCTCAGACCATACAGAATTAAGCCAGAAGTCAATAACAGAAAGACATCTTGACAACCCTCAAATATTCATAAATTAAATAGCAAACTTCTAAGTAACTTAGGAGAAATTTCTAATGTTTTCAACAAAATAAAAATAAACTCATCAAGCTTAGGAAGATGGCAGAGTATTAAGACCTTACACTTACCCCATCTTATGTTTACAACTAGATATCACTCACATCTGTATAAACAAACTGGAGTGACTGGAAGACTAACAGAACAAACTCTACAACTAAATGTAGAGGATGAAGCTTCCTCTAAGAGGTTAGAAAGGACAGAAATGTGATCAGGAGCTGCCTACAGAAGGGAGGGAACTGAAGGTGCAGAAAGGGGAAACAGTCCCCCGTACCTGGGAGTCCCCATGGGAAAGATGAATCCCCATAATGTCTGGCTGTGAAAACTAGAGGGGCAGAATTCCCTGAGTTTGTATAACCAGCAGGACTTGGAGCCTGGAGCTTTAAAAGTCAGCTGACTCAGTACTGGGCAAGCCAAGAGGGCAAGTGATAGCTGGGTCCCCACCTTAAAAAGACAGCAGCCATAGAAAGGCAGCACAGAAATGACAGTTTGCACAATGCCTTGTTTATACTGATTTTAGAGCATGTTGGGAGCCTTCTCTGGGAACAAAGGAGCTGGCAAACACCATTTTCTTCCACATCCCCCAGCATAAATACAAGGCCACCTGCAAGAGGCTGGGCTGGACAGACATTTGCTAACTAACATGCTCCAGTGTGCACTGCCTATGCATTCTCCTGAGGACCTACTATCTTCAAACCTGTTGGTCTCAGCCCTGGGCTCAATGCAAATTTTGTCAATGGTGCATGCTTATACCCTGCTATCCACCATACACCCGCCAACCCCCATGCCACACTGCTTCATACAGCTGGCTGCCACCTGATTCTGGCTGTTTTGCTTTGAATAACCCAGCCTAAGACTAGCAGCTACTGCAAATTTTGCTAATACTACTGTCCTGCCCTCACTGCCCTCCTATGCTCATGCCCCTTCAGAGCCATCCTTCCTGGGAATCATTAACACCACAGAAAGTAAGTGCAAGGGCCTGCCCCTCCCAGAGGAACTGGCTTGTGGACCCCGGATGTAGGGGCAGGGCAGGCCTGGTGGAGATGTCCAATCGGTGGGGTGTGCGTATATCCACTGGGGTGAATTGGGATTCAATTGGCCGCCTGTGTAGGGGCGGGGCTCAACCACCGCCATAAAGGTTGGTCTGCGAGGCTGTCGCAGCAGAAAAAGGAGAGCTGTCAGAGAAGGAAGAAGAAGAAGCAGAAGGAAAAGAGTCGGTGGGAGCAGCAGCAGAAGAAGAGTTGGCGGGAGCAGCAGAAGAAGAAGAGTCGGCGGGAGCAGCAGAGAGAAGAGTCGGCGGGAGCAGAAGAAGAGCTGTAACAGCTCTTGTAAGAGCTATAAGCGCCACCTGCAGCCCCGAGCCACCGGCGGTCCAGATGCCAGCGGTCCAGACGCCAGCAGTCCCGCACCGCCGGCAGTCCCGCGCCGCCTGTGGCCCCGAGATGCCTGCGGCACCGAGACACCAGTGGCCCCGACGCCAGCGGTCCCACGCCACTACCGTTCCTGATGCCTGTGGCCCCGAGACGCCTGTGGCACCAAGACACCAGCAGCCCCGACGCCAGCAGCCCCGTCCACACACCGCAACCCTTGGCAGCAGCGCCGCGGGGAATGGCCTAGACAGCAGCAACCTCGCCGCGAACCCTGAGCCGCTTCCTTGCCAGAGCTGTGTCATTCTGGGGAGCGGATTCATCTGGGAAGAGGCCTCCTCCGTGAGCGGCCCTGCGGGAGCAGCATCATCAGAAAAGAGGCTTCCTCCAGAGCAGCCTTGCCGGAGCAGCCTTGTCTGGGGAGCGGCCTCGCCAGAGCAGCCTTGTCAGAGTGGCGTCATGGGGAGCAGAGTCTGTGTCATCGGTGTTGTCCTCCTCATCATCATCGTTGTCATCATCGCCTCTTCATCATTGGGAGTGGCTTCCTCCAGAGTGGCCCCTTCTTGGGAGCAGCTCCAACCAGGGAGTGGCCTTGTCAGTGAGCGGCCTCGTCCGGAGTGGTGGCCTCCTATGGGGAGCAGCCTTGTCAGAGTGGCGTCATGGGGAGCAGAGTCTGTGTCATCGCTGTCATCATAGCCTCTTCATCATTGGGAGCGGCCTCATCCTGGGAGCGGCTTCCTCCAGAGTGGCCTCTTCTTGGGAGCGGCCCTGTCCAGGGAGCGACCTCACCAGCAGCGGCCTTCTTGGGAGTGGCCTCTTCTTGGGAGCGGCTCCAACCGGGGAGCAGCCTCATCTGCGGAGCAGCCTCGTCTGGAGCGGCCTTCTTGGGAGTGACCTTGTCGGAATCATCATCGTCGTCTTTTTGTAAGAGACAGCCCTGACCGGTCAGTTTGATTTTTGATGCTTGGCGTGAAATAAAGCTTTGTTTGATTTTCGCTTTATATCAGTCTCGTTCCTTTGATCACGGACCCTAACGGTAAGCACAGCCCACAATAGATAGAAAGTTAGTGCAGATGTCTGGACTGAAAGAAAAAGCAACAAAATGAAGGGACAAGGGAGTATGTCCCACACAAGGAAACAAGACAAAATCACAGCAAGATATCTAAGCAAAACAGAAATAAGTAATCTACCTTGCAGAGAATTTAAAGTAATGATTATAAAGATATTAACCAGATTTCAGAAAAGGATGGAGGACATCAGTGAGACCATTGACAAAGGGATAAAAAGTAACATATAGATGAAGAACCCAATAAATGATATTAAAAATACAACAGATGGAATAGTAGTAGGCTACAGGAAGCAGAAGAACAAATAAGTGACTGGGAGGATAGAATAATGGGAAGCAACCAAGCTAAACAGGTGAGAGACAAACAAATACTGCATGTAAGAATAGACTTAGAGAACCCAGAAACACCATCAAAGCATAATATTCATAATATAGGAGTCCCAGAAGGTGAAGAGAGAGAAAGGGAAGTAAATAATGTATTTAAAGAAATGATACCTGAAAACTATCCTAATCAGGAAAAGCACAGAGATCAACAGAATAAAATAGAAAGCCCAAAAATATACCTGTGTTTATATGGTCAGTAAGTCTTTAACAAAGCAGGAAATAATATCTGATGGGAAAAAGACATCTCTTCAACAAATGGTATTGGGAACACTGGATGACAACATGAAGAAGAATGAAACTGGACCATTTTCTTACCATCATACATAAAAATTAATTTAAAATGGATGAAAGACTTAAGTGTGAGACCAAAAACTATAAAAATCCTAGAACAGGATGTAGGCAATAATTTCTCTGACATTGGACACAATAGCTTCCTGAGACAAGGGAAACAAAAGAAAAAACTGTATACTGAATGGGAGAAGATATTTACAAATGATGTATCTGATAAAGGATCAGTATCTAAATATGAGGAACTTATCAAACTCAACACCCAAAAGCCCAAATAATCCAATTTAAAAATGGGCAGAAGACATAAACAGGCATTTCTCCAAAGAAGACATCCAGATGGCCAAGAGACACATGAAAAAATGCTCAATGTTCTTAATCATCAGGGAAATACAAATCAAAACTTTGATGAGATATCACCTTACACCTGTGGAAATGGCTAAAATAAAAAACTCAAGAAACAAATGCTCGTGAGTATGTGGAGATAAAGGAATGCTCTCACACTGTGTGAATGCAGACTGGTGCAGTGGCTGTGGAAGACAGTAAGGAGTTTCTTCAAAAAATTAAAAATAGAACCACCCTACAATCCAGTAATCACACTCCTTGTTAATTACCCAAAAATGCAAAAACACAAATGCAAATAGATACATGCACCCTAATGTTTATTGCAGGGGTACTTTCAACAGCCAAATTATGAAAGCAGCCCAAGTGTCCATTGCTAGATGAATGGATAAAGATGTGGTATATACATATAATGGAATATTACTCAGCCTTAAAAAGGAATGAAATCTTGCCATGTACATTGACATGGATGGAGCTAGAGAGTATTGTGCAAGTAAAATAACCAGTCAGAAAAAGACAAATACCATCTGATTTCAAGCATATGTGGAATTTAAGAAAGAAAACAAGGAAAGAAAGAAAGAAGCCAAGAAACACCCTTAACTATAGAGAACAAACTAGTAGCTACCAGATGGGGGTAGGTGACAGGATGTTGAAGTGGCTGAAGGGGATTAAGAGAATACTTTTCAAGATTATCACTGAGTAATGTATAGAACTGTTGAAACACTAGATCATATACCTAAAACTAATATAACACTGTATGTTAACTATACTGGAATTTAAAAAATAATTTAAAAATTGAAAAAAATAAGAACATAAGAAAGAATAGGATTTACAATCACAATAAAATAAAATAACTCATCAAAAGCTGTGGCATACTATTTCATTGTTTAGAGGAAAAAGAACAAAAGATCTAAAAGCATTTAAACTCAGATTGAACCCCAGGAAACTGAAGACATATTAACAAGTTGGACCTAAAGCAAATAGATGGCAAAGAAATAAAAATTAGAGCATATGTCAATGAAATAAAAATAAAAAAACAGAAAAGGAAACCAAAGTCATTCACTAAAATATTAATAAAGTTAACAAACTTCTAGCCAGGCTAAGAAGAAAGATAATACAAATTACTAATGCCAGGAATGAAAGAGGCAGTTCACTACTGAGTCAGTAGACACTAAAATTATAATAATAAACTATGAATAAAAAAAGAATTTTCTTAACCTAATGAGATCTATTTGCAAAAATTCTATATAATATTCTCATTGGTAAGAAACTGAAAGTTTAATAATTTGGAATTAAAGATATTTGTAATAACACACAAGAAAGAAATTCTTAGGTGTACTTCTAACAGAATATGTACAGGAAACCTATACAGAAAACTGCAAAACCCTGGTGGAGATTATCAAAAAGATCCAAATAAATGGAAATATATACTATGTTTAGAAGACTTAATACATTAAGATGTTTTCCCTTTTTTATCTACTGATTCAACAAAATCCCAACCTAAATCCCAGCATGTATAAAATAAAAAATAAAAATAAATTTTAAAAAATCCCAGCATGATTTTTGTTTTGTGGTTATCAGCAAACTGATTCTAAAATTATACAGAAAGACAAAGAACTGAGAAAGGAAGAACAAAGTTGAACGATTGACACTGCTTGATTGAGACTTACAAAAAGCTGCATTAACCAAAATAGTATGGTATTGGGAAAAGTATGGTATAATCTGGGAACAGAATAAATAAATAGATCAGTGGAACAGTATAGAGAGCCTAGGAATAGACACACAAATGCCGTCATCTGACTTTTAACAGAGGAACACAGGTACTCACCAGAGAAAGTGTAGTCTTTTCAACAAACAGTGGCCTTCACAATTAAATGTCCTTTGCAAAAATGAGTGAATGAAGAATTGAAAAAAATTTATGGAAACAAATGATAATGAAAACACAACGGTTCAGAATTTGTGGGACACAACAAAGGCAGTCCTGAGAGGAAAATATATAGCGGTACAAGCCTTTCTCAAGAAACAAGAAAGGTCTCAGGTACACAACCTAACCCTACACCTAAAGTTGCTGGAGACAGAACAAGAAAGAAACCCTAAACCCAGCAGGAGAAGAGAAATCATAAAGATCAGAGCAGAAATCAATGAAATAGAAACCAAAAAAAAAAAAAAAAACAATAGAACAAATCAACGAAACTAGGAGCTGGTTCTTTGAAAGAATTAATAAGATTGATAAACCCCTGGCCAGACTTATCAAAAAGAAAAGAGAAAGGACACAAATCAATAAAATCATGAATGAAAGAGGAGAGATCACAACGAACACCAAAGAAATACAGACAATTATAAGAACATACTATGAGCAACTCTACGCCAACAAATTTGACAATCTGGAAGAAATGGATGCATTCCTAGAGACATATAAACTACCACAACTGAACCAGGAAGAAATAGAAAGCCTGAACAGACCCATAACCAGTAAGGAGATTGAAACAGTCACCAAAAATCTCCAAACAAACAAAAGCCCAGGGCCAGACGGCTTCCCGGGGGAATTCTACCAAACATTTAAAGAAGAACTAATTCCTATTCTCCTGAAACTGTTCCAAAAAATAGAAATAGAAGGAAAACTTCCAAACTCATTTTATGAGGCCAGCATCACCTTGATCCCAAAACCAGACAAGGATCCCAACAAAAAAGAGAACTACAGACCAATATCCTTGATGAACACAGATGCAAAAATTCTCGCCAAAATACTAGCCAATAGGATTCAACAGTACATTAAAAGGATTATTCACCACGACCAAGTGGGATTTATTCCAGGGCTGCAAGGTTGGTTCAACATCCACAAATCAATCAATGTGATACAACACATTAATAAAAGAAAGAACAAGAACCATATGATACTCTCCATAGATGCTGAAAAAGCATTTGACAAAGTACAGCATCCCTTCCTGATCAAAACTCTTCAAAGTGTAGGGATAGACGGCACATACCTCAATATTATCAAAGCCATCTATGAAAAACCCACCGCAAATATCATTCTCAATGGAGAAAAACTGAAAGCTTTTCCGCTAAGGTCAGGAACACGGCAGGGATGTCCGTTATCACCACTGCTATTCAACATAGTACTAGAAGTCCTAGCCTCAGCAATCAGACAACAAAAGGAAATTAAAGGCATCCAAATCGGCAAAGAAGAAGTCAAACTATCACTCTTCGCAGATGATATGATACTCTATGTGGAAAACCCAAAAGACTCCACTCCAAAACTGCTAGAACTTGTACAGGAATTCAGTAAAGTGTCAGGATATAAAATCAATGCACAGAAATCAGTTGCGTTTCTCTACACCAACAACCAGACAGAAGAAAGAGAAATTAAGGAGTCCATCCCATTTACAATTGCACCCAAAACTATAAGATACCTAGGAATAAACCTAACCAAAGAGACTAAGAATCTATACTCAGAAAACTATAAAGTACTCATGAAAGAAATTAAGGAAGACACAAAGAAATGGAAAAATGTTCCATGCTCCTGGATTGGAAGAATAAATATTGTGAAAATGTCTATGCTACCTAAAGCAATCTACACATTTAATGCAATGCCTATCAAAGTACCATCCATTTTTTTCAAAGAAATGGAACAAATAATCCTAAAATTTATATGGAACCAGAAAAGACCTCGAATAGCCAAAGGAATATTGAAAAAGAAAGCCAAAGTTGGTGGCATCACAATTCCGGACTTCAAGCTCTATTACAAAGCTGTCATCATCAAGACAGCATGGTACTGGCACAAAAACAGACACATAGATCAATGGAACAGAATAGAGAGCCCAGAAATGGACCCTCAACTCTATGCTCAACTCATCTTCGACAAAGCAGGAAAGAATGTCCAATGGAACAAAGACAGCCTCTTCAATAAATGGTGTTGGGAAAATTGGACAGCCACATGCAGAAAAATGAAATTGGATCATTTTCTTACACCACACACGAAAATAGACTCAAAATGGATGAAGGATCTCAATGTGAGAAAGGAATCCATCAAAATCCTCGAGGAGAACACAGGCAGCAACCTCTTCGACCTCAGCCGCAGCAACATCTTCCTAGGAACATCACCAAAGGCAAGGGAAGCAAGGGCAAAAATGAACTTTTGGGATTTTATCAAGATCAAAAGCTTTTGCACAGCAAAGGAAACAGTTAACAAAACCAAAAGACAACTGACAGAATGGGAGAAGATATTTGCAAATGACATATCAGATAAAGGGCTAGGGTCCAAAATCTATAAAGAACTTAGCAAACTCAACACCCAGGAACAAATAATCCAATCAGGAAATGGGCAGAGGACATGAACAGACATTTCTGCAAAGAAGACATCCAGATGGCCAACAGACACATGAAAAATTGCTCCATATCACTCGGCATCAGGGAAATACAAATCAAAACCACCATGAGATATCACCTCACACCAGTCAGAATGGCTAAAATGAACAAGTCAGGAAATGACAGATGCTGGCGAGGATGCGGAGAAAGGGGAACCCTCCTACACTGTTGGTGGGAATGCAAGCTGGTGCAACCACTCTGGAAAACAGCATGGAGGTTCCTCAAAATGTTGAAAATAGAACTACCCTATGACCCTGCAATTGCACTGCTGGGTATTTACCCTAAAGATACAAACGTAGTGATCCGAAGGGGCACGTGCACCCGAATGTTTATAGCAGCAATGTCTACAATAGCCAAACTATGGAAAGAACCTAGATGTCCATCTACAGACGAATGGATAAAGAAGATGTGGTATATATACACAATGGAATACTATGCAGCCATCAAAAGAAATGAAATCTTGCCATTTGCGACGACGTGGATGGAACTAGAGGGTATCATGCTTAGCGAAATAAGTCAATCGGAGAAAGACAACTATCATATGATCTCCCTGATATGAGGGAGAGGAGATGCAACATGGGGGGTTGAGGGGGTAGGAGAAGAGTAAATGAAACAAGATGGGATTGGGAGGGAGACAAACCATAAGTGACTCTTAATCTCACAAAACAAACTGAGGGTTGATGGGGGGAGGGGGTTGGGAGAGGGGGTGGGGTTATGGATATTGGGGAGGGTATGTGCTATGGTGAGTGTTGTGAAGTGTGTAAACCTGGCGATTCGCAGACCTGTACCCCTGGGGATAAAAATATATGTTTATAAAGCTGTAAAAAAAAAAAAAGAAAGAAAGGATGAATACCCAAGTTTTGTAGCAACATGGACGGGACTGGAAGAGATTATGTTGAGTGAAATAAGTCAAGCAGAGAGAGTCAATTATCATATGGTTTCACTTATTTGTGGAGCATAACAAATAGCATGGAGGACAAGGGGAGATGGAGAGGAGAGGGGAGTTGAGGGAAATTGGAAGGGGAGGTGAACCATGAGAGACTATGGACTCTGAAAAACGATCTGGGAATTTTGAAGGGGTGGGGGGTGGGAGGTTGGGGGCACCAGGTGGTGGGTATTGTGGAGGGCACAGATTGCATGGAGCACTGGGTGTGGTTCAAAAATTAATGAATACTGTTATGCTGAAAAAAAAAATAAAAAAAATTAAAAATTAAAAATAAAATGAGTGAATGAATGAATGAATGAGCAAATAAATAAATAGGAGCCTAGACATTGACCTAATATCTTACACAAAAACTTAGTCAAAATGGATCATATACCCAAATGGAAAATGAAAAACTAAAAATTCTAGGAGGAAAGAGGGAAAAATCTATATGATTTTATTTTTTGTGATGAGATTTTAGAACACTAAAAGCATGATGAAGGAAAAATTCATAAATTAGACTAATATAGTTAAAAATCTTTGTCCTTTGAAAATCTCTGTTATTGTAATGAAAAGACAAGCCACAGACTGGGAAACAATATTTTCAAACAACATATCTGACTTGTAACCACAATATACAAAGAATTTTTAAAATTCAACTAATCTTTAAAACTCAACCCAATTAAAATCTTGGCAAAAGATCTAAACCATATCATCCAAGAAGGTGTACAGATGGCAAAAAAAAAAAAAAAGATGATAAACAATTCAACATCATTTCTCAACTGCAAATTAAAACAGCAGTGGATTACCCATACTCATCTATTATAATTGTAAAAAAAAAAAAAAAACCCTCATAGGGTATTTGTCTTTCTCTGAATGACTTATTTCACTTAGCATAATATTCTCTAGATCCATCCACATTATTGTGAATGGCAAGATTTCATTCTTTTTTATGACTGAATAATATTCCATCATATATATATATGCCACATCTTCTTTATCCATTCATCAGTCAATGGACATTTGGGCTCTTTCCATAACTTGACAACTGTTGATAAGTGCTGCTATAAACATTGGAGGGTATGTGCTCCTTTGAATAAGTATTTTGTATCTTTTTGGTAAATACCTAGTAGTGCAACTGCTGGATCATAAGGTAGTCCTGTTTTTAACTTTTTAGGGAACTTCCATTGTATTTTCCAGGATAGCTGCACCAGTTTGTATTCCCACCAAGAGTGTAAGGGGGTTCCCTTTTCTTTGCATCCTTGCCAACCTCTCATTTCCTGTGTTGTCAATTTTAGCCATTCTGAGAGGTCTGAAGTGATATTTCATTGTTTTGATTTGTATTTCTCTGACAAGGAGTGATGTTGAACATCTTTTCATGTGTCTGTTGGCTATCTGTATGTCTTGCTTGTAAAAATGTATATTCCTGGGGAGGAGTCAAGATGGCGGATAAGTAGCAGGCTGAGACTACTTCAGGTAGCGGGAGATCAGCTAAATAGCTTATCTAAAGATTGCAAACACCTACAAATCCAACGGGAGATTGAAGAGAAGAAGAACAGCAATTCCAGAAACAGAAAATCAACCACTTTCTGCAAGGTAGGACTGGCGGAGAAGTGAATCCAAAACGACGGGAAGATAGACCGCGGGGGGAGGGGCCGGCTCCCGGCGAGCGGCGGAGCAACGGAGCAAAATCAGGAATTTAAAAGTGTGTTCCGCTGAGGGACATCGCTCCAGAGGCTTAACTGGGGTGAAGCCCAGGCGGGGTCAGCGCGGCCTCAGGTCCCGCAGGGTCGCAGAAGGATCGGGAGTGTCTGAGTGTCGCAGAGCTTACCGATATTAGAACGGGGAAGCCGGCTACAGAGACAGAGCCGAGGAGTGACTCTCAGCTCGGGGTTGCCTTGAACCGGTCGCAGGCTTGGTCAGCTCGGAGCGCGGCTGGAGGCCAGGGTGATGGGAGTCACTGGGCGCTGTTCTCTGAGGGCGCACTGAGGAGTGGGGCCCCGGGCTCTTGGCTCCTCTGGGCCGGAGACCAGGATGCCGCCATCTTTATTCCTGTCCTCCGGAACTCTACGGAAAGTGCTCAGGGAACAAAAGCTCCCGAAAGCAAACCTGAGCGGATTGCTCAGCGCGGCCCCAGGTAATGGCGGTGCAACTCCGCCTGGGGCAAAGAAGCTTGAGAATCACTACAACAGGCCCCTCCCCCAGAAAATCAACGGGAAACCCATCCAGGACCAAGTTCACCTACCAAGGAGAGCGGCGGATTCCAGAGGAGAAGAAAGCAAAGCACGGAACTCATGGCTTTCTCCCCATGATTTTTTAGCCTTGCAGTTAATTTAATTTTTTTTTCTTTTTCAATTTTTTTTCTTTTTCTCTTCTTCTGCTAAATTTTTTTTTAGCTTTTACCGTTTTCTTTTTTTAACGTTTTTTAAATAGTTTATCTAATATATATATTTTTTTTCCTCTTTTTATATTTTTTGTTTACCGGCTTTCTTTTTTTTAATAGTTTCTTTTTTTTTCTTCTTTTTTCTGAACCCCTTTTTATCCCCTTTCTCCCCCCTCACAATTCAGGATCTCTTCTGATTTGGCTAAAGCATATTTTCTTGGGGTTGTTGCCACCCTTTTAGTATTTTACTTGCTCCTTCATAAACTCTTATCTGGACAAAATGACAAGGCGGAAAAATTCACAACAAAAAAAAGAACAAGAGGCAGTACCAAAGGCTAGGGACCTAATCAATACAGACATTGGTAATATGTCAGATATAGAGTTCAGAATGACGATTCTCAAGGTTCTAGCCGGGCTTGAAAAAGGCATGGAAGATATTAAAGCAACCCTCTCGGGAGATATAAAAGCCCTTTCTGGAGAGATAAAAGAACTAAAATCTAACCAAGTTGAAATCAAAAAAGCTATTAATGAGGTGCAATCAAAAATGGAGGCTCTCACTGCTAGGATAAATGAGGCAGAAGAAAGAATTAGCGATATAGAAGACCAAATGACAGAGAATAAAGAAGCTGAGCAAAAGAGGGACAAACAGCTACTGGACCACGAGGGGAGAATTCGAGAGATAAGTGACACCATAAGACGAAACAACATTAGAATAATTGGGATTCCAGAAGAAGAGGAAACAGAGAGGGGAGCAGAAGGTATATTGGAGAGAATTATTGGAGAGAATTTCCCCAATATGGCAAAGGGAACAAGCATCAAAATTCAAGAGGTTCAGAGAACCCCCCTCAAAATCAATAAGAATAGGTCCACACCCCGTCACCTAATAGTAAAATTTACAAGTCTAGTGACAAAGAGAAGATCCTGAAAGCAGCCCGGGAAAAGAAGTCTGTAACGTACAATGGTAAAAATATTAGATTGGCAGCAGACTTATCCACAGAGACCTGGCAGGCCAGAAAGAGCTGGCATGATATATTCAGAGTACTAAATGAGAAAAACATGCAGCCAAGAATACTATATCCAGCTAGGCTATCATTGAAAATAGAAGGAGAGATGAAAAGCTTCCAGGACAAACAAAAGCTGAAAGAATTTGCAAATACCAAACCAGCTCTACAGGAAATATTGAAAGGGGTCCTCTAAGCAAAGAGAGACCCTAAAAGTAGTAGAGCAGAAAGAAACAGAGACAATATACAATAACAGTCACCTTATAGACAATACAATGGCACTAAATTCATATCTCTCAGTACTTACCCTGAATGTTAATGGGCTAAATGCCCCAATCAAAAGACACAGGGTATCAGAATGGATAAAAAAACAAATCCCATCTATATGTTGCCTACAAGAAACTCATCTTAAACCCGAAGACACCTCCAGGTTTAAAGTGAGGGGGTGGAAAAGAAATTATCATGCTAATGGACATCAGAAAAAAGCAGGAGTAGCAATCCTTATATCAGATCAATTAGATTTTAAGCCAAAGACTATAATAAGAGATGAGGAAGGACACTATATCATACTCAAAGGAACTTTCCAACAAGAAGATCTAACAATTTTAAATATCTATGCCCCTAACGTGGGAGCAGCCAACTATATAAACCAATTAATAACAAAATCAAAGAAACACATCGACAAGAATACAATAATAGTAGGGGATTTTAACACTCCCCTCACTGAAATGGACAGATCATCCAAGCAGAAGATCAACAAGGAAATCAAGGCCTTAAATGACACACTGGACCAGATGGACATCACAGATATATTCAGAACATTTCATCCCAAAGCAACATAATACACATTCTTCTCTAGTGCACATGGAACATTCTCCAGAATAGATCACATTCTTGGTCCTAAATCAAGTCTTAACCGGTATCAAAAGATTGGGATCATTCCCTGCATATTTTCAGACCACAATGCTCTAAAGCTAGAACTCAATAACAAGAGGAGATTTGGAAAGAACCCATATACATGGAGACTAAATAGCATCCTTCTAAAGAATGAATGGGTCAACCAGGAAATTAAAGAAGAATTGAAAAAATTTATGGAAACAAATGATAATGAAAACACAATGGTTCAGAATCTGTGGGACAAACAAAGGTAGTCCTGAGAGGAAAATATATAGCGGTACAAGCCTTTCTCAAGAAACAAGAAAGGTCTCAGGTACACAACCTAACCCTACACCTAAAGGAGCTGGAGCAAGAACAAGAAAGAAACCCTAAACCCAGCAGGAGAAGAGAAATCATAAAGATTAGAGCAGAAATCAATGAAATAGAAACCAAAAAAAAAAAACAATAGAACAAATCAACGAAACTAGGAGCTGGTTCTTTGAAAGAATTAATAAGATTGATAAACCCCTGGCCAGACTTATCAAAAAGAAAAGAGAAAGGACCCAAATAAATAAAATCATGAATGAGAGAGGAGAGATCACAACGAACACCAAAGAAATACAGACAATTATAAGAACATACTATGAGCAACTCTACGCCAACAAATTTGACAATCTGGAAGAAATGGATGCATTCCTAGAGACATATAAACTACCACAACTGAACCAGGAAGAAATAGAAAGCCTGAACAGACCCATAACCAGTAAGGAGATTGAAACAGTCATCAAAAATCTCCAAACAAACAAAAGCCCAGGGCCAGACGGCTTCCCGGGGGAATTCTACCAAACATTTAAAGAAGAACTAATTCCTATTCTCCTGAAACTGTTCCAAAAAATAGAAATAGAAGGAAAACTTCCAAACTCATTTTATGAGGCCAGCATCACCTTGATCCCAAAACCAGACAAGGATCCCAACAAAAAAGAGAACTACAGACCAATATCCTTGATGAACACAGATGCAAAAATTCTCGCCAAAATACTAGCCAATAGGATTCAACAGTACATTAAAAGGATTATTCACCACGACCAAGTGGGATTTATTCCAGGGCTGCAAGGTTGGTTCAACATCCACAAATCAATCAATGTGATACAACACATTAATAAAAGAAAGAACAAGAACCATATGATACTCTCCATAGATGCTGAAAAAGCATTTGACAAAGTACAGCATCCCTTCCTGATCAAAACTCTTCAAAGTGTAGGGATAGACGGCACATACCTCAATATTATCAAAGCCATCTATGAAAAACCCACCGCAAATATCATTCTCAATGGAGAAAAACTGAAAGCTTTTCCGCTAAGGTCAGGAACACGGCAGGGATGTCCGTTATCACCACTGCTATTCAACATAGTACTAGAAGTCCTAGCCTCAGCAATCAGACAACAAAAGGAAATTAAAGGCATCCAAATCGGCAAAGAAGAAGTCAAACTATCACTCTTCGCAGATGATATGATACTCTATGTGGAAAACCCAAAAGACTCCACTCCAAAACTGCTAGAACTTGTACAGGAATTCAGTAAAGTGTCAGGATATAAAATCAATGCACAGAAATCAGTTGCGTTTCTCTACACCAACAACCAGACAGAAGAAAGAGAAATTAAGGAGTCCATCCCATTTACAATTGCACCCAAAACTATAAGATACCTAGGAATAAACCTAACCAAAGAGACTAAGAATCTATACTCAGAAAACTATAAAGTACTCATGAAAGAAATTAAGGAAGACACAAAGAAATGGAAAAATGTTCCATGCTCCTGGATTGGAAGAATAAATATTGTGAAAATGTCTATGCTACCTAAAGCAATCTACACATTTAATGCAATGCCTATCAAAGTACCATCCATTTTTTTCAAAGAAATGGAACAAATAATCCTAAAATTTATATGGAACCAGAAAAGACCTCGAATAGCCAAAGGAATATTGAAAAAGAAAGCCAAAGTTGGTGGCATCACAATTCCGGACTTCAAGCTCTATTACAAAGCTGTCATCATCAAGACAGCATGGTACTGGCACAAAAACAGACACATAGATCAATGGAACAGAATAGAGAGCCCAGAAATGGACCCTCAACTCTATGCTCAACTCATCTTCGACAAAGCAGGAAAGAATGTCCAATGGAACAAAGACAGCCTCTTCAATAAATGGTGTTGGGAAAATTGGACAGCCACATGCAGAAAAATGAAATTGGATCATTTTCTTACACCACACACGAAAATAGACTCAAAATGGATGAAGGATCTCAATGTGAGAAAGGAATCCATCAAAATCCTCGAGGAGAACACAGGCAGCAACCTCTTCGACCTCAGCCGCAGCAACATCTTCCTAGGAACATCACCAAAGGCAAGGGAAGCAAGGGCAAAAATGAACTTTTGGGATTTTATCAAGATCAAAAGCTTTTGCACAGCAAAGGAAACAGTTAACAAAACCAAAAGACAACTGACAGAATGGGAGAAGATATTTGCAAATGACATATCAGATAAAGGGCTAGGGTCCAAAATCTATAAAGAACTTAGCAAACTCAACACCCAGGAACAAATAATCCAATCAGGAAATGGGCAGAGGACATGAACAGACATTTCTGCAAAGAAGACATCCAGATGGCCAACAGACACATGAAAAATTGCTCCATATCACTCGGCATCAGGGAAATACAAATCAAAACCACCATGAGATATCACCTCACACCAGTCAGAATGGCTAAAATGAACAAGTCAGGAAATGACAGATGCTGGCGAGGATGCGGAGAAAGGGGAACCCTCCTACACTGTTGGTGGGAATGCAAGCTGGTGCAACCACTCTGGAAAACAGCATGGAGGTTCCTCAAAATGTTGAAAATAGAACTACCCTATGACCCTGCAATTGCACTGCTGGGTATTTACCCTAAAGATACAAACGTAGTGATCCGAAGGGGCACGTGCACCCGAATGTTTATAGCAGCAATGTCTACAATAGCCAAACTATGGAAAGAACCTAGATGTCCATCTACAGACGAATGGATAAAGAAGATGTGGTATATATACACAATGGAATACTATGCAGCCATCAAAAGAAATGAAATCTTGCCATTTGCGACGACGTGGATGGAACTAGAGGGTATCATGCTTAGCGAAATAAGTCAATCGGAGAAAGACAACTATCATATGATCTCCCTGATATGAGGGAGAGGAGATGCAACATGGGGGGTTGAGGGGGTAGGAGAAGAGTAAATGAAACAAGATGGGATTGGGAGGGAGACAAACCATAAGTGACTCTTAATCTCACAAAACAAACTGAGGGTTGATGGGGGGAGGAGGTTGGGAGAGGGGGTGGGGTTATGGATATTGGGGAGGGTATGTGCTATGGTGAGTGTTGTGAAGTGTGTAAACCTGGCGATTCGCAGACCTGTACCCCTGGGGATAAAAATATATGTTTATAAAGCTGTAAAAAAAAAAAGAAAAGAAAGAAAGGATGAATACCCAAGTTTTGTAGCAACATGGACGGGACTGGAAGAGATTATGCTGAGTGAAATAAGTCAAGCAGAGAGAGTCAATTATCATATGGTTTCACTTATTTGTGGAGCATAACAAATAGCATGGAGGACAAGGGGAGATGGAGAGGAAAAGGGAGTTGAGGGAAATTGGAAGGGGAGGCGAACCATGAGAGACTATGGACTCTGAAAAATGATCTGAGAATTTTGAAGGGGTGTGGGGTGGGAGGTTGGGGGCACCAGGTGGTGGGTATTGTAGAGGGCACGGATTGCATGGAGCACTGGGTGTGGTGCAAAAATAATGAATACTGTTATGCTGAAAAAAAAATAAAAATTTAAAAATAAAAAAAAAAATGTATATTCCTGTCTTCTTCCAATTTTTTAACCGGATTATTTGTTTTCTGCGTGTGTTGAGTTTGGTAAGTTCTTTATATGTTTTGGTAAGTTTGGTAAGTTCTTTATATGTTTTGGATATTAACCCTTTATCAGATACAGGTGTCATTTGCAAATATTTTCTCCCATTCTGTAGTTGCATTTGAGTTTTATTGATTGTTTCCTTCACTGTGCAGAGTGATTTTTGCTTTGTTTCCCTTGCCTCAGGAGACATATCTAGTAAGAAGTTACTATGGATGATGTCAAAGAAGTTACTGACTGTTTTCTTCTCTAGGATTTTGATGGTTTTCTGTCTCACATTTAGATCTTTAATCCATTTAAAATTTATTTTCTGTAAACATGGGATTTAAGTGACAAAACAAATAATCATTGGGGATGAAAAAAAAGAGAAAGGAAAACCAAGAAATAGACTCTTAACTACAGAGAACAAACTTATGGTTACCAGAGAGTATATGTGCTGCCAAAGCAAGCACGATGGCTACCAGAGAGGAGGTCATTGGGGGAGATGGGTTAAATAGGTGTTGGGGATTAAAGAGTGCACTTGTTGTGATGAGCACTAGGTATTGCATGGAAGTGTTGAATCACTAAATTGCACACCTGAAAGTGTAATATTACACTCTATATTAACTAATTGGAATTTAAATAAAAATTTTAAAAATTTTAAAAATAATTAGGAAAGTTTTAAAATTAAAAAAAAAACTGACAATTTTTTGTCAGTTTTTTTTTGTTGTTGTTGTTCTACATCCTCACCACCAATTGCTGGTGAGGATGTAGAACAAAAGGCACTCTTACACATGCTTATGGGAATGCAAAATGTTACAACTGTTTCTAAAGTACTTCATAGTTTTTCATAATCAATTGTTTTACCTGTAATCTGGCAGTTGTACCCCTATGTACTCAATTGATTTAAAAAGTTATGCCACACAAAATCTGCATGCTAATGTTTATAGGAGCTTTATTTGCAATTGTCAAAACTGAAAACTACCAAAATATCCTTCAACAAGTGACCAGATAGACAAACTGGTACATACATAAAATGGAAAAATACTATTCAGTGATTTTAAAAAGACCTAGCAATCTTTGCAATAAAAAAATACATGAATTTTAAATACATTTTACTAAGTAAAAGGAGCCAGTCTGAAAATGCTACATACTATATGATTACAATTATACAACATCTTGGAAAAAGCAAACTTATAGAGAGAGAAAATAGAACAGTGGTTGCAAGGGCTTTGTGAAAGGGGGAAGATTGAATATGTAATGCACAGAAGATTTTTAGGATTGTGAAATTCTTGTATGGTGTTTTATTGCTGCATAGGTGACACTATCTATTTCCCAAAGCCCATAGAACTTTTTGGCACAAAGAGTAAATTTTATGTATGTAAATTAAAGCAAACCCAACTAGATTGGTAGAGGATACCAGACAGAAGTGCAGACTGTAATGAAAGAATTTAAATGTGTTTAAAACATATGACATAATCTCACCAAGGAAAAAGAGCTGGAGAGAAGAACTGCTGAGCTAAGTAACTTGGGGAATAAGTAGATATTGTAAAACTAAAGACAAAATAAACTACCATAAGCACTATACACCAGACAAAATAAACTACCATAAGCACTATACACCAGACGGCAAAGTTGTTTCTCAAGGAAGCTGTTGTACTTATATCCTGAAAATGATTAAGTAAATGGATGGTGGATGCTGGGAGCCAAGTTTCTCACTGGTGGTGTGCAAGCCTACAGAAAAGCAAAAAGAGTACCCAGAATGGGGATTAGAGCTGGTGACAGCATTATGAATTCACATTTTGCTTAATGTAGATACAAATGGGTATATATAGAAATACTAATAGATATGTGTATAGATAGACTAACACACCCACGTATTCTTTCAAGCTCTGTCTGCTGAGAAAGCTCAGGAACAACCATGCTCCAGCCACAAGGACACACAGCACCTAGGGCTTAGTTTGTGATACCATTTCCAATAAAAGGAATCAGGACCCCTTGAAAAAGTGGCTGAATCTGGGGCTGGGACAGAAAATATTATAGACAACACTAGAGCATCTTATAGTGCCAGAAAGTAAGGAAGTGCTGAAAAACAAGATTATGTGTTTTATTAGAAGAATACAAGCACCAAACTGCATTACCTCCCAGTGGAGATGAAACTTAGAGCAATTTGAGCAACCCAAATTACTACTACTAATAATAATAATGTGGTGTTAGATTACAACTTAAAGGGGCGCCTGGGTGGCTCAGTGGGTTAAGCTGCTACCTTCGGCTCAGGTCATGATCTCGGAGTCCTGGGATCAAGCCCCGCATCAGGCTCTCTGCTCTCTCGGGGAGCCTGCTTCCTCCCCTCTCTCTGCCTGCCTCTCTGCCTGCTTGTGATCTCTCTTTCAAATTAAAAAAAAAAAAAATCTTTAGATTACAACTTAAAGTATAGTAAAATAAATATTCATGAGTGCTGACATAAATTAATTGTTAAATAAATAAGTCAATGAGGGAGAACAAACAAATCTCTTGCAGGAGATGGAGGATGGGGTGGGAGGAAATACCTTCACAATGGAAAAACTTGATCAAAAATATCTCAGCCAGGGTGCCTGGGTGGCTCAGTTGGTTAAGCAACTGCCTTCAGCTCGGGTTATGATCCTGGAGTCCTGGGATTGAGTCCCACATTAGGCTACCTGCTTGCCTGCTTCTCCCTCTGACCTCTCCCCTCTCATACTCTCTCTCTCCCATTCTCGCTCTCTGTCTCAAAAACAAATAAATACAATCTTTAAAAATATCTCATCCAGGTGATCAAGGTCAACATCATCAGTGATATTTCGTGCTGATAGTATGTACCCTTGATATGAGGTTATGATAGCATTTTTACCTCAGTGGCTTTTCCTACCCAAAACCCGTAACCCCATTGTAATCCTGGAAAAGAAATCAGACAAAACCAAACTGAGAAGTATTATATAAAATACTTGTAGAACACTCCTCAAACCTGTCAGAATCTTCAAAACAAGGAAGGTATAAGAAAGTTTCACAGCCTAGCAGAGCCCAAAAAGACATGGTGGCTAAACATAATGTATTATGTTCTTAGATGGGATGGGATGGGATGGGATGGGATGGGATGGGATGGGATGGGATGGGATCTTAGGAAAGGAAAAGAACATTAGGTAAAAAACTAAGGGGTTCCATGTAAAGTATGAACTTCAGCTAATAATAAAATATCAATACTTGTTCATTAGTTGTGACAACTGTATTAAACTAATGTAACATGCAATAGGAGTAACTAGGTATAGAGTATAAAAGAACTATCTGCATTAACATTGCAATTTTTCTGTAAAACTCTTCTGAAACAAAAAAAGCTTATTTAAAAAATAATTACTAGATGATGTAATAAGCACAATAATAGACATGTATATATTAGGGAAGTACAAAGGAGGGGTACTTACCCTAGACTGTTTTTATATCTCAAATAATTTTGGAAATAAAATTTCAACCAATTATTTCCAATTTTAAAACATACCTTTCCATAATAATTATTTACTAAATTATTAATTTTTAATTAAATTAAATTGTTAATTAAGAATTTTTAATCTTGGGTGCCTGGGTGGCTCAGTTGGTTAAGCGTCTACCTTCCACTCAGGTCTCAGGACTCTGGGATCAAGTCCCACATAGTGTGCGTTGCTCAGTTGGAAGCCTGCTTCCACCTCTGCCTCTGCCTGCCACTCCCCAGGCTTGTGCTCTCTCTCTCTCTCTCTCACTATCTCTCTGTAGACTCTCAAATAATTAAATAAAATTTTTTTAATATAATCTTTTCTTTAAAGATTCTAAGGGCATCTATAAAGATATTAATGGCAATTCTTTGTACCATCACAGATTCCTTCATGTCATAAAAGAAGCCTAAAGTGATACAATTCTTCAATTTTCTAGGTATTTTCATCATGAAATATAATATATACATGGAAAAGTAACATAACAGTTTAGTGATTTTATCTCAAAATAAGCCTCCCTCCTTTCTGCCTCCTCATGACATCTCTAGTCTAACTCTGAAATGTCCCTCCAAGACAGCTGTGAATGGACAAACAACATGTGCACAAATGTGACTCTGGGAACTGAGCCATCTGCAGAGTTTCCCAGGGCCTGCAGCACCCAGCCTCCAAGACAGAGCACCCCTCTGTTCCTTGTTTTGTGCTTCATGTTTCCCTGTCCCCAAAAATGTTTCAAATTCTGCCCCTACTTCTGCTCTTACCCCAGTGAATTCGAGCAAAAAATTGATATCCACCCCCAATTCCAACCCCCAAAACCTATTATGTTGGTGATTTGTTGAGTACACCAGCAGGGAGGAACAGTGAAAGAAGGTGGTCATCTGTGTTCTGGGATCTATATTCTAAGGCAAATATGCAAGGAATGATCCCAGTCTTTTGGTACAAGTTGAGACCTGATTTGTGACCCAGTATGTGATCTATTCTGAAGAATGTCCCATGTGCACTCTATACTTTTTTTTGTCTTAAATATTGAAAGTGTATGTTTTTATTTTAGAGAGTGCTTTATGTTGTGAATAAGCAGGTACTATATTATGACCATCACTGAAATTAATTTGGAGAAACTGACAACTAAAATATTTGGTCATTTTTTTTTTTTTGAGGGACTACAGCCTTCCTGCCCATTCTTAGTTTATGCATCACTCAATCCACAAACCAGAACATGAGTTTCCTCTCAGAATTTTTAGTTTTCTCCTCAGAGTAAAATGAATTAATTTTGATATTGCAGACCTTCAGAACTACTATTCAGTACCTCCAACTACTGAACTTCACCTATGAGACTCCCCCAAACTTAGCAAACTCATAGAAGCTTCTACCTATCAATTTTATCTTTTGGAAACTAAGGAATTGCTGGAGTGGAAAAAGAAACATTTTGAGTACAACCCTCAAGAGGAGTCATAAAATGCCTAATAGTTACCTCAGCTTCATTATAATGTTAAAATACCCACCCTGGGCAGGGAATAACCTTCATTAGCAATAACATACAATTTTCAATAAGCATGTCTTCTCAGTACATGTGTGAAACATTATTCCTGCTTATTATATGCAAAAGTTTTTCCTTAAAATGGTAAGCAAAATAAGAAACAAATAGTAATGCATGTAATATCAGTACCAAAAATCTAAGCACTCTTTATTACAGTGTAATGAACTATGGACACATTAAATATGCTCTCTTTTGCTCTGTTGACTCTTGTAGAGACTAAAATCCCACAAAGACCACAGGAAAGACTTGCCATCATAATATTATTCTGGAGAGATGGCTGTTCTCAATTTACATGCAACATTTTGATATTCACTCACTCATTAATTTTTTTTTGAAAATGTACTTTTTTTGAAAATGTACTAGATTATTAAGTAGATGAAAATATAGCAAAGTAACTTCTGACATGGTATCTGCCTTCACATGACAAAACAGTAGGATGACAGATACATAAAGATATCATGAGGCACAATATGATGAGTGCAATAATAAAAATGGCATATCTCTAGTTTCTTTGGGAAAGTCTAATTAAATATTTATGCTTTCTAACAAAAATTCTAAGCCTCTTGAAACTTCCCAAATGAAGAAGGCAAGTAAAATTCCAGGCCTTCAGAAAACATCACTTTAATAGAATGACATTTCTGTCTCTAAAGCAAACTGCTTTGGGAAATAACCTGATTAATAGATAACCTTGCTTTATGTTTATATATGTGGAATAGTAGTTGAGTTCTAAGTTATTAAATTAAAAGCAAAACAAAATCTGGTCAGAAATGACACATGATAATCATCAAAAGAAACTATTCTGTTCCAAAGTGTGGCTCACCTCATGATTTATTAGTTAACAAAATAACTACTTTTTGTTGTGCTGTCTCTCCTTTCAACTAGGTTGCTTTGGTAGCCATTTTAAATAAAACCATGGAAATTATTTAAAATCATTTCCAATACATTGCTCAAGAATCTCATTTCCTGATATATATCTTTAATCAAGTGTCATATTATCCAGCTGTGATGAGAAGAAAGAAGTAGTGACTTACAGATTGTAATTGTTTTTCTGTATGCATCAAAAAATAACCCACAGTGAAGGCGTTACATGTCTCTATCCTTCTGCTCCATAAATTTCACCAGTATCTTTCAGGCATCAGAATGGGAATATCCTTGGATGATACAATTAGTTCATGTATGCTGTCACTTACTGATTACCCAGATCAAAAAGGAAAGGAGACTGTGAAGATCATCAGACAGTTAAACCCATGCCCCATCTCCCTCAACTTCTCTATGAAAATGTTTAAGCAGTGACATGGTAAATAAACTACATTTTTCTCTACTCCTTCAAAAGTAAAAATATAGCAAAATAATTTTTTTATGCCAGTAAGAGTGAGGCAAGAGAAAAAAGAAGACTTATGGTAGATATACAAGTGTATTTACCAACGTTCTGCACCTCAAAATTACCTACTCTTGAATATTAACAGCTATTGAATTAGTTAAAAGTTCTAATATAAACATAGAGGCAATCAAATACACAGTGCCATTGAAAAAACATCTACATAGATTGGCCTTTGGTCAAGATGGCAGAGAAGTAGCAGGCTGAGACTACATAAGGTAGCAGGAGATCAGCTCGATAGCTTATCAATCCATTGCAAACACCTACAAATCCAACAGGAGATGGAAGAGAAGAAGAGCAACAATTCTAGAAACAGAAAATCGACCACTTTCTGAAAGGTAGGGCCGGCGGAGAAGTGAATCCAAAGCGACAGGAAGATAGACCACGGGGGGAGGAGCTGGCTCCTGACAAGCCACAGAGCAATGGAGCACAAAATCAGGACTTTTTAAAGTTTGCTCCACTGAGGGACATTGCTCCAGAGGTTAAACCAGGGTGAAGCCCATATGGAGTCAGCGTGGCCCCGGTCCCGCGGGGTCACAGAAGGATCGGGGGGTGTCTGAGTGTCCCACAGCTCTCAGGTATTAGAGTGGGGAAGCTGGTTACAGAGACAAAACCAAGGAGTGAACTTTAATCTCAGGCTTACCTTGAACTGGTCACAGGCTGGGTGAGCTTGGAGTGCGACTAGAAGCCAAGGAGACAGGAGCAATTGAGCGCTTTTCTCCAAGTGCGGCCAGAGGCCTGGGAGATGAGAGTGATTGGGCGCTCTTCTCTGAGGGCGCACTGAGGAGCAGGGCCTGAGCTCTTGCCTCCTCTGGGCCAAATATTGGGAGGCTGCCATAATCATTCCCATCCTCCAGAACTCCACAGAAAGCGTTCAGGGAACAAAAGCTCCTGAAAGCGAACCGGAGCAGATTTCTTAGCCTGGCCCCTGGTAAGGGTGGGGCAATTCTGCCTCGGGCAAAAACGCTTGAGAATCACTACAACGGGCCCCTCCCCCAAAAGATCAGCAAGAAATTCAGCCAAGACCAAGCTCACTTACCAAGGAGAACAGTGGAATTCCAGAGGAGGAGAAAGCAAAGCGTGGTATTCATGGCTTTCTCCCCATGATTCGTTAGTCTTGCAGTTAATTAATTTTTTTTTCTTCTGCTAATTTTTTTTAACTTTTACCCTTTCCTCTTTTAACGTTTCTTTAACTAGTTTATCTTAATAATACCTTTCAAAAAATAATAATAATAATCTTTTTTGAACCTTCATTATTATAGTCATATTTTATCCTTCATTGTATCTAACTTTCTTTTTTGTAGACACATAGAGTTTTTTCTTCTAAAAAATTAGGGGTACAACTTCTAATAGATCAAAATATACCCCAAATCTAGCTCTGGGTTTGTTCTAGTCTCCAACCTGAGCAAATTCTCTCCACTTTCTTTTTCCTTATACTCCCAACTAACTTACTTTATCAACTCATTTTTAAGAAATTTTAAAAACAATTTTTTTTCTCATCTTTGCAGGCATATCCCATCCCTTAATTGTGTCTATCCTTATATATGTTTTTCATTCTTTAAAATTGTGGGAGGTAGTTTCTTTTAAGAGACCAAAATACTCCCAAAATTAAGTGGTGTCCCTGTTCTAGTCACCAGTCTAATATATATAAATATATATATATATATTTAATATTTTGTCTTATTTGGTTTTTTTTTTTTTTTACTTTTTTTTTTCCTGAACTTCTTTTTATTGCTTTCTCCCTCCTATGATTTGGGAATTCTTCTGAGTTGGTTAAAGCACATTTTCCTGGGGTCTTTTCCACCCCTTTAGTATTTTATTTGCTCCTTCATATATTCTTATCTGGACAAAATGACAAGGTGGAAAAACTCACCACAAAAAAAAAGAACAAGAGGCAATACCGAAGACCTGGGACCTAATCAATATGGACATTGGTAATATGTCAGAACTAGAGTTCAGAATGATGATTCTCAAGGTTCTAGCCAGGCTCGAAAATGGCATGGAAGATATTAGAAAAACCCTCTCCAAAGAGATAAAAGCCCTTTCTGGAGAAATTAAAGAACTAAAATCTAACCAAGTTGAAATATAAAAGCTATTAATGAGGTGCAATAAAAAATGGAGGCTCTTACTGCTAGGATAAATGAGGCAGAAGAAAGAATTAGTAATATAGAAGACCAAATGACAGAGAATAAAGAAGCTGAGCAAAAGAGAGACAAACAAATACTGAAACACGAGGAGAGAATTAGAGAGATAAGTGACACCATAAGATGAAGCAATATTAGAATAATTGGGATTCCAGAAGAAGAAGAAAGAGAGAGGGGAGCAGAAGGAATATTGGAGGAATTATTGTAGAGAATTTCCCTAATATGGCAAAGGGAACAAGCATCAAAATCCAGGAGATGCAGAGAACCACGTTCAAAATCAACAAGAATAGGTCCACACCCCATCACCTAACAGTAAAATTTCAAGTCTAAGTGACAAACAGAAAATCCTGAAAACCGCCAGAGAAAAGAAGTCTGTAACATACAATGGTAAATATATCAGATTGGCAGCAGACTTATCCACAGAGACCTGGCAAGCCAGAGAGAACTGGCATGATACATTCAGAGCACTAAACGAGAAAAACATGCAGCCAAGAATACTATATCCAGCTAGGGTATCATTGAAAATAGAAGGAGAGATAAAAAGATTCCAGGACAAACAAAAACTGAAAGAATTTGTAAACAACAAACCAGCTCTACAGGAAATACTAAAAGGGGTCCTCCGAGCAAAAAGAGACCCTAAAAGTAGTAGATCAGAAAGGAACAGAGACAATATACAGTAACAGTCACCTTACAGTCAATACAATAGCACTAAATTCATACCTCTCAATAGTTACCCTGAATGTTAATGGGTTAAATGTCCAAATCAAAAGACACAGGGTATCAGAATGGATTAAAAAAAAAAAACAATATGTTGCCTACAATAAACTCATTTTAGACCCAAAGATACATCCGATTTAAAGTGAGGTGGGTGGAAAACAATTTGCCATGCTAATGGACATCAGAAAAAAGCTGGGGTGGCAAACCTTATATCAGATCAATTACACCAATTGATTACATCAAATAATTACATCAATTAAAGCCAAAGTCTATAATAAGAGATGAGGAAGGACATTATATCATACTCAAAGGGTCTGTCCAAGAAGCTCTAACAATTTTAAATATCTATACCACTAACATGGGAGAAGCCAACTATATAAACCAGTTAATAAAAAAAAAATCAAAGAAACACATTGACCATAATACAATAATAGTAGGGGACTTTAACCCTCCCCTCACTGAAATGGACAGATCATCCAAGCAAAAGATCAACAAGGAAATAAAAGCCTTAATGACACACTGGACCAGATGGACATCACAGATATAGTCCAAACATTCCATCCCAAAGCAACAGAATACACATTCTTCTCAAGTTCACATGGAACATTCTCCAGAATAGATCACATCCTGGGTCATAAATCAGGTCACAACTGGTATCAAAAGATTGGGATCACTCCCTGCATATTTTCAGACCACAATGCTCTGAAGCTAGAACTCAATCACAAGAGGAAATTTGGAAAGAACCCAAATACATGGAGACTAAACAGCATCCTTCTAAAGAATGAATGGGTCAGCCAGGAAATTAAAGAAGAATTGAAAAAATTCATGGAAACAAATAGTAATGAAGACACAACAGTTCAAAATCTGTGAGACACAGCAAAGGCAGTCCTGAGAGGAATATATATAGTGATACAAGCCTTTCTTAAGAAACAAGAAAGGTCTCAAGTACACAACCTAACACTACACCTAAAGGAGCAATAAAACAAACAAACAAACAAACAAAGAAAACAAAGAACAACAAAGAAAATCTAAACCCAGCAGGAGTAGAGAAATCATAAAGATCAGAGCAGAAATCAATGAAATAGAAACAAAAAAAACAATAGAACAAATCAACGAAACTAGGAGCTGGTTCTTTGAAAGAATTAATAAGATTGATAAACCCCTGGCCAGACTTATCAAAAAGAAAAGAGAAAGGACCCAGATAAATAAAATCATGAAAGAGGAGACATCACAACCAACACCAAAGAAATACAAACAATTATAAGAACATACTATGAGAAACTCTATGCCAACAAATTCTACAATCTGGAAGAAATGGATACATTCCTAGAGACACATAAACTACCACAACTGAACCAGGAAGAAATAGAAAACCTGAACAGACCCATGACCAGTAAGGAGATTGAAACAGTCATCAAAAATCTCCAAACAAACAAAAACCCAGGGCCAGATGGCTTCCCAGTGGAATTCTACCAAACATTTAAAGAAGAATTAATTCCTATTTTCCTAAAACTGTTCCAAAAAATAGAAATGGAAGGCAAACTCATTTTATGAGGCCAGCATCACCTTGATCCCAAAGGCAGACAAGGATCCCATCAAAAAAAAAAAAAAAAAAAAAAAAAAAAAAAAGAATTACAGACCAATATCTCTGATGAACATAGGTGCAAAAATTCTCACCAAAATACTAGCCAATAGGATTCAACGGTACATTAAAAGGATTATTCACCACGACCAAGTGGGATTTATTCCAGGGCTGCAAGGTTGGTTGAACATCCACAAATCAATGTGACACAATACATTAATAAAAGCTTGAACAAGAGCCATATGATACTCTCAATAGATGCTGAAAAAGCATTTGACAAAGTACAGCATCCCTTCCTGATTAAAACTCTTTAAAGTGTAGGGATAGGGGGCACATATCTCAATATTATCAAGCTATCTATGAAAAACCCACCACAAATATCATTCTCAATGGAGAAAAACTGAGAGTTGTTCCACTAAGGTCAGGAACACGGCAGGGATGTCCATTATCACCACTGCTATTCAACATAATACTAGAAGTCTTAGCCTCAGCAATCAGACAGCAAAAGGAAATTAAAGGCATCCAAGTTGACAAGTCAAACTATCACTCTTTGCAGATGATATGATACTATATATGGAAAACCCAAATGCTCTACTCCAAAACTGCTGGAACTTGTACAGAAATTCAGTTAAGTGTCAGGATATAAAATCAATGCACAGAAATCAGTTGCATTTCTATACAGCAACAGCAAGACAGAAGAAAGAGAAATTAAGGAGTCAATCTCATTTACAGTTGCACCCAAAACCATAAATTACCTAGGAATAAACCTAACCAAAGAGGCAAAGAAACTGTACTCAGAAAACTATAACGTACTCATGAAAGATATTGAGGAAGACATAAGGAAATGGAAAAATGTTCCATGCTCATGGATTGGAAGAATAAATATTGTGAAAATGCCTATGCTACCTAAAGCAATCTACACATTTAATGCAATTCCTATCAAAGTACCATCCATTTTTTTTCAAAGAAATGGAACAAATAATCCTAAAATTTATATGGAACCAGAAAAGACCTCGAATAGCCAAAGGAATATTGGAAAAGAAAGCCAAAGTCGGTAGGATCACAATTCCGGACTATAAGCTCTATTACAAAGCTGTCATCATCAAGACAGCATGGTACTGGCACAAAAACAGACACATAGATCAATGGAACAGAATAGAGAGCCCAGAAATAGACCCTCAACTCTATGGTCAACTCATCTTCAACAAAGCAGGAACGAATGTCCAATGGAAAAAAGACAGCCTCTTCAATAAATGGTGTTGGGAAAATTGGACAGCCACATGTAGAAAAATGAAATTGGATCATTTCCTTACACCACACATGAAAATAGACTCAAAATGGATGAAGGACCTCAATGTGAGAAAGGAATCCATCAAAATCCTTGAGGAGAACACAGGCAGCAACCTCTTCGACCTCAGCCACAGCAACTTGTTCCTAGGAACATCGCCAAAGGCAAAGGAAGCAAGGGAATAAATGAACTATTGGGATTTCATCAAGATCAAAAGCTTTTGCAGCAAAGGAAATAGTTAACAAAACCAAAAGACAACTGACAGAATGGGAGAAAATATTTGCAAATGACATATCAGATAAAGGGCTAATATCCAAAATCTATAAAGGGCTCAGCGAACTCAACACCCAAAGAACCAATAATCCAATCAGGAAATGGGCAGAGGACATGAACAGACATTTCTGCAAAGAAGACATCCAGATGGCCAACAGACACATGAAAAAATGCTCCACATTACTCAGCATCAGGGAAATACAAATCAAAACCACAATGAGATACCACCTCACACCAGTCAGAATGACTAAAATTAACAAGTCAGGAAATGACAGATGCTGGCGAGGATGTGGAGAAATGGGAACCCTCCTACACTATTGGCCAGAATGCAAGCTGGTTTAACCACTCTGGAAAACAGCATGGAGATTCCTCAAAAAGTTGAAAATAGAGCTACCCTGTGACCCAGCAATTGCACTACTGGGTATTTACCCTAAAGATGCAAATGTAATGATCCAAAGGAACATGTGCACCTGAATGTTTATAGCAGCAATGTCCACAATAGCCAAACTATGGAAAGAACCTAGATGTCCATCAACAGATGAATGGATAAAGAAGAGGTGGTATATATATACAATGGAATACTATGCAGCCTTCAAAAGAAATGAAATCTTGCCATTTGTGATGACGTGGATAGAACTAGAGGGTATTATGCTTAGCGAAATAAGTCAATCAGAGAAAGACAACTATCATATGATCTCCCTGATATGAGGAAGTAGAGATGCAACATGGGGGGGTTGGTGAGTAGGAAAAGAATAAATGAAAGAAGATGGGATTGGGAGGGAGACAAACAATAAGAGACTCTTAACCTCACAAAACAAACTTAGGGTTGCTCTGGGGAGGGGGATCGGGAAAGGGTGGTGGGATGATGGACATTGGGTAGGGCATGTGCTATGGTGAGTGCTGTGAAATGTGTAAACCTGGCAATTCACAGACCTATACCCCTGGGGATAAAAATACATGATATGTTTATTAAAAAATTAAAAATTAAATTTAATTTTAATTTTTAATTTAAATTAATTTAATTTTAATTTTTAAGTAAATTGATTCATTTTAAATTTAATTTTATATTTTTAATTTTAATTTTAATTTTAATTTTTAATTTAATTTAATTTAAAAATCAAATTTAAATTTAAAAAAATCTCCATAGCATAATTTACTAGTACCTTTGTAAGGTGTTTAAACAGATATGCAGAAGTCAACACTAAGCCAACAGAAGTGGACCTTGGTCTAAAAGAACAATTATTTTAGTGCTGCAAGTCACTTAGTTTTTACCTGAGTTCCATAAACACTAAACTATATCTATATGCTAATGTACATTTCTTTGTTTTTCTTCTCTGTCCATATAGAAAATTCTAATTTTTCCACAGTCTATGCATAAATTCAATGGAAAGACAGTAGGTGGAAAGTATATTTCCACCATGATAGCCATGTGACTATGTACGGATGGATGTGTACACAATTTGAAATCAACTGAAATGGATTTGGTCAAGTTTCAGATTAACTAACCTGTAAAATGTTCTTAAGACACCATTATCACAAAAAGTAATTATTATTACAAAAAGTAATTACCTCCCAAGTAATTTGTCTTCACAATGGCTAGTGTAGATTTGTCACTTTACTTCCTTTGTAGTAATAAAATTAAACCTGTAAAATATTTCCTTATAACCAATTAGCTATGAGAGCCCTGAGTAGCTTAGTATGGATGATAATCCATGAAGTACAAATAATCAACATGTTATTACCTGAGAGGAGCTGAAAAGAAGGAAAGAAGAAGAAAGAAAATTTAATTGTAGATCTGTTTTAAAAGTAGTTTGATTGGGGCGCCTGGGTGGCTCAGTGGGTTAAGCCGCTGCCTTCGGCTCAGGTCATGATCTCAGAGTCCTGGGATCGAGCCCCGCATCGGGCTCTCTGCTCAGCAGGGAGCCTGCTTCCTCCTCTCTCTCTGCCTGCCTCTCTGCCTGCTTGTGATCTCTCTGTCAAATAAATAAATAAAATCTTTAAAAAAAAAAAAAGTAGTTTGATTGGACTTTCCAAGATGGTGAAGGAGTAGGAGACCTCAGTTTGGCCAGGAATTCACCTAGATAGCTATCAAATCATTCTGTATTCCTGTGAAGTCAAGCAGAGAACTAAGAAAACAATTGTTGCAATTCTACAAATAGAAAAGTGACCACTTCCTGCAAGATTGACAAGACAGAAGAACTCACCTCAAAAAAGAAGCAGCAATGGCCACAGTCGCCAAACTGTGGAAAGAACCAAGATGCCCTTCAATGGATGAATGGATAAGGAAGATGTGGTCCATATACACTATGGAGTATTATGCCTCCATCAGAAAGGATGAATACCCAACGTTTATAGCAACATGGATGGGACTGGAAGAGATTATGCTGAGTGAAATAAGTCAAGCGGAGAGAGTCAATTATCATATGGTTTCACTTATTTGTGGAGCATAACAAATAGCATGGAGGACAAGGGGAGTTAGAGAGGAGAAGGGAGTTGAAGGAAATTGGAAGGGGGAGGTGAACCATGAGAGACTATGGACTCTGAAAAACAATCTGAGGGGTTTGAAGGGCAGGGGATGGGAGGTTGGGGGCACCAGGTGGTGGGTATTGGAGAGGGCACGGATTGCATGGAGCACTGGGTGTGGTGCAAAAACAATGAATACTGTTACGCTGAAAATAAATTAAAAAATTTTTAGAAAAAGAAGACAAGAGGCTTCAAAACATGAACTCAATCACAAGAGGAAATTTGGAAGGAACATAAATACATGGAGATTAAAAAGAGTTCTACTAAAGAATGAATGGGTCAAATAGGAAATTAAAGAATAGTTTAAAATTCATGGAAACACATGAAAATGAAAACACAACTTTTAAAACCTTTCAGATGCAACAAAGTGTTCTTAACAGGGAAACACATAGCAGTACAAGCCGTTTCTCATGAAACCAGAAAAGTCTCAAACACATAGCCTAAACTTATACCTAAAGGAGCTAGAGAAAGAGCAATAAATAAAACCTAAATCTAGCAGAGGGAGAGAATTAATAAAGATGAGAGCATTAATCAATGATATAGAAATCAAAAGAACAGTAGAACAGATCAATGAAACTAGGAGCTGCTTCTTTGAAAGAGTTAATAAGATTGATAAACCCCTCCAGACTTATCAAAAAGAACACAGAAAGGACGCAGATAAAATCATGAAAGAAAGGGAGAGAGCATAACCCAAAGAAATGCAAATAATTAAAAGAACATATTTTGAGCAACTATATGGCAACAAATTAGGCAATCTGGAAGAGATGGATGCATTCCTAGAAACATATACTACCAAAACTGAAACAGGAAGAAATAGAAAACCTGAACAGACCTATAATGAGCAAGGAAATTGAAGCTGTAATAAAAAATCTACCAACAAACAAGAATCCACTACTGGATGCCTCCTAAGGGAATTCTACAAAACATTTAAAGAAGAATTAAGATCTATTCTTCTGAAGCTGTTCCAAAAAATAATGGAAGGAAAACTTCCAAACTCTTTCTATGAGGTCAGCATTATGTTGGATCCAAAATCAGAAGAGCCCACCAAAAAGGACAGTTATAAACCAACATTCCCTACAGACATAGATGCCAAAACTCTCGCCAAGATACAAGCCAATAGGAACCAACAGTATATTAAAAGGATTATTCACCACAATGAAGCAGGATTTATTCCTGGACTGCAAGGTGGTTCAACATCTATATATCATTCAATGTGATACACTACACTAATAAAAGAAAGGACAAGAACCATATCATCCCCTCAACAGATGCAATAAAAGCATTTGACAAAGTACAGCATCATTTCTTGATTAAAGCTCTTCACAGTATGCAGATAGAGGAAATATAACTTGATATCATAAAAGCCATGTACAAAAAGCCCCTAGTGAATATCATTCTCAATAGGGAAAACATGAGAGTTTCTTCCCAAAGTCAGGAACACAACAGGGGTGTCTGCCCTCACCACTGTTGTTTAATATATTGCTAGAAGTCCTAGTCTCAGCAATCAGACCACAAAAAGAAATAAAAGGCATTCAATTTGGCAAAGAAGAAGTCAAACTCTCACTCTTTGCAGATATCATGAAACTCTTTGTGGAAAACCCAAAAGATTCCACCCCAAAATTGCTAGAACTAATACAGGAACTCAGAAATGTGGCAGGATATAAAATCAATGCACAGAAATCAGTTGCATTTCTATACACTAACAGTGATACAGAGAAAAGTGAAATTAAATAATTGATCCCATTTACAATTACACCCAAAACCATAAGATACTTAGGAGTTAAAACTAACCTATGAGGTAAAGGATCTGTTCTCTGAAAACTAGAGAACATTTATGAAAGAAATTGAGGAAGACACAAAGAAATGGAAAAACATTCCATGCTCATGGATTGGAAGAACAAATATCATTAAAATGTCTGTGCTACCCAGAGCAACCTAGGCATTCAATGCAATCTCTATCAAAATACCATTGGCATTTTTCAGAGTTGGAGCAAATAACCCTAAAATTTGTATGGAACCAGAAAAGACCCCAAATAGAAGAATGTTGAAAAAGAAAACCAAAGCTGGTGGTATCAAAATTTCATACTTTCAGCTCTACTATAAAGCTATAATCATCAAGACACCAAGGTAAGAGCACAAAAACAGACACATGAATCAATGGAACAGAATAGAGAACCCAGAAATGGACCCTTAACTCTTCGGTCAACTAATGTTCTACAAAGCATGAAGGAATATCCAGCGGAAAAAAGATAGTCTCTTCCACAAATCATGTTGGGAAAATTAGGCAGCCATGCACAGAAGAATGAAATGACCATTTTCTTATACCATACACAAAGATCAATTCAAAATGGTCAAAAGACCTAAATGTGAGACAGGAATTAATCAAAATCCTAGAGAACACAGGCAGCAACTGCTTTGACCTCTACCACAGTTAGTTCTTGCTAGACATGTCTCCAAAGATAAGAGAAAGAAAAGCAAAAATGAACTATTGAAACTTTATCAAGATAAAATACTTTTGCACATCAAAGGAAGCAATCAACAAAAGTAAAAGACAACCAATGGAATAGGAAAGGATATTTGCAAATGTTATATCAGATAAAGGGCTAGTATACAAATCTATAAAGAACTTATCAAACTCAACACCCAAAAAATAAAGAATCCAGTCAAGAAATTGGCAGAAGACATGAACAGATATTTCTCCAAAGAAGACACCCAAATGGCCAACAGAGACATGAAAAACTGTTCAATATCCCTCAGCATCAGGGAAATACAAATAAAAACCACTATGAGATATCACCTCACACTGGTCAAAATGGCTAACATTAACAAGTCAGGAAATGACAGGCATTGGAAAGGATGTGAAGGAACTGTCTTACACTGTTGGTGGGAATGCAAAATGGTACAGCCACTCTGGAAAACGGTTTGGGGGATTCTTAAAAAGTTAAAATAGAGCTAGTGTATGACCCAGCAACTGCACTGCTATGTATTTACCTCAAAGATACAAATGTAGTGATTTGATGGGGCACCTGCATCCCAATGTTGATAGCAGCAATGTCCACAATAGCCAGACTATGGAAAGAGCCCTGATGTTCATTAACAAATAAATGGATGGATCACCATACATATATATGGATTACTATTCAGCCATCAAAAAAGAAAAAAAAAAGAAATCTTGATATTTGCAATGACATGGATGTAACTAGAGGGTTTATCCTAGTGAAATAAGTCATTCAAAGATAGTTATTATATGATATAACTCATGTAGAATTTAAGGTACAAAATACAGAATCATAAGGGAAAAGAGAGAAGAATAAAACAAGGCAAAAATCAGAGACAGAGACAAACCATGAGAGACTTAACTATAGAAAACAAATTGAGGTTTGCCTGAGGGGAAAGGGGGGAATGGCATAATTGGGTGGTGGACATTAAAGAGTCCACACGATAGAATGAGTACTGGGTATTATATAAGACTGATGAATCACTGAACTCTACCTCTAAAACTAATAATACTCTGTATGTTAATTAATTGATTTAAATTTTTAAACAATTCGATTGAAGTTTTGTTTGAGAAGCAATTTTTTCTCTTCTCCTACCTTTCCTAGTAGTGCAAACAGAATAGCCCCAAATCAGGTATTTTATACCCAGAAACATCAAATAAAACTAGAAATTCCATCTGCCAACAGAATAAAACACCAATGAAAGTTTTCCATCTCATTATGGTTTCTGGGGAAGTTATCAGCAATAAATTTAATATTAAACCTATGAAGCATATTGAGCCCAGATTTATGGTATTAATGTAACACAGGAATTACAAAACAAGAAACTGGCCTAAACCTGCGGTTTAACTAGTTCGTCATCTAGAGTTTGGCACAATCAAATCAACATTGTAAGAAAACTTGCACAAACTCAAGGAAAACAACTGTTGGCCCCACCCAAAATTAGTTAGTCACAAACCTCTTAAGGAGATGAATCATCACAGAAGGTAGTACAGAGGCTATTAGCAGGAGAATTCACCCTCTCAGGAAGGAGAAGTATAGGACCATCTGTGGAAAATAATAAAATGAGTTAGGGTAAATGGTTAAGGGGTGTTCTAGATTGAAGATGACAGCATAAAAAAGTTTTTATTTCTTTTTTCTGGAAATTCCTCAAAAGAAATAATGAGAAAAAGAAACAGAATCACAAATGATAACTTCAGTGAAGGTACTACTCCTGCAAACCACTAAATGTATAGAGGGCCACCAGAAGCAAGGGCATAAGCATGTGTGGAGGGAAGCAGTAGGAGGAATGTATATTCAGTGCTTGTCTCAATAATGAGGATCAAACAGCTAAGTTCAGGTAGTGTGCCCACTGGGATGGAAGCAGAAGCTGCCAGCAAAATCTCTCTTGGGCTTCGTTTGGTTCCAGGAAGCAGAAGAGAAACTTAATGGTGAAAGACAGAGAAAGCTTTGTCAACAGCATGGCTTTCCAGTAGGTGGAAAGAAAAGAGACCCTAATCTGATAAGCATTATAGTTGTGAATTTCTATTGGTTGGGAGGAAATAGACTATACAAACCCACAGAAAAAGGAAGAAAGGAAGAAAAGAGGGAAGGAAGGAAGGAAGAAAGGAGAAGGAGGAAAGAAAGAAAGAAAGAAAGAGAGAAAGAAAGGAAGGAAGGAAGGAAGGAAGGAAGGAAGGAAGGAAGGAAGGAAGGAAGAAAGAAGAAAGAAAGAAAGAAAGAAACAAAGAAAGAAAGAAAGATGAAAGGAAAGGAAAGGAAAGGAAAGGAAAGGAAAGGAAAGGAAAGGAAAAAGAAAAGAAAGAAAACCTATGTTATCAGGAAAATTCTTGTTAGACTGGAACATGGTCTTGTTTCTTCCCCATCATGCTGTACCCTGGAAATAGCCTAGAAACATGTAATTCCTCAAATTCAGTCAAGCACAGAGGATCTAAAAAATAACCTATACACAGAGAATCTACAAGAAAAAGAAAGGGAAGAAAAGAAGACCAGAAGAAAAGAAGACCATTTTGGAATGGCAGCTGAAAAACTTTGCTAGAAAAATGTTTCCAGAAAAGTAATAAAAATTGTTTAAAATGACCTCTAAATTTTTAAATCAGACTGAATTAATTCCATCTATGTTTAAAGAACACAAAACAAAGATTTGAAAAAGAAAGTTCAGGGAAGGAAAAAAAAAGTAGGAGGATATGAAATATGAGTTGGCAGAGCTCATTAAAGGAGGTTAAGAAAGAAACTGAACTTATTTTATAAAGAAAAATTAAAGTGGCAAATGCAAAAAAAAAAAAAAAAGAGTCACTGTTGAAAACAGCATGGTCAGCACATACAACCCATAGGAAATTAATGGTTTCAAATGGTTTATAAACACAAATAAAAAAAAAGTGGAATATGTGACAGAGACCAACTGTGCCACAAAGTCTAAAATATTGATTACTGGCCTTTTATAGAAAGCATAGATATTAAACTTGTGAAAAGTAAGTTAATGAAGTAAAAATGAATAAAGAGTTTTAAAAGATTAAAAGATTATGAATATGAGAGATTTAAGATTGAACACTCATAATTGGAGTCACCCTAGATGAAAATTAAGTATGAAGCAGAACAAGCACTTAAAGATATAATTCAAGAGCAATAAAATATACATACATGTATCTACCAATTAAAGGGGGAATATTGTCCAGGAAAAATAACCTAGATCAGTCAGCTCTAAAACAGAGATCATTAAAGCTATCATACTTCAAAGAGAATCCTCTGAAAAGAGAAGTGAAAAGGAAAGGAGATTCCTAATAAGGAAGACTTGATTAGCAGTTCTCCAGTGCTAGACACATACAATTAGAGTTGAGAGTCTGTTGAGGCAGAGAAAGCTTTCTTAACTCCCAAGGGTTATAACTTAGATTAGAAGAAACTAATCTAAATAATAATCAGATTCTACAACGACAACACTCAGTCTAGAATCCACCAAACTACACTCTGGTTTTGCCTGAAACCACATAAATCATACCCCCAATAACCAACTAAACCATGAAAAAATTAAGGAAAATTGCCTGCCAAAAGCTAAAATACATCTCCTGGGAGGATTTTATTCTGAACATCTACTATTTTTCACACTAATTTACAATATTTAATAAAAATCAACTGGGCACAGAAATAAGGCCAAGAGGAAAATAGACAAAACAAACAAATCTACATATAATCCAGATATTAAAGTTTTCAGGTAAAACAGATTACAAAAAAAAGAAAAACCTGGTAAGTATATATTTTTTTAAAAGAGAAAGCAAGAGAGAACAAAATGGAGATCCTTTTCTACCAGAAGATAGAAATTGATGGAAAAGACTCAAATGGAAATTCTAGAACTGAAAAAAATGAAATAAGTAAATAAGAATTTCATCAGGACTTAATAGGTAACCAGACAAAACTGAAGAAAGAGTTGGTGACCCAAAAGATAAGTCAGCAGGTATCATACTCATTGGAAAAAAAAAAAAAAAAAGGAGGAGGACAAAAAGACAGGAAATATAGGGTGCCTGGGTGATTCAGTCAGTTAGGCATCCGACTTCTGGTTTTGGCTCAGGTCATGATCTACCTCTGTATCAGGCTCCCCACTCAGTGGGGAGTCTTCTTGTCTTCTTCTTTCTCTGCCCTTCCTCTAGCTCAAACACACTCAGTCTCTAAAATAAATAAATAAATCTTTTTCTTTTTTTTTTAAGGAGAGAAAATAAATAAAAGAAAAATATATGGTGCAAATTTCTAAACATATATGTAATTGCCAGTCTACAAGAAGATGAAAGAGAGGGTAGGGCAAAAAGCAGTATTTTCAGAGGTAATGGTCAAGGCCTCCAGTACTATATATAATGGAGTAACTTGTAGTAGATTTGCACTACAGAAAACAACCAGAAAACCAGAAAAAAGTATATGAAAGAGAATGTGCTTTAGAAGTGACCCCGTGATTCCCATAGTTTCCTGGATCTGGTTCAAAAACTGAAATCTGGTCATAGCATGATTGTAATGTTGGGTGAAGGATGTATAGATCATAATCCAGGGCAAATGCCAGGCACAGAAATGAGGGGGTATGCTATGTGTGTGGTAGGGGGAATCTGTATGGGGATCTACCATGAGTGTTTGACTGAGAACTGGACCACACAAAATACTTTAAAATTTCCAGAGAGCAGTTATTCTGGTATTGAGAGAGAAGGAGTAATACCAGAGATTTAGTAGTGCAAGAAGATATTGGAGCAAGCCAATCAAATGTAAAACCAAGTACAAACAAAACCACAAAGGAAACAATTTGGAGGATGAGTCCCACTAACAAAGGAGGATTTGAAAAATACATTGGTCTTTACATAGGTTTTCCCTAACATGATACAAAACAAATCTAGAAAGTTCAGAGGAACCAGCCAATCATTAACTGCCTTAAAGGTTAATAATTAAGTTCTTGAGAGGATATTATTTAAAAAAAAAAAAATAGAGTCTCTACATAGATCTTCCAAAATTCCAAAATTACTAGAAATGTAACAAATGGAAAAATGTGGTCCATAGTCCAAAAAAAAAAAAAAAATCAGTTAGTAGAAATTATTGGAAAGATGGCCCAGCTGTTATATTTAGCAAAGACTTTAGAGCAGCTATATGAATATTATTTTTAAAAATTAGAGGAATGCCTTGGTGACTCATTTGGTTAAACATCTGACTTTGGCTCAGGTCATGACCTCAGTGTCCTGGGATCAAGCCCCATGTGGGGCTCCCCACTCAGCAGGGAGTCTTCTTGTCCTTCTCCCTCTGCCCCTTCCCCCAACTCATGTGCTGTTTCTCTCAAATGAATAAATAAAATCTTTAAAATTTAAAAAAATAGAGAAAGTATTGAATGAGCAAATAGAGACTCTTGGAAATACACAGGTATTATAGAAAAGAATCACATGAAACTTATAAAACTAATATATATATATATATATATATGTATATATATATATATATATTTGAAATTTTAAAAAATCCACTAGATGGGCTTAAACATAGATTGGGGATATCAAAAGAAAGAGTCAGTAAATTTGAAAGGAGATAAATAGAAACTTAGAATTCTGAGGAAAAAGAGATTGCAAAAATGAGCAGCTCCTAGGAACATTTAGGGCAACAAAAATAGTAAAACACATATGTAAATGGAACCCTAAAATGAAAATAGACTGCAAATGGATTTGAAAATAGTATTTTGCCAAATGATGGTTGACATTTTTCCAAATTTGATTTTAAAAATTGACCTGCACATCCAAGAATATTAGTAGCTCTCTAGCAGGATATAAACATAGGAAATCACACCTAGATACATCAGAGTGAAATTTAAAGGAAAGATAGAAAAGGAAGAGAGAGAAGAAGAAAGAAAGAAAGAGAGAGAGAGAGAGAGAGAGAGAAAGAAAGAATGAATTGGAAGGAAGGAAGGAAGGAGAAAGAAATAGAGAGGAGGTTTGGCTGCCAGCAGGGCTCAAATGCAGTGTGCTGGCATCATGGCTTGGATATACCTGCTTCTAATGTGGTTGTAATTGGCATCATATCCCACACCAAAATGTCTTTTGAGCAGAGGAAGGAGAGGGGAACTATAAAGTAAGAGCCAGTTCCTGCTCTACTCTGCAGTTTGGTAGAAAAAACTTTTACCCCATGACAAATCAGGGTGCAACTTGCCTGGATCAGGGATGATATATTCAGCTATACATCCCCTCAACCACCTCTCACCAAAATGACTAGGAGGAGGAGCACCCACAGAGGAAAAATTCAGAGACAGTGCCCTCTCCATCAGAACTATTAGATATGGACATAAACAGAATGTCAGAAAAGGAATTCAGGATAACAATTACCCAGGCAATGGTTAGGTTGGAGAAGACCATTAGTGACAACAAAGAATCTCTAAGGGCAGAAGTGACAGTCCATCTGGCAGAAGTTAAAACTGCTATCAATGAGATCCAATCTAATATAAATACTTTAACAGCTAGGGTAACCAACACAGAAGATAGAGTTAGTGATCTAGAGGACAAACTGATAGAGTAAAATGATCAGAAGGAGGCCTGGGACAAACAGCTTAGAAGCCATGAAAACAGAATTAGGGAAATAAATGACACCATGAAACATTCCAACATCAGTTATTGGGATCCCGGAGGAGTTGGAGAAAGAGAGAAGACTAGAAGATATAGTTGAACAAATTCTGGATGAAAATTTCCCTAATCTGGGGAATGGAACATGTATTCATGTCCTAGATGCAGAAAGGATACCCCCCAAGATCAATGAATCTAGAAAGACATCCAAACACTTAATTGTGAAATTCATGAATCATATTTTCAGACAAAAGTTCTTAAGGGCAGCTAGGAGGAAGAGATCACTTACATAGAGAGGAAGGACCATCAGAATAACATCAGACCTGTCCACAGAAACCTGGCGAGACAGAAAGCTCTGGCAAGACATATCCAGGTCACTAAATGAGGAGAACATGCAGCCGAGAATATTTATCCAGCAAGGCTGACATTCAGAATGGATGGAGAGACAAAGAGCATCCAAGACCGGCAATGTTTAAAAAAGTATGTGACCACCAAGCTGACACTACAAGAAATATTAAGGGGGGTGTTCTATAAAAGAAGAAAGATCTCAAGAGTGACAGAACAGAAATTTACAGAGATAATCTGTAGAAACAAGGACTTCATAAGCTACATAATGTCAATAAAAACTTATCTTTCAATAATCACTCTCAACATGAATGGACTAAACGTTCCCATAAAAGAGCACAGGGTTGCAGACTGGATAAAATGACATATGCTGTCTACAAAAGACACACCTGGAAACTAAAAATACATCCAGAATGAAAGTGAAGAAAAGGAGAAACATCTTTCATGCCAATGGGGCCTCAAAAGAAATCTGAGGTAGTGATTCTCATATCAGATAAATTAGATTTTAAACTAAAGACTGTAGTCAGAGATACAGAAGGACACTACATCATTCTTTTTTTTAAGGTTTTATTTATTTATTTGAGAGAGAGACAGTGAGAGAGAGGATGAGCGAGGAGAAGGTCAGAGGGAGAAGCAGACTCCCCATGGAGCTGGGAGCCCGATGTGGGACTCGATCCTGGAACCACGGGATCATGACCTGAGCCAAAGGCAGTCGTCCAACCAACTGAGCCACACAGGCGTCCCACACTACATCATTCTTAAAGAGTCTATCCACCAAGAAGATCTAAAAATTGTAAATATTTATGCCCTCAATATGGGAGCAGCCAACTACATAAAACAACTGTTAATCAAAATAAGGAGTCATATTGATATGAATACATTAATTGTAGGTAATCTTAACATGCCACTCTCAGTAATAGACAGATCATTCAAGCAGAAAATCAGTAAAGAAACAAGAGCATTGAATGACACATTGGACAAGATGGACCTCATAGATATATACAGAACATTCCACCCTAAAACAACAGAATATTCAATCTTCTACAGTGCACATGGAACTTTCTCCAGAATAGACCACATACGGGATCACAAATCAGGGCTCAGCCAATACCAAAAGATTGGGATTATTCCCTGAATATTCTCAGACCGTAATCCTTTGAAACTGGAACTCAACCACAAGAAAAAATTTGGAAGGAATTAAAACACTTGGAAGCTAAAGACAATCCTGCTCAAGAATGTTTGGATCAACCAGGAAATCAAAGAAGAACTTCCACAAATTGTGGAAACAAATGAGAATGAAGACACATTTGTCCAAAACCTTTGGGATACAGGAGGTCCTAAGGGGGAAATACATAGCCACCCAAGCCTCCCTCAAAAAAATTGAAAAATCCCCAATACACCAACTGTCTTTACACCTTAAAGAACTGGAAAATCAACAACAAATTAAGCCAACCCCATACACAAGAAGGGAAATAAGATTAGAGCAGAGATCAATGAGTTATAAACTAGAGATAGAGCAGAACACATCAATAAAACTAGAAGATGGTTCTTTGAAAGAATTAATAAGATCGATAAACAACTAGCCAAACTAATCCAAAAGGAAAGAGAGAAGACCCAAATTAATAAAATTATGAATGAAAGAGGAGAGATCACGACTAACACAAAGGAAATAGAAACAATCATCAGAAATTATTATCAACTGTTATATGCCAATAAGTTAAGCAATCTAGAGGAAATGGATGCATTTCTGGAAAATTATAAACTACCAAGACTGAAACAGGAAGAAAATGACAACCTGGATAGACCAATATCTACTAAGGAGATTGAAGCAGTGATCAAAAACCTCCCAAAAAACAAGAGCCCAGGACCTGATGGATTCCCTGGGGAATTCTACAAAACATTCAAAGAAGAAATAACACCTATTCTCCTGAGGTTTTTCAAAAAATTTAAACAGAAGGAAAAATTCCAGTCTCTTTCTATGAAGCCAGCATTACCCTGATCCCCAAACCAGGCAAAGACCCCATCAAAAAGGAGAATTTCAGACCTATATCCCCAATGAATATGGATCCCAAGATTCTCAGCAGGATCCTACCTAATAGGATCCAACAATACATTAAATCCCATCATGACCAGGTGGGATTTATCCCTGGATGCAAGGGTGGTTCAACATTCACAAATCAATCAATGTGATAGAACAAATCAATAAGAAAAGAGAGAAGAACCACATGGTGCTCTCAATTGACACAGAAAAAACCATTTGACAAAATGCAGTATCCGTTCCTGATTAAAATTCTTCAAAGTATAGGGATAGAAGGAACATTCCTGAACTTGATAAAATCTATCTATGAAAAACCCACAGGGAATATCATTCTCAATGGGGAAAAGCTCACAGCCTTCCCACTGAGATCATGAATATGACAAGGATGCCCACTCTTGCCACTGTTGTTCAACACAGTAATAGAAGTCCTAGCAACAGCAATCAGACAACAAAGAGAAATAAAAGGTATTCAAATTGGCAGTGAAGAAGTCAAACTCTCTCTCTTTATAGATGACATGATACTGTATATGGAAAACCCAAAATACTCCACCCCCAAACTACCAGAACTCATACAGCAATTCAGTAATGTGGCAGGATACAAAATCAATGCACAGAAATCTGTTGCTTTCTTTTACACTAACAATGAAAATAGAGAAAGGGGAATTAGAGAATCAATTCCATTTACTATAGCACCAAGAACGATAAGATACCTGGGATTAAACCTAACTAAAGAGATAAAGTGTCTGTACTTGAGGAACTACAGAACACTCATGAAAGAAATTGAAGAAGACACAGAAAGTTGGAAGAGCATTGCTTGCTCATGGATTGGAAGAATAAGCATTGTTAAAATGTCTATACTGCCCAGAGCAATCTGTACTTTAATGCCATCCTGATCAAAATTCCACTGGCATTTTTCAAAGTGCTGGAACAAACAATCCTAAAATCTTCTGGTATGAAACCAGAAGAGACCCTGAATTGCTAAGGAAATGTTGAAATAGAGATATAGGAATAATAATAAGGAAATGTTGAAGTAGAAAAATAAAGCTGGGGGCATCACATTGCCTGATTGCAAGCTTTACTACAAAGCTGTGATGACCAAGAGAGCATGGTACTGGCACAAAAACAGACACATAGACCATGGAACAGAGTAGAGAGCCCAGATATGGACCCTCATTTCTATGGTCAAATAATCTTCGACAAAGCAGGAAAAAAACACACAGCAAAAAAAAAGACAGTCTCTTCAATAAATGGTGCTGGGAAAATTGGACAGCTATGTGTACAAGAATGCAACTCAACCATTCTCTTACACCATACACAAAGATACACTCAAAATGGATAAAAGACCTCAACATAAGGCAGGAATCTATCAAATCCTAGAGGAGCATAAGCAGTAATGTCTTTGACATGGGCCACAGCAACTTCTTTTGAAACATGTCTCCAGAGGCAAAGCAAACAAGTGAAAATGAATTTTGGGGACTTCATTAAGATAAATACCTTCTGCACAGCAAAGAAAACAGTCAACAAAACAAAGAGGCAACCCATAGAATGGGAGAAGATATTTGCAAATGACACTCCATCTAAGATCTATAAAGAACTCAAATTCAACACCCCAGAAACAGATAATCACATCAAAAAATGGGCAGAAGACATAAACAGATATTTCTCCAAAGAATAGATACAAATGGCTAACAGACACATGAAAAAAATGTTCATCATCGTTAGCCATCAGGGAAATTCAAATCAAAATCACATTGACAGTGCCTGGGTGGCTCAGTGGGCTAAGCCTCTGCCTTCAGCTCAGTTCATGATCTCAGGGTCCTGGGATCGAGCCTCACATTGGGCTTTCTGCTCAGTGGGGAGCCTGCTTTGCCCTCTCTCTCTGCTTGCCTCTCAGCCTACTTGTGGTCTCTCTCTCCCTCTCTCTCTGTCAAATTAATAAATAAAATCTTAAGTATTAAAAAATAAATAAATAGGGGCGCCTGGGTGGCTCAGTGGGTTAAGCCGCTGCCTTCGGCTCAGGTCATGATCTCAGAGTCCTGGGATCGAGCCCCGCATCGGGCTCTCTGCTCAGCAGGGAGCCTGCTTCCTCTTCTCTCTCTGCCTGCCTCTCTGCCTGCTTGTGATCTCTCTGTCAAATAAATAAATAAAATCTTTAAAAAAAATAAAATAAAATAAAATAAAAATAAATAAATAAAATCTTAAAACACACACACACACACACATTGAGATGCCAAAATTAACAAGACAAGAAACGAGTGTTAGAGAGGATGTGGAGAAAGGGGAACCTCTTACACTGTTGGTGGGAATACAAGTGTGTACAGCCACTTTGGAAAACAGTGTGGAGATTCCTTAAGAAATTAGTTACCCTATGACCCTGCAATTGCACTACTGGGTATCTACCCCAAAGATACAGATGTAGTGAAAAGAAGGGCCATCTGTACCCCATGTTCATAGTAATAATGGCCACAGTTGCCCAACTGTGCAAGAAGCTGAGATGCTCTTCAACAGACAAATGGATAAAGAAGATATGGTCCATATATAAAATGGAATACTATGCCTCCATCAGAAAGAATGAATACCCAACTTTTGTATGAACATGGATGGGCCTGGAGGAAATTATGCTGAGTGAAATAAGTGAAGCAGAGAGAGTCAATTATCATATGGTTTCACTTACTTGTGGAGCATAAGGAATAACACAGAAGACATCAGGAAAAGGAAAGGAAAAGTGAATTAGGGGAAATTGGACGGGGTGATGAAGCAGAGACTGTGGACTCTGAGAAAGAAACTGAGGGTTTTGGAAGAGAGGGGGATGCAGGGGTGGGTGAGCCTGGTGGTGGGTATTAAGGAGGGCACATACTGCATGGAGCACTGGGTGTGGTGCATATACAATGAATCTTGGAACACTGAAAAAAAGAAAATAAAATTTTTAAAAAAATTAAAAAATGAAAGAGGGAAGGAAGGAAGGAAGGAAGGAGGAAGCAAAAAAAGAGAGGGAGTTTAAAATCAGGAAAAATTAATTAGGTAGCTAAAAATAGCCCTTAATACTTAGAAACTTAAACACACACAAACATACACATGCACACATACACATGCGCACACATACACACATGTTTTTGCATGTATTTTTTAGTGTCTCTGCTTCTCTGATTGACTCCTGACTAGCACATAACCAAAGGGTTATTAAAGGGAAATTTTCAGTTTAATATCTATATTAGAAATTAACGTGAGGTTGTTGTTGTCATTGGTAGTGGATTTTGGCTTACACTAGCAAAGTTTATGTTTTAATCACACTACATGCTGGCTATGGTCTGTTGGAAGCTGTTTTCCTAATGCATATGTCTGCTCATCCTTGGACTCAGACGTGAAGAAAAAGCCTACTTGGGATATATCACTCTCTTGACAGAAAGAACAAGAGAACTGAGCAGAGATGTAGAATGCCCTTTCAGGAAGAGGGAATAAATACTGAAAAAAGTAATATCATTACCTCCATTTAGTTAACAGCAGTTTCTAATTCATGGTAAGTTCTCTATAAACATTTAATGATGAAAATTAAAATGAATGAATTCTAAAGATGATATGGAAGAACTTTCTTTTATAGAGATGGTTTAACTACTCTTCTCTTTGTTCCCATAATAGTTTTTTTTTTTAAGATTTTATTTATTTGACACAGAGAGAGGACAATCAGGGGGAACAGTAGGCAGAGGGAGAGGGAGAAGTAGGCTCCCTGCAAGGAGTGTGATGTGGGCAATATCCCAGAACCATGGGATCATGACCTGAGGAGAAAGCAGATGCTTAACCAACTGAGCCACCCAGGTGCCCCTTTTAACTTTTAAGTATCTTTGTTTTAATCATAACTGTTTGGCAGTTTCACTGAATAGAGTTTATTTCTTGAACACAAAAATTTGGTCTTGTTGGTCTTTGTCCCTCTTTTTAAAAATTGAGTTATTTATTCACTTATTCTCATTAATCTTCAAATCTCACTCTCACACCTTATAGTTATTTTAATGTATTTAATAATTATCATTTTGCCTCAATTCTTGAAAAGCATATATTGTAATATGTACCTGTATTTTATGGAATATACATTTTTAAAATCAATGGTCTCAGATTAAACTTTGAGAAACTCAAATCTCAAATGGTTATACTTAAACTTAAAACTTAAATCTCGGGGCGCCTGGGTGGCTCAGTGGGTTAAGCCTCTGCCTTCGGCTCAGGTCATGATTCTAGGGTCCTGGGATCGAGCCCCGCATCGGGCTCTTTGCTCAGTGGGAAGCCTGCTTCCTCCTCTCTCTCTCTGTCTGCCTCTCTGCCTACTTATGATCTCGCTCTCTGTCAAGTAAATAAATAAAAAATCTTAAAAAAAAAACCCTTAAATCTCAAATAGGTATAAAGAATGAGATAATAAAACACAAAGTGAATAAAAAAGGAAAGTGATATTTAATAGAAAAAAGAAAACCAGAGCTCTCTGAAAAAAAACTAATTGAAGAACTTAAGCATGAGTAATAAACACATTCATGCAGAACATGTCTAAAATAAGATATTTAATTTCCAAAAGAGTGCTACACTTTTAGTTCACATTTCAATTAATACCAATTTTTTCCTCTGATTTCTCAGGCATTGGTGTTATTCTGGATTCTTCTCATTCTCCTATATCCCACATGTAATCTACTGGGAAGTCAACCACTTGTCAGTCCTATATCCAAAATACCAGCTGGCCCTTGAGTAACATGGGTTTGAACTGCGCAGGTCCACTTACATGCAGGTTTGTGGGGTTTTTTGTTTGTTTTGTTTTGTTTTGTTTTTAATAAATAGAGTCCCATAAATGTATTTTATTTTCCTTATGATTTTTTAATAACATTTTATTTTTTCTAGCTTACTTTTTAAAATAATATGGTATATAATATATACAGTATACAAAATAAGTCTTAATCAACTGTTTATGTTATCCATAAAGCTTCTAGTCAACAGTAGGCTATAAGTAGTTAAGTTTTGGGAGTCAAAAGTTGTATGTGGATTTTTGACTACAAAGGGGCCAACTCCTAACTATGCATTGTTTAAGAGTCAACTATACCTCTCAGTCAGAATATTTTTCACCACTTTTCCTGCTATTACGATAGTGTAATCCCCCCACTAGGCATTACCTATATAACTGTAATGATCTTCTAACTGGTCTTCCTTTTTCACTGCTAGCTCATTACACTCAATTCTCCATAGAACATTAAAGATTTTATTTATTTATTTGAGAGAGAGAGTGCATGCACAAGCTGGTTGAGGGGTAGAGGGAGAAGCAGACTCCCCACTAAGCAGGGAGCCTAATGTAAGCTCAATCCCAGGACTCTGGTATCATGACCTGAGCTGAAGACAGATGCTCAATCCACTAAACAACCCAGATGCCCCCACAATAATGTTTTAGTTATGTTAGTCAGATCATGTAATTTCTTATTATGTTGTAGAAACCTCAACTCTGGGAGAGTTTAACACCCTTCCATTTATACTGGCTGACTTGCTATACCTGCGGAACACCAACCTCCTTTCTCAGCTTTTTGGCACTTGCTATTCTCTTTGTCTGGAGTGTTTTATTCCCAAACCTTGTTATGACTTGCTAGTATTTCTTTCAGTTCCCTATTTAAATATCACTGCTCTAAAGAGGTCTTCTTTGACCACTGATGTAAAACAGCCTCCAATAACCTCTCATTAAACTCTATCCCTTGCTTACTTAATTGGTTTCTTATAGTCTGTACTAGTACTTTATATTTATTCATTCCCTAAAGGTAAGTAGATCATTTGTCTTCATTACTGAATCCTCCATACTTTTTAACAGTACCTCAGCCATATAAATATCCAGTTAATGAATGAAAAAATGAGAAAAGGGGTCAGAACCCCAAATGGGGGAGTGGGGATTATAATAGAAAACAAAATGGTAATCTGAAGTTAGGAAATCAGAATAGAGAGTAGTATATAAATATTTCTCAATACTTGTTACTTCCAATAATGCAATGAACATGTAGCACAAATCAAAAATTATTCAAGAAGTGAATAATGTTACAAAAGGCATAATATTTCTTTGGTAGACCTCTGCACATGCATAAATCTGCTGCTTAGTTTTTGGTAAAAAGAATCAAATATATGAATCTGAAATCATATCAATTAAATAACATGATCAAAATTCCCTATGCATTAAATAAAAGAAAAAGTATGATATAATGAGACTAGAAACTAGCAAATAACTTTATATATTACCAAGAAAGTAGAACAAGCATTAACATTAAGCATTACATAAATGATATAAGATGAAGACTGAATGCCACTGAAATATTGCATAATATTATTTCTGTGTCTTTTCTGTAATACAGATAGTTAAGAATTTTCTCCAAAATGGTACATTCATTTCTTTATCCATTAAAATTTTAATCCTAAACTTAAACTTCAGCTCCAGAAAAATGTTTAAGTTCAGTACTGGTTCATTCTTGGTTCAGTCTCAAATGACTGCACTTATTTTTTTAATTCTCTTTCTTATCTTTGTTTAGTCTTTCCCTTCTTCCACCCCTACCACCTACACAGACACAAGCACACACACACTCACACACTTGCTACTGTGGGTCATGGGCTATTTTAAGTGACCAATTACAGAATGAGGAAGAGAAGAAGGAAAGGAAACTCTGAGGGAGGGAAGGCATAGTGGTTGAGAAAGGACAGACAGAAGATTGGCAAAGGAAAGATAGCAAAGAGGTCTACAGAGAGTGCATAGATTATTTAGATAGCAAATATATAATTCAAAACAATGCGGTTGAATGAATCGTTTAATCATTTTTAACTTAATTGCTTTCTTTGATTAAACTTAACTTTAAATATCTAATTCTTTGAAGTTAATTTTTATTTCTTCAATAATTATCTGTACATTTTTGGCAAAGGCTGTATTAAACAAAAATTCATTGTATAATCAAACTTATTTAAATTAAAAGGTAAGTGATACATTTTGTTGTTATACAGCAATTTGTTGTATACCTGTGGAATGAAGAGATTTCATCTCTATAGTCTAAACCTTTTCTTCTTGACTTTGACATGGACAGTACTGACACATATATTTGCACATTTTTTTTTAAATACTAACAATTAATCTTGGATCTTTCCCTTAGAGCTATATGTGGAGAAAAGTAAAAAGAAACATGGAGCCAACCACTGTGAGGCCCAGGTGCCAAGCTACAAGGAAGGATACCACGTCAGGAAAAAAATCACATTTCCAAATTTCAATATTTTCTTCATTAGAAGAAAAACAAGGATGAATGCATATTGACAATTTATTTGTTCTCCCATACAAAATTTGTCAGTAAATACTTGAATGATGCCTCTCCTCTGTCATTATTACCCCACTGGTTAGGCTACATTCTTCTTTGTTAACGATCACAGAACTCTGCAGCACCAACATTGGCCACTCCATCTAAATCAATCTCAAAAATTAATTGACCACAATAAACACACTACAGTGAAGATAAGTCAACAGAATTACCTAGCTACTGGCTCTTCAATTAATCAACATAGACACAACTTTAATTCAGGCACAAATAATATATTTTTTTAAATAATGAACAAGATTTTCTGACATTCTACTCAATCCTACAGCTAAATGTAGACCTTGGTGAAGATACACACTCAGTTATTTATCCTGAAAGATGCTTTCCATCATTCATTTTATTGGTCATTTTTGTTATAGCTGTGTAGACACATACTAATGCATTTATTTAATGCTCTGAAATAAAGTGTCTGTAAATGTGATCTGGTTGTCAATGAGCACTAACTCAGTTAGGTAAGTTGAGAAAGAGAAAATGAGGGTTCTAAGGTTTAGACAAGAGTATTATGATGTACATAAGTTAAAATTACTTCACACATATTCATACACACACACACACACACACACACACACACGAATGAAGGGGAGAATAATGAAAAAATGGGGCAAAATGGCAAGTCAGTGTGGTAGATTATAGAAGTTTTTCTACTCTAATGACAATGTTTTTGTAAGTCTTAAATTATAACATATGAGAATTTACAAGTAAAGAAACAAAAAAGAAATATAACTAGGCATATATAAAAAAAGAAAATATATGTCAACAATTCTAAAACTCAACAGAAAGCAGAAAAATAGCTCAGGAATTCAGGCAATGGAGTTATCAGACATGGGCTTTAAAATTACCATATGGAAAGTATGGAAAGTATGGAAAGTATGGAAAGAACTTAAAAATATTCAGATTTGAGTGTGGAACTTCAAGCTATAAAAAGAACAAAATGTAAATTCTAAAAGTGAACAAGAGTGACTAAAATTAAGAGCTAAACAGAGTTATGAGGAGGGCCATGGGAAAATGTCATGTTGCAGGCATTCCAGGCTAAAGGGCAAGTGCACAGTGGTCTAGGCCCAAGGAGACTGCCTCCTGTAAGTAGGGTGGCACATTAGTAGGCCTGCAATGAAATGACCACTAGGCTGCAGCGCAGGCTGTGACTAACTGAAGGACAGGATGTTCTGGGCACAGAAGCCTAGAGCACAGTTCATCTTGCAGAGGTGCAACTTTGCAACTTTGAGGTGATGCTTTCTACATTCTTTGTTTTATTTAAATCTTCATATTGGCTTATAGGTGAGAATCTCTCTCTCAACACTTCAGCAGGCATTGTCTGTGAGTGAAGGCCCCATTCTATGGTGTGTGGCCATCCCTTGATCCACTCTTCTTCTTCAGAGGCATGAGGCCTGGCATGGGCACCAACAGCTTTGACTCTCCTCTATGGAATCCCAAACTCTGTTAGCCTGAGGCAAATTTGTGCTCTGCTCCTCTATCACTGCTTTTGTTGATTTTTTTAACATTTAAATTTGATTAGCTAACATATAGCACATTCTTAGTTTCAGATGCAGAATACAATAATTCATCAGTTGCATATAATATCCAGTAATTATCACATCACGTGCCTTCTATAATGCCCTTCAACCAACTAACCCCCCTACCTCTCCTACAGCAAACTTTGGTGTTTCCTATAGTTAAGAGTCTTTCATGATCTGTCTCCCTCTCTGATGACTTTTCATTCAGTTTTCCCTCCCTGCCCTTATCTTCTGTGTTGTATCTTATCTTCCATTTATGAGTGAAACCATATGACAATTGTTTCTCTCTGATTGATTTATTTCACTGAGCATAATACCCTCCAGTTCCATCTATGTTTATGTAAATGGTAAGTATTCATCCTTTCTGATGGCTGAATAATATTCCATTATATTTATATACACACCACATCTTTATCCATTTATCTGTAGATGGACAGTTTGGCTATTGTGGACATTGTTATTATGAATATGGGGGAGCAGGAGCCCCTTTGCATCACCACATTTGTGTCATTGGGGTAAATACCTACTAGTGTGATTGCTGGGTAGCTGTATTGTTAACCTCTTAAGAAACCTCCATACTGTTTTCCAGAGTGGCTACACCAGCTTGCATTCCCACCAACAGTGTAAAAGGGTCCGTCTTTTTCTGCATTCTCACCAAAATTTGCTGTTTCCTGACCTGTTAGTTTTAGCCATTCTGAGTGGTGTGAGGTGGTATCTCATTGTGGTCTTGATTTGTAGTTCCCTGATGCTAAATGATATTGAGCATTACTTCATGTGGCTGTTGGCCATTTGGATGTTTTCTTTGGTGAAATACCTGTTCATATTTTATGTCCATTTCCTCACTGGATTATTTGATTTTGGAGTGTTGAGTAAAATAATTCTTTATAGATCTTGGATACTAGCCTGTTATCTGATTATGTCATTTGCAAATACTTACATAGGTTGTCTTAGTTTTGTTGACTATTTTCTTTGCTGTACAGAAGTTTTTATCTTGACCAAGTCCCAATAGTTTATTTTTGCTTTTGTTTGCCTTGCCTTTGGAGATGTGTCTAGTAAGAACTTGCTGTGGCCGAGGTCAAAGAGGTTGCTGCTTGTGCTTTCCTCTAGGATTTTGATGGATTCCTGTCTCACATTTAGATCTTTCAACAATTTTTGAGTTTATCTTTGCATATGGTGTAATAAAATGGGCCAGTTTCATTTTTTCTGTATGTGGCCATCCAATTTTCCCAACATCATTTTTGAATAGGTTCTCCATTTTCCCTTGGATATTCTTTCCTGCTTTGTTGTACATTAGTTGACCATAGAGTTGAGGGTCCATTTCTGGGTTCTCTATTCTGTCTCTATTCTGATGTATGTGTCTTCTTTTGTGCTCTTACCATGTCTTAATGATTAGAGCTTTGTAATAGAGCTTGAAGTCCGGAATTGTGATGCCACCAGGTTTGTTTCATTTTGTTTTGCTTTGTTTCAAAATTCCTTTGGCTATTCAGGGTCTTTTCTGATTCTATACAAAATTTAGGATTATTTGTCCCAACTCTGTGAAAAATGTTGATGGTATTTTGATAGAGATTGCATTGAATGCATAGGTTGCTCTGGGTAGCACAGACATTTTAACAATATTTGTTCTAATCCATGAGCATGGAATGTTTTTCCATTTCTTCATATCTTGTTCAATTTCTTTCATAAGCATTCTTAGTTTTTAGAGTACAGATCCTCTACCTCTTAGGTTAACTTTATTCCTATGTATCTTATGATTTTTGGAAAAATTGTAAGTGGGATTGATTCCTTAATTTGTCTTTCTTCGGTCCCGCTGTTAATATATAGAAATCAACTGTTTTCTGTGCATTATTGATTTTATGTCCGGCCACATTGCTGAATTCCTATATGAGTTCTAACAATTTTGGGGCTTTCCACATAAAGTATCATGTCATCTTTAAAGAGAGAGAGTTTGATTTCTTCTTTGTCAAACTGAATGTTTTTTGTTTCTTTTTGTGGTATGATTGCTAAGGGCTAGGACTTCTCATGCTATGTTGAACACCAGTGGTGAGAGTGGACATCCCTCTCACATTGTTGACCTTTGGGGAAAAGCTGAGAATGATATTCACTGTGGGCTTTTTGTACATGACTTTAATGATATTGAGGGATGTTCTCTTTATCCTTACACTATGGAGAATTTTAATCAATAAAGGATGCTGCATTTTGCCAAATGCTTTTTTTTGCATCAGTTGAGAGGGCCATATGTGTCTTGTCCTTTCTTTTATTAATGTGATGTATCATGTTGGTTAATTTATAGATGTTAAAGTACACTTGCAGCCCAGGAATAAATCCCACTTGGTCGTGGTGAATAATCCTTTTAATCTGTTGTTGGATCCTATTGGCTAGTATCTTGGTGAGAGTTTTGGCATCCATGTTCATAAGGGATATTGGTCTGTAATTCTCTTTTTGGTGGGGATTTCATCTGGTTTGGGGACCAAGGTAATGCTGGCTTCATAGAAAGAGTTTGGAAGTTTTCCTTCCTTTTTTTTTTTTTTTTTTTTTTTTTGACACAGCATCAGAAGAATAGGTATTAGTCCTTCTTTAGATTTTTGGTAGAAGTCCTCTGAGAAACCATTCAGCCCTAGACCCTTGTTTGTTGGGAAACTTTTTGATTACTGCTTCAGTTTCCTTTACGGTTATGGGTCTATTCAGGTTTTCTATTTCTTCCTGTTTCAGTTTTGTCAGTTTATAAATTTCTAGGAATTCATCCATTTCTTCCAGATTGTCTAATTAGTTGGCATGTAGTTGCTCATATGTTCTTTTTTATTTCTCAGAAAGTGTAACGATCTTTTATTTTTAATATATTAAATTAATAAAGTTTATTTATAGAAAAAATGAGTATTTCTCCCTTCCTTCTCATAATATGTTCTTATAATTGTATTTACTTCATGTTGGTCATATCTCTCCTCTTTCATTCATGATTTTATTAATTTGAGTTCTTTCTCTATTCTTTTTGATAAATCTGGCTTGGGGTTTATTGATCTTATTAATTCTTTCAAAGAATCAGCTTCTTGTTTCATTGACCTGTTCTGTTCTTTAGGTTTTTATTTCATTGATTTCTGCACTAATCCTTATTTCTCATTGTCTGCTTGGTTTAGGCTTTATTTCTCCAGGTTCTTTCTCCAGGTCCTTTAGGTGTAAGGTTAGGTTGTGTGTTTGAGACTTTTCTTATTTCTTGAGAAAGGTTTGTGTTACTATGTACTTTCCTCTTATGACTGCCTTTGCTACATCCCAAAGGTTTTGAGCAATTGTGCTTTCATTTTCACTTGTTTCCATGAATTTTTAAAAATTCTTCTTTAATTTCCTGGTTGACCCATTCATTCTTTAGTAGGATGCTCTTTAACATCCAAATATTTGAGTTCCTTCCAAATTCCCTTTTATGATTAAATTCAAGTTTCAAAGCATTGTGGTCTGAAAGTATGCAGGGAATAATGCCAATCTTTGGTAACAGTTGAGACCTGATTTGTGACCCAGAATGTGATCTATTCTGGAGAATATTCCATGTGCACTCAAGAAGAATGTGTATTTTGTTGCTTTAGGATGGAATGTTCTGGATATATCTGTGAAGTCTAATTGGTCCAATGTGTCATTCAAAGGTCTTTCTTCCCTGTTGATCTTCTGGTTAGATGATTTGTCCATTGCTGTGAGTGGGGTGTTAAAGTCCCTTACTACTGTTGTATTATTATCAATGTGTTTCTTTAATTTTATTATTAACTGGTTTATATAGTTGACTTCTTCCAACTTAGTAGCATAAATATTTATAATTCCTAGATCTTATTTGGTACACCCTTTAATTATGATATAGTGTTCCTCTTAATCTTACTACAGTCTTTGGTTTAAAATCAAATTTGTCTGATATAAGGATTGCCACCCCAGCTTGCTTTTGATGTCCATTAACATGATAGATTTTTCTCCACCACCTCACTTTAAATATGGAGGTGTCTTTGGGTCTAAAATGAGTCTCTTTCAGAGAGTATATCAATGGGTCTTGATTTTTTATCCAATCTGATACCCTGTGCCTTTTGATTGGAGCATTTAGCCCACTTACATTCAGAGTAACTCCTGAAAGATGTGAATTTAGTACCATTGTATTATCCATAAAGTGTCCTTTTCTGTAAATTGTCTCTGTTCCTTTATGGTCTATGCTACTTTTGGACTCTCTTTTCACTTACAGAATCCCTTTAATATTTCTTGCAGGTCTTAGTTTAGTGATCATAATTTTTTTTAGTTTCTATTTGTCCTGGAAGCTTTTTATCTCTTCTTCCATTTTTGAATGATAGCCTTGTGGGATAAAGTATTCTTGGCTGTATGTTTTTTCTCATTTGGTACCCTGAATATATCATGTAATTCCTTTTTTGCCTGCTAGGTCTCTGTGGATAGGTCTGCCACCAGTCTAATGTTTCTATCCTTGTAGGTTAAGTAGTTCTTGTTTTGAGCTGCTTTCAGGATTTTCTGCTTTTCTCTGAAATTTATAATCTTCACTATTATATGTTTGGGTATCATTCTATTTTCATTGATTTTGAGGAGGGTTTTCTCTGCCTTCTGGACTTGAATATCTTTTCCTTCCCCAGTTTAGGGAAATTCTATTATGATTTGCTTAACTATACCTTCTCCCCACCCTTTTTTTTCCTCTGGGGGTCCCAATAATTTTACTTTTGTTTTGCTTTATGGTATTGCTGATATCTAGAAACATCCCTTCATGGTCTATTAGTTGTTGTTGTTGTTGTTGTTTCTTTTCCCCAACTTTCTTCCTTTCCATTGTTTTGTCTTCTATGTCACTGACCCTGTCTTCCACCTCATTCACCCTAGCTGTTAGAGCATACAGTTTAGACTAAATCTCAATGAAAACATTTTTAATGTTGGCCCAATTTGATTTTACTTCTTCATTAAGGGGTTCTCTAGTGTCTTTTATGATTTTTTCAAGCCCCGTTACTAACTTTATAATTGTTATTCTGAATTCTAGGTCTGACATTGTACTTATACCCATATTGATTAAATCTATTGCACAGACTTACCTCTGGTTCTTTCTTTTGTTGTGAGTTTCTCCTTCTAGTCATTTTTGCCCAGAAAAAAATTAGATGAATGAGATAACAAAATAAGAAACATACCAACCACGATCCAGCAAAGTATACACTAGACAAATCCAAAAAGATCAGAAACCAAAAAAGTGAGGGAAGGAGGTGGGGGGGTTATAATTTAACAAACTCTGGATCCCAAAATTGTAAAGAAACAAAAGCATACATATACAAAACTAAAATTGAATACAGTGAAAGGAAGCCAAAAATGAAGAATATATCCATAAAATGAAAATGAAAAAAGGAAATTTTTAAAAGGACTTTAAAAATGAGTCGATACAATAAACTAGCTCAAAAGGAAAAAGGAAATTCAAGCTGAAAGACTAAAAAATCATGGGAAAAAAACCTTGAATTCTGTATACTATCTTCAACACAGGAGTTTTGCACTTTTGTGTGATTCATAAACTTAGTATTCTTCTGATGTCCCTGCTGGTCTTCTGAGGGAGGGTACTGTTGCACTGATTCTCAGGTGTCTTTGTCTGAGTGGAGTTATACGACCCCTTACCAAGAGGCTGGACTCAGTGTAAGCTGCTTCCATTTCCTCTATGTGTCTTTTTTCCGTAAAGACTTCCTGGGCAGCTTTAGAGGATGAAAAAAATAAGAATGGGGGCACCTTAATCACCAGTCCCAGTGCTGAAGTGTCCACACTCCAGTGTACCCTCAGGGAAAAGCAATCAATCACTTTTGTTTGCATCAAACTCTGAAGACTCCTGAGGTGCACACCTGCACCAATCATGGGAGTCGGGGTGTTACTGGGGCTCCACTCTTCACTGGGTTGCTGGATCCTCAAAGCACCTGTCTTGTTCCTCCCTGGAAAAGGAGGAGGGTCATGTTGCTTGCTGGGCCCCTGCTTGAAGAGCAGTCTTCTGTGGTTTGTTGTTTATGGTGACACGTAGCTGGGAGCCCACTCCAGGACTCACTAATTGTAGCCTGCTTTCCTGTTCCAATATCTGGGAACACAGTCACACTCTAGCACTCCCATTCTTTCTGTGACCCTGGGTGATCCTGAGACCACACTGTCCCAACTAGGACTCTGCCCTGCTTCATCGCCTGAGCACATTCCAGGATGGGATGTCCCTTGCAGGAGAAGATTTCTAAAAGTTCCAATTTGGCATTCCATTGCTCTAGCACTTTCTGGTAGCCACCCTCCGAAGATCCCTTCCCCTGTCATTTATCCTCCAATATATCCCCTAGATTCACTTCTCTGCACCTCCTATCTTGTGAAAAGTGATCACTTTTCTATTTGTAGACTTGAAGTAATTCTTCTCTTAGATGCCAGGTTGAATTCACAGGTATTCAGAATGATTTGATAGATATCCAGCTGAATTTAAGGGACCAGATGAATTTACAGTCCCCTACTCTTCCACCATCTTCCCTGCCTTCTCCAGATTTTTTTTACTTGGAATTTTTAACTTGGAATAACCCCTTTTAATTTGGGATAATCCCAGTGCTATATTCAGCCTTTTAACACCCACCTCTCTATAACTGGCATTTTGGCCTTTAAAAAAATATTTTTTTCTCTTTTTTTTGTCACTTCCTGTAAAGCAGAACCTGAATTAAATAGATGTTTAATCTTCATTTTGGTCCAACTTGTGTTTTCAACATCAAATCCATTTCAGTGACTCACTCAAGCTCTTAATAACCTTGACTGTAAGGCTTTCAGGTTCACTCTGCACCTTGAAGAAGCTAAACAGTATTTGCAGAACTTGTCAGCATTTTCCTCACACCTTGAAAGAACAGACTTCAGGCAACTGCTTATAGGAAAATGTGGAATCAAAGGTGCATGAGTGTTGAGGTTCAAGTGCTGAGAGGACAGTGATATTGTACCACTAATGGAGAAAATGGTGTCAAGAGGAAAGGCAGCTCTGTGCTGGGAGCATTATAGATACATTCAGTTTAGGCTCATTATTATGCAATCTGTCACAAATATGAATGAGAATTTTAGTGTCATTTTTAATTTTTCTTGAATCCTATATAGTTTTGTTCCTAAAGACAGAGCCAGAATTAAAGATTTCATTTGCCCTTTGCACATATATAAATTCAATTGGTTTTACTTTCTTACTAAGACTTTTGCTTTAGTTAGGGTCCTCCCCTTCTTTTTAAATCAAGGCCACAACATGAATTTGCATAATGAATGCAAGCAATCTGAACTTGATCTCTGAGGATGGGTGGTAGCTGTGCACAGGGGCTGGTTGAGCTCCCAGCTGGAGTTGGCAGGATTAATATTCTGTGTTCGAGATGTGTTATGGCCTGTGTGTATCCCTGCAGTAGCTATTTTTATACCTTCACTGATTTCAAAAGCATTTCTTTCTTTTCCTTTTAACCTTGAGATCAGTAGTTGCTTGCACAAAAATGTAATTCCACTGGGGGCGAAACTGTGAGGCTTCCAACTCTAAGGATTAAAGTGGGACAATAATCTGACTCCAGGGTGTTCTGAACCATGCTGAGCACTGTGCAATGCTGAAAGCAGGAATCAGGTTCTCGTGATACACTTGGATGCTTAGCAAAAACAAGACTAGAATTATGCTCCAACCATTTCTGTCTTGTTATTACCTTAATACTCCCAAATTCTTTTAAATATTATTACAAAGGTTGAGAACAACAACTAATTCAATCTCAAATTGATCAAATGTGCTTATAGGAATGTGTCAACAATGTATTATTTACTAACAAACATTTCTAAATATTCTTGGCACCCCAAGAAATACCCTGGTGTATAATCCTGCCTTCACAACACATCATAAATTACTTTTCTTCTTAGTGTTCTGCAGTCTCTGTTAGTTTGTTTGCACCTGAAATTTCCTTGATTAAACTGAAGTGAGAGTTTGTGGCCCATTCACCTAAAGATTCCTTTGAAACATTGCATTGCATGGTGTGTATTCTCCCAAGCAATCCCATTAAGAGAATATTAATTTTTTCTAATTTAGAACCCAGTACTTTATGTAAAAATACAAGGGAAAAAAAAAAAAACCTAATACTTATTTTCAGATTACACTGAGACAAATCACAGATGTTGTAGATATGCTTTTCATAAAACAATATCACTGTTCACTCAACAACATGGTTCTAGTTCCCCCTGATGATTCACTGGAAACAGAAGATCTTCACAAAATACCCCTTCTTTGAGGCTTATTCCTCCCCTTTCCCCACCGCCCCCCTCCATCATGGGCAAAGTTCTGGCTTCCTGCCTGCCTGGCTGAGATGTGCCTTCCCTCACAGTATGAGGACCAACAGCACAGCAAACTTTACTCTTTATAGCACATTTTCCCAGCAGGAGGCATGGTGATGACTTATGGCCTTAATAATCTCTTACATTTATCTATAACACTTTATACTCCAAAGTGCTGCACTTGTTCATCTCTTTGAAGCTGCAAAACCACTCTCCAAGGCCACATCTCCTTGCTTCAATCACAGACACAAGCTCAGGAAGGCTTCTTGACTTATTTACAATCCCAGAGATGTATGTGGGAAACCTGGAGCTAAATGGAGCCAGAATCCAGGACTTCTTACCCTTAATATTTATTCACTAAAAAGTGCATCTATTTATTCTAATCTATTTATCTATCTATTCAGATTACCTGTCTTTAAACAGTTGTCCCTAACATAAACAGTAGAACACAAGTTGATGGATTTCCTGAGCATTTCAGCCAAAAAAAAAAAAAGGAGCATTTCAACATATTGACCTCCTCTTCTTCTCCAGCTCTTACAAAACTAGACACATATATTAATTCAATGAAAAATTATGTATTATGCATCTAGTGTACAGCTCTGTGTAAGGTGCTTTCAAACATGGTTCCCACTTTTCCTGAGGCAGCAGCTGGGGAAAGAAGGGGCAGATGATGTCCCAGGAAGATTCTGCAATTATTGTGACTGAGTAAGAGACATGGGTGCACAGTGAGGAGGGTTACAAGCCACTGCTGGCACTTAATACCACATATGTGAGTCAGGGCATGCATATTATTCTTGGGGAACCACCATGCAATGACAGTCAAAGATATGTTCATAGAAAGGGAGGTCTCAGGAAAAGAGGTGTCCAAGAGAGCTGGGGAGAGAGAAGAGTGAGCTAGCAAGAAGGATACTTGGAAGGTAAGTCCTTGGGTAAGACTCCTGCCTGAAGATGTCTAGATTCAGTGAATATGGGGGGATCTACTGAGCCTGCAATGGGGGAAAACCTCCACCAACTCAATGCACCCTCACTGATATTCCTTTTAATGCTATTAATATTTCTGTTTTACTAACAGTGAAGAAGATGTAAATTGTTGGTAGTATGAACTAGAGTGAAACTCAAATCTTAGTCTCAGACATCTATTACAATATGGTTCAGCATTTAACAGACTGCCCAAAGATTTTGGGAACTCTGAAAGCCAGAGACATTCACCCAATTTTCATTTTTCTGGAGAAAATTATGTTCTATTTATTGGTTTAATTATATCTCCCTCTTTCTAAAATAAAGAGTGATACCCATTGCTTTATAGTATTGAATACTCATACTACTATGAAAATAGATTTTTTTTTTATAGAAAGCTAGAAGCTATAATAAATACTAGGGAGTCTAAATCTGTAGTTCTCCATCCTGCCTATGGAGCTGGTATTATTCTTTAGGAGGGCAGAATAACTCAGGACTCATCCTGAATGGAGAGTGACAGCTGAGAAGTTGATAAGAACCTGCAGACTCAGAACAGCTGTTGTCTACACAGTAATCAACATGGCATTTTTGATTGCTGTTTCAAGAAAACAGTGTGTCAGCCACAGCATCTCTGTTTATTTTGGGTGCTTTTATTTTTTGAAATCATGAACCAGAAACAGCACATAGAGTAAAAGATAAATACTCCTGGTTGGTTCTGTCTTTAAAATATTCTGCCTTTTGTTTTTGTTAATGTCCTGAATATGGACATAATAATCTATATAACTTGAGTAATTACTGGCAAACCCAGTCAGTAATTCAAGGTAGTCTCTACAAAAACCTGAGATTGAAAAACATAGAATAAAGCAACTTTACTAAATCATGAATTTGGGAATCTTCAGAATTATATATGACATATTTTGAGCAGATGTCTTTTTTACTAATCTAGCTAAAATAACATGAAACCCGAATTCAAGATTAAGAAGCCTCTTTATTTGCAACATTCCAGTCAACTTAAAATGTATGGATTTACAAGCCCAGTTAGGCTGAAATTTTTAATTAAGTATATTATGGTATTTTTCCAGATCACAGTAAAAGATCAGTATGTCATCAGTTTTTACTCTTACAAAAAAAAAAAAAATCAAGGTGGATCTCACACCTATGTGAGGCCTCTTTGTGAAGTGGAATCTTCATTAACCCTTTGCTTACTAAAGTGCCCACTGCAGTCTGAGTTCCCTAAGCCAAGGACAGTGGGAATAACTCCTGGAGTTCTAAAATACTTTAGCACTCAATAAATTTCAGATATTATTGAGAAATTAGTTCATGAAGCAATGACTTTATCAAATTGTCTTCTTTAGTATTTCTGAGAATATTTGGTACTTAAAACTAATAAATGATGTAAGATAATATATTTTACAAAATTATAATGAGCTACCTCCGAGAGGAGACAAGATGGCAGGGAAGTAGGAGGAGGTGCCATTTAAACCTATACCCTAAAGTGAGCTGATTACCTACCAAATAACTCCAATCACCCATGAAATCAGCCTGAGATCAGAATTATACATGTCTGGATCTCTACGGGGGCAGAAGACACCAGTGAGCAGGTAAAGTGGAGTGGGAATGTTGGACTGATATCAGAAGATAAACAAAAGGGGAGGGAGCCACCAGAGGCAACCCATTGGAAAGTAATACACCAGTACGAGAGTGCCCTGCATCTGGGAACCAGCATTAACTTGGAGTCTGTTTGAAAGCACTCAAAAAGAGCAAAGGATCGAGGGGGGAAACTGTGGGAATTGGGGCGGTTAGGGACAGGGGCTTAGGTTACGACCCAAGACAGCCACACTTGGTGCTGAGCCAGAGAATGTGGCAGAGAAACCAGGTCTTGGTCCCTGAGCTGCCAGCGCACCTGAGAACAAGTGGGGTCCGGCTCCCGTGAGGGGCTGGGAGCCTCGCCAGCCAGAAGAAGCAAAGCCTTTTTGCACTCTCCATGTGAGTGCTATGCCGTGCTTTCAGAGCCCGAGACGCACACGCCCCACACCCTCCCCTGAGAGGTGCGTGAAGGCATCAGCCTGGCACTCTTGGACCCGGAAAGACCAGGCACTCTCAGGCCGGGCCAGCAGGAAAATCTCAGTGTGCAATCACTGTTTGGAATCTCTCTGGTGGTCTGGAGCTGCCCAGACAGCTGCCGTTGTCGTGGTTTTGGGTACAAGCACGAGTTCCTGTGTCCCCAGGGACCGCAACTTGGAACCTGCTCTGCCAGCAGCAGAGGGGGAAATTATGTGCTCTGGAGCACCCAGAGTGGGAATACACTGAGGCTTCTCTCTGAGAGGGAGATTAGGGTGCAGTTTGCTTTCCTCTAATCCTCCAAAAACCATCAAAAGCTGTCAAGGCAAGAGAAAACAAACGAACAAACAAAAAACCAGCAGAAAACAAAAGCCTGAAAAACCGAGGCATCACACTTCCTGATTTCAAGCTTAACTGTAGAGTTCTAGTAACCCAAACAGTATGATAATGGAAAAAACAAACAAACAGACAAATAGATCAATAGAACAGAATCAACAGTCCAGAGATAAACCTACGCATGTACAGTCAACTAATATTTGACAAGGGAGCCAATAATACTCAATAGAGAAAAGACAGTCTCCTCAATAAATGGGGCTGGAACAACTGGATACTCACATGGAAAAGAGTGAAACTAGAACCTTATTTACACCATTCATAAATATCATTAAACAAAAGACATGAAACCATGAAACTCCTAGAAGAAAACGTAGGAAAATTGCTCCTTGATATGAGTTTTGGCAATGATTTTTGGTTAGGACACCGAAAGCCAAGCAACAAAATAAAAAATACACAGGTATTTTTTAACAGGTAACACATTAAACTGAAAAGGTTCTGCACAACACAATAAATCATCAGCAAAGTGAAAAGACAGTGTATAAAGTTGGAAAAAAAATTGCAAACCACATATCTTTTAAGGGATTAATATCCAAAATATATAAAAACTTATACAACTCAATAGCAATAATAATAATAATAATAATAATTCAATTAAAATAAGCAAAAAGCTTGAATAGACATTTCTCCAAAGAAGGTATACAGAAGGTCAATAAGTAGATGAAAAGATGTTCAACATATGAATATGTGTCTGTATATATATATATATATATATATATAATATCCATGTATATATTATGTAATATTTATACATACTATTGATATATATGTCATATATATGGCTATTATTTACCTATATAATGTATTAATATATGGATATATATTATATATATGGATATTATACATCATATATATTTATTATATTATAATATATATACCATAGTAAATATATAAGTACTACATAACATAAATATATATATCCATATATATTTATGTGATATATCCATATATAATATCTTTATTATTATATTATATATTATACATTATTATATCATAATGAGTATTATTCAAATATTATTAATATATTGCATTATGTATTATCTATATATGGATAGTATTCAATTATAAGAAATGAGAAAATCTTGCTATTTGCAATAACATGGATGGAACGTGAGGGAATTATGTTGAGTGAAATAAATCAAAGAAAGACAAATACGGTACAGTCTCACTTATATATGGAATCTTAAAAAATAAACAAACACCAAACTCATATAAAAAGGAATCAGATTTATGGTTACCAGAGGTGGGGGTTGGAGGAAGGTAGTCAGAGTTTTAGTGGCAAGATAAGTAAATACTAGGATGCAATTTACAACATGGTGACTATGGTATGTCATAGACAACTACTGTATGATATATAGGAAAGTTGTTTAGAGAGTTAAAACAAGGAAATGTATTCTCTTTTCTTTTTATTGCATCTATATGAGATGACGGATACTCACTAAACATATAGAAGTAATCATTTCAAAATATATACGTAAGTCAAACTATTATGCTGTATAACTTAAACTTATACAGCAATGTAATGCCAGTTATATCTCAATAAAACTGGGGAAAAAAGAAGGAATGAGATAAATGCAAGTGTAAAAAAAAACATAGCCAAAGCATATGATGATGAATTGTGGACTTTGTGAAAGCTCTCTTCCTTACATTAAAAAAGTTGAAATAAGGGACTAAGGTAAATGGCCAAAATTGTCATCATATAAAAACTAAGAAGTGCACACTTTGAAAGGGATTTTCAGTGTACTAAAGGAAATTGAACACCTTTAGGAATTACAAAAAAAAAAAATTCAGTTGAATACTTTTTGCAATTTTTTCTTCTATTAAACTTTTTTGCTGTTTAGATTTTGAAAGAGTATTCTTTATACATCAGTTTTTATTGTCTGTTATGATGATGATGACTGATGTAATTTGTACATTACATATCATTAAAGACCAATGGTTTAGGGTGCCTAAATAAATATACATAGTTCATAAAAAAATCTGGTATTTGTGAATATATTACATAATTTCAGCTATCACTAATACATGTCATTTATCTATATTGAAAATGATTAATTGACTCTCTAAACTTATATTATTAAATATATAATTAATTCTCAATTGTGGTGACATACACATAACATAAAATTTACCATTTTAACAATTTTAAAGTGTAGAGTACTATGGCAGTAAGTCCATTCATATTGTTGTGCAATCATCATCCAGAACACTTTTCATCTTGCAGAACTGAAACTCCATACCCATTAAACAAATCTTCTCATTTTTCCTTCTCCTGAGCCCTTAGCAACCACCATGCTACATTCTGTCTCCATGAATATGACTCCTCCAGATATTGCAAAAAAGTAGACTCCTACAGTATTTCTCTTTTTCTGATTGGCTTATTTCACTTAGCAGAATGTCCTCAAGTTTAATCTATATTGCAACATGTCTCAGAATTTCCTTCCTTTTTAAGACTGAATACTATTTCATTGTCTGTATATGTCATATTTTAAAAATCTATTCATCCATTGATGGACACTTGGGTTGCTTCCACATTTTTGCTACTGTGAATAATGCTCCAGTGATCTTGGGTGTAATATGAACTCTTCACAACCCTGCTCTCTAGAAGTGGAATTGCGGGACCATAAGGTAACTCAATGTATAATTTTGTGAGGAGCCTCTATACTGTTTTCCATAGTGGTTACAACATTTTACATTCCAGCAGCAACATGCAAGCACTCCATTTTCTCCACATCCCTATCAAAACTTGTTGTTTTCTATTCTTTTTTTTTTTTTTAAATAGTAGCCAACCTAATGAGTGTGAGATGGTAGCTTTTTATTTTTTTTAAATTTCTTTTCAATGTAACAATATTCACTGTTTTTGCACCACACCCAGTGCTCCATGCAATACGTGCCCTCCTTAATACCCACCACCTGGCTCCCCCAACCTCCAACCACCCACCCCTTCAAAACACTCAGATTGTTTTTCAGAGTCCATAGTCTCTCATGGTTCACCTCCCCTTCCAATTTCCCTCAACTCCCTTCTCCTCTCCATCTCCCCATGTCCTCCATGTTATTTGTTATGCTCCACAAAGAAGTGAAACCATATGATAATTGACTCTCTCTGCTTGACTTATTTCACTCAGCATAATCTCTTCCAGTCGCGTCCATGTTGCTACAAAAGTTTGGTATTCATCCTTTCTGATGGAGGCATAATACTCCATAGTGTATATGGACCACCTCTTCCTTATCCATTTGTCTGTTGAAGGGCATCTTGGTTCTTTCCACAGTTTGGTGACTGTGGCCATTGCTGCTATAAATATTGGGGTACAGATAGACCTTCTTTTCACTACATCTGAATCTTTGGGGTAAATACCCAGTAGTGCAATGGCAGGGTCATAGGGAAGCTCTATTTTTAATTTCTTGAGGAATCTCCACACTGTTCTCCAAAGTGGCTGCAGCAACTTGCATTCCCACCAACAGTGTAAGAGGGTTCCCCTTTCTCCACATCCCCTCCAGCACATGTTGTTTCCTGTCTTGCTAATTTTGGCCATTCTAACTGGTGTAATGTGATACCTCAATGTGGTTTTAATTTGAATCTCCCTGATGGCTAGTGATGATGAACATTTTTTCATGTGTCTGATAGCCATTTGTATGTCTTCATTGGAGAAGTGTCTGTTCATATCTTCTGCCCATTTTTTGATATAATTGTCTGTTTGGTGTGTGTTGAGTTTGAGGAGTTCTTTATAGATCCTGGATATCAATCTTTTGTCTGTCCTGTCATTTGCAAATATCTTCTCCCATTCCGTGGGTTGCCCCTTTATTTTCTTGACTGTTTCCTTTGCTGTGCAGAAGCTTTTAATTTTGATGAAGTCCCAAAAGTTTATTTTGGCTTTTGTTTCCATTGCCTTTGGAGACATATCTTGAAAGAAGTTGCTGTGGCTGATATCGAAGAGGTTACTGCCTATGTTCTCCCCTAGGATTCTGATGGATTCCTGTCTCATGTTGAGGTCTTTTATCTATTTTGAGTTTATTTTTGTATACGGTGTAAGAGAATGGTCGAGTTTCATTCTTCTACATATAGCTGCCCAGTTTTCCCAGCACCATTTAATGAAGAGACTGTCTTTTTTCCACTGTATATTTTTTCCTGTTTTGTCAAAGATTATTTGGCCATAGAGTTGAGGGTCCATATCTGGGCTCTCTACTCTGTTCCACTGGTCTATGTGTCTGTTTTTTATGCCAGTACCATGCTGTCTTAGTGATCACAGCTTTGTAGTAAAGCTTGAATCAGGTAATGTGATGCCACCAGTTTTATTTTTGTTTTTCAACATTTCCTTAGCGATTCGGGGTCTCTTCTGGTTCCATACAAATTTTTGGATTATTTGCTCCAGCTCTTTGGAAAAATACCAGTGGAATTTTGATTGGAATGGCATTAAAAGTATAGATTGCTCTAGGCAATACAGACATTTTAACAATGCTTATTCTTCCAATCCAAGAGCATGGAATGGTCTTCCATCTTTTTGTGTCTTCTTCAATTTCTTTCATGAGTGTTCTGTAGTTCCTTGAGTACAGATCCTTTACCTATTTGGTTAGGTTTATTCCCAGGTATCTTATGGTTCTTGGTGCTATAGTAAATGGAATCTATCCTCTAATTTCCCGTTCTGTATTTTCATTGTTAGTGTATAAGAAAGCCACTGATTTCTGAACATTGACTTTTTATTCTGCCACGTTACTGAATTGCTGTATGAGTTCTAGTAGTTTGGGGGTGGAGTCTTTTGGGTTTTCCATATAAAGAATCATGTCATCTGCGAAGAGAGAGAGTTTGACTTCTTCATTGCCAATTTGGATACGTTTTATTTCTCTTTGTTGTCTGATTGCTGTTGCTAGGACTTCTAATACTATGTTGAATAAGAGTGGTGAGAGTGGGCATCCTTGTCGTGTTCCTGATATCAACGGGAAGGCTGCAAGCTTTTTCCCATTGAGGATGCTATTTGCTGTGGGTCTTTCATAGATAAATTTGATGAAGTTCAGGAATGTTCCCTCTATCCCTATACTTTGAAGCGTTTTAATCAGGAATGGATGCTGGATTTTGTCAAATGTTTTTTCTGCATCAATTGAGAGGACCGTGTGGTTCTTCTCTCTTCTCACATTACTTTGTTCTATCACATTGATTGATTTGCGAATGTTGAACCATCCTCTAGCCCAGGGATGAATCCCACCTGGTCATGGTGGATAATCTTTTTAATGTGCTGTTGGATCCTGTTTGCTAGGATCTTGTTGAGAATCTTAGCATCCATACTCATCAGTGATATTGGTCTGAAATTCTCCTTTTTGCCAGGGTCTTTGCCTGGTTTGGGGATCAGGGTAATGCTGGCTTCATAAAAAGAGTCTGGAAGTTTTCCTTCTGCTTCAATTTTTTGAAACAGCTTCAGGAGAATAGGTGTTATTTCTTATTTGAAAGTTTGGTAGAATTCCCCAGGGAATCCGTCAGGTCCTGGGCTCTTGTTTTTTGGGAAGTTTTTGATCACTGCTTCAATCTCGTTACTAGATATCAGTCTATTTAGGTTGTCGATTTCTTCCTGGTTCAATTTTGGGAGTTTATAGTTTTCTAGGAATGCATCCATTTCATCTAGGTTGCTTAGTTTATTGGCATATAACTGTTGATAATAACTTCTGATGATTGTTTCTACTACCTTGGTGTTAGTTGTGATCTCTCCCTTTTTATTCATAATTTTATGAATTTGGGCTTTCTCTCTTTTCTTTTGGATTAGTATGGCCAATGGTTTTTTTTTATCTTTTTGAGTCTTTCATAAAACCTGCTTCTAGTTTCATTGATACCTTCTATTGCATCTCTGGTTTCTGCCTCATTGATCTCTGCTTTAACCTTGATTATTTCCCTTCTTATGTGTGGGGTTGGTTTGATTTGTTGTTGATTCTCCGGTTCTTTAAGGTGTAAAGACCGTTGGTATATTCTGGATTTTTCAATTTTTTTTGAGGGAGGCTTGGATGGTTATATATTTCCCCCTTAGGACCGCCTTTGCTGTATCCCATAGGTTTTGGACCAAAGTGTCTTCATTCTCATTGGTTACCATGAATTGTTTCAGTTTTTCTTTGATCTCCTGGTTGATCCAAGCATTCTTTAGCAAGGTGGTCTTTAGCTTCCAGGTGTTTGAGTTCCTTCTGAACTTTTCCTTGTGATTGAGCTCCAGTTTCAAAGCATTGTGATCTGAGAATATGCAGGGAATGACCTCAGTCTTTTGGTATCAGTTGAGTCCTGATTTGTGACCCAGTATGTGGTCTATTCTTGAGAAGGTTCCATGTGCACTTGAGAAGAATGAGTATTCTGTTGTTTTAGGGTGGAATGTTCTGTATATATCTATGAGGTCCATCTGGTCCAATGTGTCATTCAATGCTCTTGTTTCTTTATTGATTTTCTGCTTCGATGATATGTCTATTTCTGAGAGAAGCGTGTTAAGATCTCCTACTATTAATGTATTCATATCAATATGGCTCTTTATCTTGATTAACAGTTTTCTTATGTAATTAGCTGCTCCCATATTGGGGGCAGAAATATTTACAATTGTTAGATCATCTTGGTGGATAGTCCCTTTAAGAATGATGTAGCGTCCTTCTGTATCTCTGACTACAGTCTTTAGTTTAAAATCTAATTTGTCTGATATGAGAATCGCTACCCCGGCCTTCTTTTGAGGCCCATTGGCATGAAAGATGCTTCTCCATCCCTTCACTTTCAGTCTGGGTGTATCTTTAGGTTCAAAATGGGTCTCTTGTAGACAACATATGGATGGGTCCTGTCGTTTTATCCAATCTGCAACCCTGTGCCATTTTATGGGCGCATTTAGGCCATTCACATTGAGAGTGATTATTGATAGATACGTTTTATTGACACTGTGTTATCTTTTAAGTCTTTCTTTCTGTAGATTGTCTCTATATTTCTGTTCAATGCTATTCTTAGGATTTTTCCTCTTTTATAGAACCCCCCTTAATATTTCCTGCAGTGTTGGCTTGGTTGTTGCCTAGTCTTTTAAGCCTTGCTGGTCTTGGAAACTCTTCATCTCTCCATCCATTTTGAATGTCAGTCTTGCTGGATAAAGTATTCTTGGCTGCATGTGCTTCTCATTTAGTGCCCTGAATATATCCTGCCAGGCCTTTCTGGCTTGCCAGGTCTCTGTGGACAGGTCTGACATTATTCTGATGGTCTTTCCTCTGTATGTAAGGAGCCTCTTTGTCCTAGTGGCTTTGAAGAGATTATATCTACAATTATGATTCCTCAATTTGACTATCAGGTGCCTTGATGTTTTTCTGGAATCTATCATCTTGGGTGGAGACCATTCAGCCTCTAGCACATGAATGCTGGTTCCATTCACGAGATTGGGAAAATTTTCATGAAGAACTTGTTCCACTATATCTTCTAGGCTTCTTTCTTCCTCCTCCCCTTCAGGGATTCCAATAATTCTGATGTTTGAACGTTTCATGGCGTCATTTATTTCCCTGATTCTGTTTTCGTGGCTTCTAAGCTCTTTGTTCCAGGCTTCCTCCTGATCCTTTCTCTCTATCTGTTTGTCCTCCAGATCACTAATTCTATCTTCTGTCTCAGTTACCCTAGCTTTGAGAGAATTTAGATTAGATTGGAACTCAACTAGAGCATTGTGAACCTCAGCCCTGGTAGCTTTTAGCTCTGCCCTAACATTGTGAACATCCTGTCTGGTCGCTTTCAGTTCTGCCCTAATCAATTCCATTTGGCCATCCATGGCTTTCTCCAACCCAGCTACTGCATGGATAATTGTTAGCCTGAATTCTCTTTCTGACATACAGTCTATGTTGATAGCCATTAGCTCTGTTGAGGAAGGTCCATCCTCTGCATTTTTCTTCTGCTGGGCATTCTTCCTCCTAGTCTTTTTGGTGGGAGATGACTGAACAGATGTAGCTGGTTGTCAGTCTTTTTGTTTGTCAGTTTTTGTTTGTATACTTCATAAATCTTACCTTGGGGCCCATTTGGGCTGAACCTTCTCTTTCATCTTCCCTTCCTTTCCTGTCTCCCTCTCTCTCTCTCTCTTTTTCTTTTTCTTTCTTTTTTCTCTCATTTGGGTGAGGACTCCTGATTGCTCAGAAGTGTTTCAGGGTGCACCCAGACTGCACCACGGTTGATACAACCACTACATCTGTTCAGTCATCTCCCACCAAAAAGACTAGGAGGAAGAATGCCCAGCAGAAGAAAAATGCAGAGGATGGACCTTCCTCAACAGAGCTAATGGCTATCAACATAGACTGTATGTCAGAAAGAGAATTCAGGCTAACAATTATCCATGCAGTAGCTGGGTTGGAGAAAGCCATGGATGGCCAAATGGAATTGATTAGGGCAGAACTGAAAGCGACCAGACAGGATGTTCACAATGTTAGGGCAGAGCTAAAAGCTACCAGGGCTGAGGTTCACAATGCTCTAGTTGAGTTCCAATCTAATCTAAATTCTCTCAAAGCTAGGGTAACTGAGACAGAAGATAGAATTAGTGATCTGGAGGACAAACAGATAGAGAGAAAGGATCAGGAGGAAGCCTGGAACAAAGAGCTTAGAAGCCACGAAAACAGAATCAGGGAAATAAATGACGCCATGAAACGTTCAAACATCAGAATTATTGGAATCCCTGAAGGGGAGGAGGAAGAAAGAAGCCTAGAAGATATAGTGGAACAAGTTCTTCATGAAAATTTTCCCAATCTCGTGAATGGAACCAGCATTCATGTGCTAGAGGCTGAATGGTCTCCACCCAAGATGATAGATTCCAGAAAAACATCAAGGCACCTGATAGTCAAATTGAGGAATCATAATTGTAGATATAATCTCTTCAAAGCCACTAGGACAAAGAGGCTCCTTACATACAGAGGAAAGACCATCAGAATAATGTCAGACCTGTCCACAGAGACCTGGCAAGCCAGAAAGGCCTGGCAGGATATATTCAGGGCACTAAATGAGAAGCACATGCAGCCAAGAATACTTTATCCAGCAAGACTGACATTCAAAATGGATGGAGAGATGAAGAGTTTCCAAGACCAGCAAGGCTTAAAAGACTAGGCAACAACCAAGCCAACACTGCAGGAAATATTAAGGGGGGTTCTATAAAAGAGGAAAAATCCTAAGAATAGCATTGAACAGAAATATAGAGACAATCTACAGAAAGAAAGACTTAAAAGATAACACAGTGTCAATAAAACGTATCTATCAATAATCACTCTCAATGTGAATGGCCTAAATGCGCCCATAAAATGGCACAGGGTTGCAGATTGGATAAAACGACAGGACCCATCCATATGTTGTCTACAAGAGACCCATTTTGAACCTAAAGATACACCCAGACTGAAAGTGAAGGGATGGAGAAGCATCTTTCATGCCAATGGGCCTCAAAAGAAGGCCGGGGTAGCGATTCTCATATCAGACAAATTAGATTTTAAACTAAAGACTGTAGTCAGAGATACAGAAGGACGCTACATCATTCTTAAAGGGACTATCCACCAAGATGATCTAACAATTGTAAATATTTCTGCCCCCAATATGGGAGCAGCTAATTACATAAGAAAACTGTTAATCAAGATAAAGAGCCATATTGATATGAATACATTAATAGTAGGAGATCTTAACACGCTTCTCTCAGAAATAGACATATCATCGAAGCAGAAAATCAATAAAGAAACAAGAGCATTGAATGACACATTGGACCAGATGGACCTCATAGATATATACAGAACATTCCACCCTAAAACAACAGAATACTCATTCTTCTCAAGTGCACATGGAACCTTCTCAAGAATAGACCACATACTGGGTCACAAATCAGGACTCAACTGATACCAAAAGACTGAGGTCATTCCCTGCATATTCTCAGATCACAATGCTTTGAAACTGGAGCTCAATCACAAGGAAAAGTTCAGAAGGAACTCAAACACCTGGAAGCTAAAGACCACCTTGCTAAAGAATGCTTGGATCAACCAGGAGATCAAAGAAAAACTGAAACAATTCATGGTAACCAATGAGAATGAAGACACTTTGGTCCAAAACCTATGGGATACAGCAAAGGCGGTCCTAAGGGGGAAATATATAACCATCCAAGCCTCCCTCAAAAAAAATTGAAAAATCCAGAATATACCAACTGTCTTTACACCTTAAAGAACCGGAGAATCAACAACAAATCAAACCAACCCCACACATAAGAAGGGAAATAATCAAGGTTAAAGCAGAGATCAATGAGGCAGAAACCAGAGATGCAATAGAAGGTATCAATGAAACTAGAAGCAGGTTTTATGAAAGACTCAAAAAGATAAAAAAAAACCATTGGCCATACTAATCCAAAAGAAAAGAGAGAAAGCCCAAATTCATAAAATTATGAATAAAAAGGGAGAGATCACAACTAACACCAAGGTAGTAGAAACAATCATCAGAAGTTATTATCAACAGTTATATGCCAATAAACTAAGCAACCTAGATGAAATGGATGCATTCCTAGAAAACTATAAACTCCCAAAATTGAACCAGGAAGAAATCGACAACCTAAATAGACTGATATCTAGTAACGAGATTGAAGCAGTGATCAAAAACTTCCCAAAAAACAAGAGCCCAGGACCTGACGGATTCCCTGGGGAATTCTACCAAACTTTCAAATAAGAAATAACACCTATTCTCCTGAAGCTGTTTCAAAAAATTGAAGCAGAAGGAAAACTTCCAGACTCTTTTTATGAAGCCAGCATTACCCTGATCCCCAAACCAGGCAAAGACCCTGGCAAAAAGGAGAATTTCAGACCAATATCACTGATGAGTATGGATGCTAAGATTCTCAACAAGATCCTAGCAAACAGGATCCAACAGCACATTAAAAAGATTATCCACCATGACCAGGTGGGATTCATCCCTGGGCTAGAGGATGGTTCAACATTCGCAAATCAATCAATGTGATAGAACAAAGTAATGTGAGAAGAGAGAAGAACCACACGGTCCTCTCAATTGATGCAGAAAAAACATTTGACAAAATCCAGCATCCATTCCTGATTAAAACGCTTCAAAGTATAGGGATAGAGGGAACATTCCTGAACTTCATCAAATTTATCTATGAAAGACCCACAGCAAATAGCATCCTCAATGGGAAAAAGCTTGCAGCCTTCCCGTTGATATCAGGAACACGACAAGGATGCCCACTCTCACCACTCTTATTCAACATAGTATTAGAAGTCCTAGCAACAGCAATCAGACAACAAAGAGAAATAAAACGTATCCAAATTGGCAATGAAGAAGTCAAACTCTCTCTCTTCGCAGATGACATGATTCTTTATATGGAAAACCCAAAAGACTCCACCCCCAAACTACTAGAACTCATACAGCAATTCAGTAACGTGGCAGAATAAAAAGTCAATGTTCAGAAATCAGTGGCTTTCTTATACACTAACAATGAAAATACAGAACGGGAAATTAGAGGATAGATTCCATTTACTATAGCACCAAGAACCATAAGATACCTGGGAATAAACCTAACCAAATAGGTAAAGGATCTGTACTCAAGGAACTACAGAACACTCATGAAAGAAATTGAAGAAGACACAAAAAGATGGAAGACCATTCCATGCTCTTGGATTGGAAGAATAAGCATTGTTAAAATGTCTGTATTGCCTAGAGCAATCTATACTTTTAATGCCATTCCAATCAAAATTCCACTGGTATTTTTCCAAAGAGCTGGAGCAAATAATCCAAAAATTTGTATGGAACCAGAAGAGACCCCGAATCGCTAAGGAAATGTTGAAAAACAAAAATAAAACTGGTGGCATCACATTACCTGATTCAAGCTTTACTACAAAGCTGTGATCACTAAGACAGCATGGTACTGGCATAAAAAACAGACACATAGACCAGTGGAACAGAGTAGAGAGCCCAGATATGGACCCTCAACTCTATGGCCAAATAATCTTTGACAAAACAGGAAAAAATATACAGTGGAAAAAAGACAGTCTCTTCATTAAATGGTGCTGGGAAAACTGGGCAGCTATATGTAGAAGAATGAAACTCGACCATTCTCTTACACCGTATACAAAAATAAACTCAAAATAGATAAAAGACCTCAACATGAGACAGGAATCCATCAGAATCCTAGGGGAGAACATAGGCAGTAACCTCTTCGATATCAGCCACAGCAACTTCTTTCAAGATATGTCTCCAAAGGCAATGGAAACAAAAGCCAAAATAAACTTTTGGGACTTCATCAAAATTAAAAGCTTCTGCACAGCAAAGGAAACAGTCAAGAAAATAAAGGGGCAACCCACGGAATGGGAGAAGATATTTGCAAATGACAGGACAGACAAAAGATTGATATCCAGGATCTATAAAGAACTCCTCAAACTCAACACACACCAAACAGACAATTATATCAAAAAATGGGCAGAAGATATGAACAGACACTTCTCCAATGAAGACATACAAATGGCTATCAGACACATGAAAAAATGTTCATCATCACTAGCCATCAGGGAGATTCAAATTAAAACCACATTGAGGTATCACATTACACCAGTTAGAATGGCCAAAATTAGCAAGACAGGAAACAACATGTGCTGGAGGGGATGTGGAGAAAGGGGAACCCTCTTACACTGTTGGTGGGAATGCAAGTTGCTGCAGCCACTTTGGAGAACAGTGTGGAGATTCCTCAAGAAATTAAAAATAGAGCTTCCCTATGACCCTGCCATTGCACTACTGGGTATTTACCCCAAAGATTCAGATGTAGTGAAAAGAAGGTCTATCTGTACCCCAATATTTATAGCAGCAATGGCCACAGTCACCAAACTGTGGAAAGAACCAAGATGCCCTTCAACAGACAAATGGATAAGGAAGAGGTGGTCCATATACACTATGGAGTATTATGCCTCCATCAGAAAGGATGAATACCAAACTTTTGTAGCAACATGGACGCGACTGGAAGAGATTATGCTGAGTGAAATAAGTCAAGCAGAGAGAGTCAATTATCATATGGTTTCACTTCTTTGTGGAGCATAACAAATAACATGGAGGACATGGGGAGATGGAGAGGAGAAGGGAGTTGAGGGAAATTGGAAGGGGAGGTGAACCATGAGAGACTATGGACTCTGAAAAACAATCTGAGTGTTTTGAAGGGGTGGGTGGTTGGAGGTTGGGGGAGCCAGGTGGTGGGTATTAAGGAGGGCACGTATTGCATGGAGCACTGGGTGTGGTGCAAAAACAGTGAATATTGTTTTATTGAAAAGAAATTTAAAAAAAATAAAAAGCTACCATCTCACACTCATTAGGTTGGCTACTATTTAAAAAAAAAAAAAAGAATAGAAAACAACAAGTTTTGATAGGGATGTGGAGAAAATGGAGTGCTTGCATGTTGCTGCTGGAATGTAAAATGTTGTAACCACTATGGAAAACAGTATAGAGGCTCCTCACAAAATTATACATTGAGTTACCTTATGGTCCCGCAATTCCACTTCTAGAGAGCAGGGTTGTGAAGAGTTCATATTACACCCAAGATCACTGGAGCATTATTCACAGTAGCAAAAATGTGGAAGCAACCCAAGTGTCCATCAATGGATGAATAGATTTTTAAAATATGACATATACAGACAATGAAATAGTATTCAGTCTTAAAAAGGAAGGAAATTCTGAGACATGTTGCAATATAGATTAAACTTGAGGACATTCTGCTAAGTGAAATAAGCCAATCAGAAAAAGAGAAATACTGTAGGAGTCTACTTTTTTGCAATATCTGGAGGAGTCATATTCATGGAGACAGAATGTAGCATGGTGGTTGCTAAGGGCTCAGGAGAAGGAAAAATGAGAAGATTTGTTTAATGGGTATGGAGTTTCAGTTCTGCAAGATGAAAAGTGTTCTGGATGATGATTGCACAACAATATGAATGGACTTACTGCCATAGTACTCTACACTTTAAAATTGTTAAAATGGTAAATTTTATGTTATGTGTATGTCACCACAATTGAGAATTAATTATATATTTAATAATATAAGTTTAGAGAGTCAATTAATCATTTTCAATATAGATAAATGACATGTATTAGTGATAGCTGAAATTATGTAATATATTCACAAATACCAGATTTTTTTATGAACTATGTATATTTATTTAGGCACCCTAAACCATTGGTCTTTAATGATATGTAATGTACAAATTACATCAGTCATCATCATCATAACAGACAATAAAAACTGATGTATAAAGAATACTCTTTCAAAATCTAAACAGCAAAAAAGTTTAATAGAAGAAAAAATTGCAAAAAGTATTCAACTGAATTTTTTTTTTTTTGTAATTCCTAAAGGTGTTCAATTTCCTTTAGTACACTGAAAATCCCTTTCAAAGTGTGCACTTCTTAGTTTTTATATGATGACAATTTTGGCCATTTACCTTAGTCCCTTATTTCAACTTTTTTAATGTAAGGAAGAGAGCTTTCACAAAGTCCACAATTCATCATCATATGCTTTGGCTATGTTTTTTTTTACACTTGCATTTATCTCATTCCTTCTTTTTTCCCCAGTTTTATTGAGATATAACTGGCATTACATTGCTGTATAAGTTTAAGTTATACAGCATAATAGTTTGACTTACGTATATATTTTGAAATGATTACTTCTATATGTTTAGTGAGTATCCGTCATCTCATATAGATGCAATAAAAAGAAAAGAGAATACATTTCCTTGTTTTAACTCTCTAAACAACTTTCCTATATATCATACAGTAGTTGTCTATGACATACCATAGTCACCATGTTGTAAATTGCATCCTAGTATTTACTTATCTTGCCACTAAAACTCTGACTACCTTCCTCCAACCCCCACCTCTGGTAACCATAAATCTGATTCCTTTTTATATGAGTTTGGTGTTTGTTTATTTTTTAAGATTCCATATATAAGTGAGACTGTACCGTATTTGTCTTTCTTTGATTTATTTCACTCAACATAATTCCCTCACGTTCCATCCATGTTATTGCAAATAGCAAGATTTTCTCATTTCTTATAATTGAATACTATCCATATATAGATAATACATAATGCAATATATTAATAATATTTGAATAATACTCATTATGATATAATAATGTATAATATATAATATAATAATAAAGATATTATATATGGATATCACATAAATATATATGGATATATATATTTATGTTATGTAGTACTTATATATTTACTATGGTATATATATTATAATATAATAAATATATATGATGTATAATATCCATATATATAATATATATCCATATATTAATACATTATATAGGTAAATAATAGCCATATATATGACATATATATCAATAGTATATATAAATATTACATAATATATACATGGATATTATATATATATATATATATACAGACACATATTCATATGTTGAACATCTTTTCATCTACTTATTGACCTTCTGTATACCTTCTTTGGAGAAATGTCTATTCAAGCTTTTTGCTTATTTTAATTGAATTATTATTATTATTATTATTATTGCTATTGAGTTGTATAAGTTTTTATATATTTTGGATATTAATCCCTTAAAAGATATGTGGTTTGCAATTTTTTTTCCAACTTTATACACTGTCTTTTCACTTTGCTGATGATTTATTGTGTTGTGCAGAACCTTTTCAGTTTAATGTGTTACCTGTTAAAAAATACCTGTGTATTTTTTATTTTGTTGCTTGGCTTTCGGTGTCCTAACCAAAAATCATTGCCAAAACTCATATCAAGGAGCAATTTTCCTACGTTTTCTTCTAGGAGTTTCATGGTTTCATGTCTTTTGTTTAATGATATTTATGAATGGTGTAAATAAGGTTCTAGTTTCACTCTTTTCCATGTGAGTATCCAGTTGTTCCAGCCCCATTTATTGAGGAGACTGTCTTTTCTCTATTGAGTATTATTGGCTCCCTTGTCAAATATTAGTTGACTGTACATGCGTAGGTTTATCTCTGGACTGTTGATTCTGTTCTATTGATCTATTTGTCTGTTTGTTTGTTTTTTCCATTATCATACTGTTTGGGTTACTAGAACTCTACAGTTCAGCTTGAAATCAGGAAGTGTGATGCCTCTGACTTTGTTATGAAGATTATTTTGGCTATTTGGAATCTTTTGTGGTGCTACATAAATTTTAGAAGTTTTAAAAATATTTCTATAAAAATGCCATTGGAATCTTGATAGTGATTTTGGAAGTATAGACATTTTAATAATATTAATTCTTCTGATTCATGAATTCAGGATTGTTTTCCATTTATTTGTGTCTTCTGTTTCTTTCATCAATGTCTTATAGTTCTCAGTGTAGAGACCTTTCACTATCTTGATAATTTATTCCTAAGTATAACTTAGGAATTGTTGTTTTTTATGTTATTGTAAATGAGATTATTTTATTTCTTTTTCAGATAATTCATTATTAGTGTATAATAATGTTATTGATTTTGGTATGTTAATTTTGTTTTCTGCAACTTCACTGAATTTGTTGATTAAATTTAACAATTCTTGGGGCGCCTGGGTGGCTCAGTGGGTTAAGCCGCTGCCTTTGGCTCAGGTCATGATCTCAGAGTCCTGGGATTGAGCCCTGCATCGGGCTCTCTGCTCGGCAGGGAGCCTGCTTCCTCCTCTCTCTCTGCCTGCCTCTCTGCCTGCTTGTGATCTCTCTGTCAAATAAATAAAATAAAAAATAAAAATAAATAAAAAAAATTTAACAATTCTTTAATAGTCTTTAGGACTTTTTATACATAACATCATGTTATCTGCAAATAGAGACAATTTTTATTCTTCTAATATTACATTGATTGATTTGTGAATATTGAATACCTTGTTGTCAAGGAATAAATCCCACTTGATTGTAGTGTGAATAATCCCATTTTTAATGTACTGTAGGATTCGATTTCCTAGTATCTTATTGAGAATTTTTCCATCCATGTTCATCAGGGATATTGACCTATAACCCTCCTTCTTAGTGGTGTCTTTGAAATCAAGGTAATGCTGGCCTCATAAAATGAGTTTGGACATTTTCTTCTACTTCTGCTTCATGGGACAGTTTCAGAAGAAAAGTATTAATTCTTTAAAAATTTGGTAGAATTGGGCGCCTGGGTGGCTCAGTGGGTTAAGCTGCTGCCTTCGGCTCAGGTCATGATCTCGGAGTCCTGGGATCGAGCCCCGCATCGGGCTCTCTGCTCTCTCGGGGAGCCTGCTTCCTCCTCTCTCTCTGCCTGCTTGTGATCTCTCTGTCAAATTAAAAAAAAAAAAAGTATTTAAAAAAAAAATTTTGGTAGAATTCCCCTAGGAAGCCATCAGGCCTGGACTCTTTGTTGGGAGATTTTTGATTACTGATTCAACTTCTTTGCTGATTATGAGTCTGTTCAAATTTTTTATTTCTTCCAGTTTCAATTTTGATAGTTTCTATGTTTCTAGAAGCATAACCAATTTTTTCCAGATTGCCCAATTTGTTTTGGCATATAATTGCTCATAATATTCTCTTAGAATTGTTTGTATCTCTGTGGTGTTGGTTGTGATTTCTCCTCTTTCATTCATGATTTTATTTATTTGGGTCCTTTCCGTTTTCTTTTTGACAATTCTGGCTAGGGGTGATAATTTTTTTTTAATTCTTCCAAAGAAGCAGCTCCTAGTTTAATTGATCTCTTCTACTATTTGTTGTTGTTGTTTCTGTATCATTTATTTCTGCTCTAATCGTTATTATTTTCCTTCTTCTACTGGCTTTAGGATTCAGTTGCTTTTTTATAGCTTCTTTATAGCTTCTTTAGGTATAAATTTAGGTTGTGTATTTGAGATTTTTCTTGTTTCTTGAAGTAGGCCTGTATTGTTATATACTTTCTTTTATATGTCTTTTTATGACCACTTTTGCTGTATTCCAAAAGTTTTGGATGGTCAAATTTTCCTTTGTTTCCATGTATTTTTTTATTTCTTCTTTCTTTCCTTAACAAATTCATTCTTTATTAAGTTGTTCTTTAACAGCATGTATTTGTGGTCTTTCCAAAATTTTTCTTGTAGTTGACTTCAAGTTTCATAGCATTGTGTTCTGAAAATATGCATAGTATGATCTCAGTCTTTTCATATTTGTTGAGGCCTGATTTGTGACTCAGTACATGATCTATTCTGGACAATGTGCAATGTGCACTTGAGAAGAATGTGCATTCTGCTGCTTTAGGATGAAATGTTGAGAATACATCTGTTAAGTCCATCTGGTTCAATGTGTCATTCAAAACCATTTCTTTGTTGATCTTTTGCTTAAATGATTTGTCCATTACCATAAGTGGGATGTTATAGTCCTCTACTATTATTGTATTATTATTGATGAGTTTCTTAATGTCTCTTATTATTTTTTTAAGATTTTATTTATTTATTTGACATACAGAGATCACAATTAGGCAGAGACACAGGCAGAAAGAGAGAGGAAGGGAAGTAGGCTCCTGCCGAGCAGAGAGCCTGATGCAGGGCTCGATCCCAGGATCCTGGGATCATGACCTGAGCCGAAGACAGAGGCTTTAACCCACTGAGCCACCCAGGTACCCATTTTTATTATTTTTTTTATGTATTTGGATGCTTCCAAGTTGGGGGCATAAGTATTTACAGTTGTCCGATCTTCTTGTTGGAAGAACCCCCTTTTTTATGATATAGTACACTTCTTCATCTCTTGTTATGGTTTGGTTTATTTATTTTGAGGGGGAAGGGACAAAGGGAGAAGAAAGAGAATCTTAAGCAGCATGATCCATGCCCAGCACAGACCCCAACATGGAGTTTGATCTCACAACTATGAGGCTTAACCAAATGTGCCACCCAGATATCCCGGAGTGTCTGGTTTAAAATCTAGTTTTTCTGATATAAGTATGGCTTTCTTTTGATGCTCATTAATATAATAAATGGTTTTCCATCTCCTCACTTTCAATCTATAGGTGTCTTTAGGTCTAAAATGAGTCTCCTGTAGATAGCATATAGAAGGGTCTTATTTTTCTGGTTTTTTGTTTTGTTTTGTTTTTATCCATCCTGATACACTATGTCTTTTTGTTGGAGCATTTAGTTCTCTTATATGCAGAGGGATTATTAAGACATGAATATAGTACCATTTTATAACCTGTTAAGTCATTTTTGGAGATTTTTCTGGAGATTTTCTCTGCTCCTGCCTAGTCTTTGTCACTTTTGGTCCTTTTTTTTTTCCCCCTACTCAAAGTGTCCTCTTTAATATTTCCTGCAGGACTAATTCAATGATCAAGATCTCCTTAAATTTTTGTATTGTCTGGGAAACTCTTTATCTCACTTTCTATTCTGAATGACAGCCCTGCTGGATAGAGTATTCTTGGCTGCACATTTCTCCCATTCAGGATGTTGACTATATCATGCCAGTCTCTCTGGCCTGCTAAGTTTCTGTGGAGAGGTCTACTGCTAACTTTGTTTGTCGTCTCTTTTAAGTTAGGGATTTCTTTTCTCTGATTTTAGGGATCCTTTATGTCTGCATTTTGCAAATTTTACTATGATATATATGGCGTCCTCCTGCTTTTGTTGATTTTGATGGAAATTCTCTGTGCCTCCTGTATTTGGATGTCTGTTTCCTTCTCCAGATTAGGGAAGTTTTCAGCTATAATTTCCACACATAAACTTTATGCTCCTTCTTCCTCTCTCTTTTTCTTCTAGGGCTCCTGTGGTACAAATGTTATTATCTTTGGGGTGCCTGGATGGCTCAGTCAGTTAAGCATCTGCCTTTGGCTCAGGTCATGATCTCAGGGTCCTGGGACAGAGACCCAAATTGGGCTCCCTGCTCAGTGGGGAGCCTGCTTCTGCCTCTGCCTGCCACTCTGCCTATGTGCGCTCTCTCTCTCTCTGTGTCAAATAGATAAATAAAATCTTCAAAATAAAAACATACTACTACCCCTTACAGAATTCCTGAGTTTCCTAACTCTACATTCACAGTCCAATATATTCTTTCCCTCTTCATTTCAGTTTCACTTTTTTCCATAATTTTATCTTCAATATCACTTATTCACTTCTCTACTTCTTCCATCCTTGTGGTCATTACATCCAGTCAGTTTTGCATCTTAGTTATGGCATTTTTTATTTCAGCCTGACAAGTTTTTAGGTCTTTTATCTTTGCAGTAAGGGACTCCCTTGGTGTCTTCTATGCTATTATATAGCATATGCAATATGCAAGCTATATATATATATCTATATATATATATAGCTATGCAAGCCCAGCTGTTATCCTTATGATTGTTGTTTTAAGTTCTGGATCAAACTTATTACCGGATGAAACTCTACTACTTTGAATAGATCCCTGGCTGTGACCTCTACTTTTTCATTCTTTTGTGATGAATTCCTCCATCTTGTCATTTGTCAAGGTCTCTGTCTTCTTCTGTGTGTTAGGAAAGCCTGTTTATGGTTCCTGCTTCTGAGAGTAATGGTTTTATTAGGAAAAGATCATACAGACACCAGGACCTGGCACTTCAGGAAGTGTCTCTGGTGTGTGCTATGTGCACTCTGCTGCTGTTTTGACTGTTGTTTCCCTCAGGTCAGTCCTCTAAAGAGTTTCTCCTTGCCTGTAGTGGGGAGTGATTAGAGCTTGTCCAGAGCATGGCAAGTTTTAACTAGGTGTGTTCTGGCCTGCTTCTTTCAAGAGGCCTGATCTAATTTTCACTTAAAGATAAAGATTTGTAGCATTCTTGGTGTGGGGAGGAGTTGTGCTAGTCTTCTGGGGGAAGGGGATCCATTGCTCTGGTTCTCAAGCACACTTGCTCTAGTAAAGAACAACCTGCAGAGCACAGGGGTCAGGGCTTGGTATAAGTGGCTCAGGCCTCCACTGTTGGCACTGTACTGCTCACTGAAGTCAGTCCATGTTGATGAGCAAGGAAGAAAAATGGCACTAGCACTCTCCTTTATCTCTGGAGAGGGGAGTTAATACCCACCACTCTCTAGGAAGCCCTCACTGAAAAGCAATTTTCCCTCATATATCTCAGGAATCCCTCAGATCCCTGCCTTCACCTTGTCTGTATTGGGGTCATCTGCCCACCTGACAGCACAATATGCTGGTGTTTTATCTCAGACACATGAGCTGAGTTTCAAAACCAAACTTTAGGGACCCAGCATGCACAGACCCATACTGGTCCTCTGTGGGAGTGTCTTGCCACACTGATTCTAATGCCAGTTTGTCCCAGAAGGGCAGTCACACCAACGTGCAGGAGCTTGGGGTTTAGAGTAAAGCACAGCAAAAAGCCTGAGGATAGCTGCCCTCAAGAGGTATCTCTGCCCCTATGCTTAAGGGTCAGGGGAGTACAATTGTGCCTACTGGCTCTTTTGGTCCCTGAGAGGCAGTGCCATCTCTCCCAGATGCACTCCAAAAAGGTATAAATATATCTCCCAGTACATCCTAGGAGATCCTCAGAACATGTAACAAAAACTACATATTTTTGATGCAGTGTTCAATGACTCATCAGTTTCTGCCCTCTTTTGCCATGGGAGAATGTCAGTACCCACTGGGCTCAACATCAGCCATGGGGTGAACTTCTAAAACTCCATGAGTTCTGTTGCTTATAAAAACTCAAGAAAATCAGTCCCTCTCATTTTCTAGTTAATAGCTTTAAGGAAATGTTTTCTTCATGCTATGCCCTATGCAATCCCTTCTTTACCCCCCCATCAGAGCTCCCTCCTCTCTGTAACATCTGTGATCTTTTTCTCTCACAAATCACATCTCTGCACCTCTTATGTTCCATGATGTGGACTCTTCTCTTCCTCTAGTTGTGTGGTTTGTTCTGTCAGTCCTCAAATCGATTTCTTGGATGTTCAGAATGATCTAATATTTATCTAGCTGTGTTCAAGGGACAAGGCAAGCATTGGGTCCTCCTATTATCTTAACTCCATCTCAACTCCTTCCTGCTATCATAACTCTTTCTAGCATTAATTCATCTTTAAATGGTTGGTGAAATTCACCAATAAAGCCATTTGTTACTCGGCTTTTATTCATTGGGAGATTTTTGACTACCAATTTAATTTCCTTACTAGTTATATATTCAGACGTTCTATTTTTTACCGACTCAGTCTTTGTAGTTCATATGTTTCAAAGAATGTTTCCATTTCTTAGAGATACTCCTGTTTGTTTGACATATTTTTGTTCATAGCTTCTTACAATTCTTTGCATTTCTGTGGTACCAATTGTAATCTCTTTTTGGTTTGTTTGTTTGTTTATAATTTTGTTGATTTGAGTCTTCTCTATTTTTTGCTTGGTTAGTCTAGGTAACAGTTTGTCAATTTTGTTTATCTTTCCAAAAAAATCAACTCTTCATTTGCTTAATCTTTTGTTCTAATTTTATGTTCTCTGTTTTATTTATTTCTGTTTTCATCTTTATTATTTCCTTCCTTTTGCTAACTTTGGGCTCAGTTTCTTCTTTTTTTTTTTTAATTTCCTGAAGGCATAGTTAGGTTGTTTATTTGAGATCTCCCTTGCTTCTTAATTTGGGTATTTATTGCTATAAACTTCACTGTTAGAACTGTTCTGTTACATCTCATAAGTTTTATTATGTTGTACTTCCTATGTCATTTGTCTCAAAGCACTTTTTTATTTATCCTTTAATTTTTCTTTGATCCACTGGTTGTTTAGGAGAGTTTTGTTTAATTTCCATGTATCTGGGAATTTTCAAGTTTTCCTTTTGTTATTGATTTCTAGTTTTATACTATTGTGGTCATTTTAATCTTCTTGAAATTGCTAAGACTTGTTCTGTGGCCTAACATATGGTCTATCTCAGAAAGTGTTCCATGTGTGTTTGAAAAGAATGTGTATTCTGCTGTTATCAGATAGAATTTTCTGTAGATGTCTCTATAGCATTGTTTTTTATTTTCTTAAAGATTTTATTTATTTAGTTGACAGAGAGAGATCACAAGTAGGCAGAGAGGCAGGCAGAGAGAGAGGAGGAAGCAGGCTCCCCGCTGACCAGAGAGCCCGATGTGGGGCTCGATCCCAGGACCCTGGGATCATGACCTGAGCTAAAAGCAGAGGCCTAACCCACTGAGCCACCCAGGCGCCCCTCTATAGCATTGTTTAAAAACATGCCTGATCAATCAACCCACTGTTGAGAGAGGAGTATTAAATTTTCCAACTATTATTGTATTGTTGCTTATTTCTCCTCTTAGAGCTATTAGTTTTGCTTTGCATTTTTAGGTGTTCCTATATTGGACACAAAAATATTTACAATTTTTATATCTACTTGAGTATTTATTATTAAATAATTACTTCCTTTGTCTCTCTTTTCTCTTTTACTTTTTAATTTAAATTCAGTTAGCCAACATATACTACATCTCCATTTTTTTTTTTTTTGGTGTAGTGTTCAATGATTCATCAGCTGCATACAACACCCAGTGCTCATCACATCACATGCTCTCTTTAATGTCCATCCCCCAATTACCCCATCCACACCCACCGCCCTTTCTGCAAACTTTAGTTTCCCGAAGTCAAGAGTGTCTTATGGCTTTTTCTCTTTTTATCATTTTTAGTTTAAGGTCTATTTTGTCTGACATAAACCCAGCTATGCCTGCATTTATTTATTTATTTATTTTTGGTTGCCATTTGCTGGAAATATCTTTTCCCACTCATTCACTCTTAGGCTATGTATGTCTTTAAGGAATAAAGTGAGTGCCTTATGTGCAGCATATCATTGGATCTTGGTTTTATTAATCCAGTCAGCCATCCCATGTCTTGATTGGAGGACTTAATTCTTTATGTTTAAAGTAATTATTGATAAGTAAGGGCTTTCTATTGTCATGTTGTTAATTGTTTTCTGATGTTTAGTAGAGACATTGTTACTTGTTTATTATTCTGCTGTCTTTTTATGTGTGTTTCAATGCCTTGTGGCATCAGCATGCTAGGACTTTGTCATTTTCTTTTTAATTACTTTCTTTTTAATTACTACAGATTTTCCTTTGTGGTTATGATGAGGCTTACATAAAACATCTTAAAATTATAACACCCTACTTTAAACTAATAATAATTTAACTTCAAAAGCATTCCTAAGCTTTAGACTTTTACTTCTCCCTCCCCTCACATGTTAGGTTATTGATGTTAAAATTTACATATTTTTTAATATTGTGTAAGTTATAGATTATTGTAGTTATGGTTATTTTTATTACATTTTTTTAACTATGAAACTAGAGTTACACACCATTTATCATAATACCAAATCCAACTTTGACAATATACTAACATTTGACAATATACTAACCATTACTAGTGAGTTTTACATTTCCCTCTTTTTATATTTTATGATGTTAATTAGTGTCCTTTTATTTCTACTCAAAGAACTCCTTTTAGCATTTCTTATCAGACAGGTTTAGTGGTGATGAATTCCCTCAGCTTTTATTTCTACAAGAAAACATTTATCCCTACTTTATTTCTGAAGGAGGCCTTTGCCAGAAATTGTATTCTTGATTAATAACTTTTTCTTTCAGTATTTTTCATATTTCACCTCATTCTCTTATGATCTGAAAGTTTCTGTTGAGAATTCTGCCAATAACCTCATGTAATATCACATGTAATATCACTATTTCATTTTGCTGCTTTTAAATTCTTTTGTCTTTGAGTGACTTTTGACAATTTATTTATTTATTTATTTATAATGTGTCTCAGTGCATCTTTACTTAAATTCAACTTATTTGGGATTCATTGGGCCTCTTGAGTCTGGATGATTACTTCTTTCCCCAGATTTGGAAAGTTTTCAGCCGTTGTTGCTTTAAACATATTTTCTGTCCCTATATCTTTCTTTTCTCCTGGAATTTCCATAATAAAATTTCTTTTTAAAATTGTGTACCATAATTCCTGTAGGCTCTATTCACTTTTTGTTTCTTTTTTTTTTTTTTCTTTCTGCTCCTCTGAGTAGTTTCACATGCCCTATCTTCTAGGTTGCTGATTCTTCATTTTGCATAGCCAAGCCTGCTTTTGAAGTGCTCTGTTGAATTCTTCAGTTAAGTTATTATATTTTTCAATCCTAGAATTTCTGTTTTATATATATATATATATATATATATATATATATAGTTTCTGTTACTTTGTTGAACTTCTTGTTTTGTTTATACATTGTTTTCCCAATTTCATTTAGTTGTCTGTGTGTGTGTTCTTATACTTCACTAAACTTCTTTAAGAGGATTATTCTGAATTATTTGACAGTTCACAGATCTCCATGTCTTTGGGTTTAGTTAATAAACCTTTATGAGTTTCCTTTGGCACTGTCATATTTACCTGGTTTTCATGATTTTTGATCCTTTGCATTGGTAACTGCAAATTTGAGTAAGTTGTCTTTTTCAGAGTTTGTATGTTTGCTTTGGGAGAGACAATTTTCTTTACCATTCAACTCAGATTAGGTTTCTAGACAAGTCTTCTGGTAACATCTCTGGGCAGGTAAGGCCTGATGTTATGGTCGATTTTGGAGTCAAGGCAACTTTTTGAGCTCTGAGGTTAGAGGTGGAGAGGGGGAGTGTGCCACTGGCTGAGAATAGCTTGATAGAACTGCTGGCTTGGTTCCCTACCCAAGTGAAGCTCTAAGATGGGCCTTACAATTACCTAAAATCTCTGGTCAGGTGTATTAGATGATCAAGACTGAACACTTTATTTAGCAGCAGATGGGACTATGAATTTAGCTTCCCTGCCCTGACCAGGCAACTGGACAAGACCCAATGCTTGTATATCTCATTGTCTGGGGACCCAAATCAGGCAAAAGTATGCATTGAATATCCTGGTCAGGTGAGGCCACCAGTTTTTCTCTGGAGACAAATCCGTGGGCTGTGCTCTCTGTTAAAATGCTGCTGTAAATAAAGCTGTTGGATGGACAACTCAACATCTGTGTGCTCTGGTAGGCAATTAAATGGTCTGAAGACTGTATTCAGCAATAAGTGGGGCTACAAATTAGTTTCCCTGTTCGAGTGCAGTGGGAGAGGCAGCTCCAAGACCATTAATGTTCTTTGTGTGTGATCTTGACATGTCTCAAGTTCCTTTATTGAACAAGGACACTGGATTTTCTATAAAGGTGATCAGTTCTACAAACTTGCCTCTTGGTTCAAGTTGTCAGACTATGCAGTTTCCAACTCTTCTCACCAGGTCTCCCTTTTAAATGGGTCTGTGAGCCGTGCCTTGCAGTAGGTATGGTTATGACTCTGGTTTCTGCTTCTGTGGAACTGGGAGGGTCTACTTCAGGCTAGTCCCAAATTTTCCCAAATAGGCTTTCTATGTGGGAGGAGCTGGGAGCCATGATCCATGTGGGTAGGGCCATGACTGAGCTCTATGCCTGAAGATAGACAGACCAGGTTCCAGGGCCAAAAAACCCTCTCATCTGGGGACCCAAATCAGGCAGACCTGCACCCTGCCAAGTTTCCTGGTCAGACTGCATCCCTGCATCCCTGGCTTAGTTCTGCAGATAAGGAAAACGGCTGGTTGGGATTACTACTTGGACTCTGTAGGTAGGAACTCAGTCCAACAAGATTTGAGTTCTGGTTGTTGGAAGCCCCTCCCCAATCACCTGTTGTTGAGCTCCATAGATTCCCATGCAATCCCAATGCAGCAAAACCACAGTAGGAGCTTCCATGAAGTCACCCATAAAACTGGGGATAGGCCTGGATATCACTCCTGGGCTCTCTTTTTCTACTCTAGTAACCACAGGCTTAGGGGAGACCTCTTAACATGTTGCTCTGTCACTGCCCTGGAGGAAGGACAATTCAGTCTCTTAGTCTTCTGATACAGTCTCTCTTGGTCTCTGTGGTACAGAAAGCCTCACTCCTGTGTTCTAGGATTCTCACAACAGTGTCTTATTCAAAAATAGTTGTTAGTAGTGCTTCTTGTAAGGAGGAGCAAAATCAGGAAAAACCCATGTCATCATCTTGGTGATGTCATTCCCTCTCATTCTTTTTGAAACTTCATTTATCTACATGAAATGGAAGTAGATTATATTCCTCTGACTTGGTGACCATTTAAATTTGATCTCTTAGAGTCCACAGCCTTAGTGGTAGAGTGCAGAGGCTGGATTAGATCAGTGCTTTAATTCTTTCCAGTTTTCACATTCTAAAATCCTGAACATAGTTTTCTTTTGTATAAATTAAAAGGAAATTCTTGAGCATTTTATGTGTCCTTGCCTATGCAATGATTTCAGGGATTAACGGAGGAAGTGTAGTTGCTAAGAGTCCAGAGGAGGAGGCAGTCTGCTGGATGCAAAGGCTGACCTCACCACTTATTGTCTTTGAGACCTTGACCAAGGAAGCCAGTCACTAATTCCCTTGATTCTAAAGCACCTCATTTGCAAAGTGGAGATTATAAAGGTGCTTGCCTCCCAGAGTTGTTTTAAGATTTAAGTTAGTTCATGATTATTTGAAGCATTTAGAATAGTGTCTGGCACAGAATTAGTGCTTATAAGTTTATTAAGTAAAATCTCACATATGGGACCAAACTTAGCAGAAGGATCTCACACATGGATTAAGGAAAGTAATTAACATAGGAACCCTTTTTGGGAAAGGTTTACCAAAGTTAACCTGGAATGTGAAAAAGATAGAAATAACATGTTATTATTAGATTCAGTGTGAATGGAAATTAGCAAGTGCAATATGCCTACTTGGAAACAACCTCAACATCAGGTTAGGAATATTTTCTTTTTTAAATGGGTTAATAGAATCTATTCATAAGAAGATATTAGGTGACACAGTATAAATGACTAAGGATTTTCCACTTCTCGAGTTGAAGACAAGTTGTCCTTCAAGAAATACCCACTAATCCAGTGTGTTTACTCTTCCCTTATTTAAATTACCAAAGCCAAGTATTTTGATGTATTTAGTTGTGTCCTTTGCATATGAAAAGGTATTTTATTTGTGAATTCTTAAGCATTTGCCTTTCCTTCCTCTGAAGAGCCCCCCAAAAAACTGATGCCAACAGCTTTATGAAGAATAAATAAAACCTTACTAAAAGACCTGTGTGAATAGCTAAGTGAATGGGTCAAGAGACATTCAAGAGGCAATGTGGGTGGAGTTATCATTTCTTCCCACATGAATCTGCAGACTCAATGCCATTCCAAATAGAAATATATAGGATCATTAGCAAAAATTGACAGACTAAACCTAAAGCATGTCTTGCTATGTATGTGGGTTAGCAGAGCTAAAACAATGTTAGCAGAGCTAAAAAAAATTAAAACAAAGATGGAAACTTAACTGTCTGAGTCTTAAACCTATTAGAAATCCATGGGGATTAAACAATATAGTATGGACACAACATTTGCAGGTTAGTAGAAAAGGATAGCCCAAAAATAGCAATATGATTAATTCAGGAATTGATATAATGTATGATAAAGATATCATTTAAAACCATGAAGAAAAAAGATTTTTCAGTAAATACAGGCACTAAAATTGACTACCAATTCGGAAATAAAAGTGAAATAGCTAATTCACATCATTTATAAGAGTAAATCCTAGATTAATTTTAGAGTTAGTAACAAAGAAAATAAAGAAATAAAGACAACTTAGAGGGGTGCTTGGGTGGCTCAGTTGAGTAAGCATCTGTCTTCAGCTCAGTTTATAATCTCCAGGTCTCAGGATCAAGCCCCATGTCTGGCTCCTGGCTCTGCAGGGAGTCTACGTCTCCATCACCCTTTACCCCTTTCTTCTGCTTATGCTCTCTTTTTTCTTCTCTCTCTCTCTCAAATAAATAAATAAAATCTGAAAAAAAAAGAAAGGAAAAGAAAAGAAAGGCAACTTAGAAAAGATAGGAGAACATCTTTTTTTTTTTTATTTAATTTTTTTTCGGTGTTCCAAAATTCATTGTCTATGCACCATACCCAGTGCTCCATGCAATATGCACCCTCCATAATAACCACCACCAGGCTCACCCATCCCCTCACCTCCCTTCCCTCCAAGACCCTCAGTTTGTTTCTCAGAGTCCACAGTCTCTCATGGTTTGTCTCCCCCTCCAATTTCCCCCAACTCCCTTCTCCTCTCCATCTCCCAGTGTCCTCTGTGTTATTCCTTATGCTCCACAAGTAAGTGAAACCATATGATAACTGACTCTCTCCACTTGACTTATTTCACTAAGCATAACCTCTTCCAGTCCCGTCCATGTTGATACAAAAGTTGGGTATTCATCCCTTCTGATGGAGGCATAATACTCCATTATATATATGGACCATATCTTCCTTATCCATTCATCCGTTGAAGGGCATCTTGGTTCTTCCCACAGTTGGCGACTGAACATTGGGGTACAGATGGCCCTTCTTTTCACTACATCTGTATCTTTGGGGTAAATACCCAGTAGTGCAATTGTAGAGTAATGGGGTAACTTTATTTTTAATTTCTTAAGGAATCTCCACACTGTTTTAGGAGAACATCTTTATGACTTTCCAGAGAACAAGGCCCCCATATTCAATTAGTGATAGTCTTAGAGGAAGAGATTGAGATATCTCACTCCTTCAAAACTAAAAACTTATGTATGAGCACAGATACCATAAATACATCATATTCAGATTATATAAAAAACACCTAACTACAAATAAGAAAAAAAAAATCAATCTAGTCAAAAATCTCCAAAAAAGGAAGAATGATAGGCAGATTGCCTAAAAGAAAACACAAAAGGCAAATAAGCATATAGATGTGTTGAGACTGAGATATCATTGAGCTACAAGAAAAGAAAAGCTACCTGGTTGCATAGCAGCCATTGTCTCCTAACATCACGAAGGCCAAATCACTGGCCCACAGGGAAATAAATGGAACCCAGTCATGTGCCTTTCCCCTATCTTTAACAGCCCTACATAGTCATAACCATCTAAGTGTTCTTAATTGTTAGCTTTGACAAAACATAACATAAGTACATTTACCCAAGAGCATATGGAGCCAAATGTGAAAGATAAATTGGCAAATTTGCCAAATATGGAGGCAAATATGAAAGCAGACATGGTGGGAAACATAAGGATGTGAATATCCTTCAGTACATTAATGGAGTATGAGCAGAGAGTTCTTTGTGTTGTTGGGATAAAATATCTTCATGTTTTATTCATGCTAATGACTTAAGTGCACTAATGGCTTTCTACAACTTGAATGGTGAAGCGAGGTAGTATTAGTGTAAAGGACACTAAAGTCTCTGATGTCATACTGAAGACTCAATATATATCCTATGTGGATAAAGGAGTGACATAAATATAGTACCAAAGTTGAGAAGATTACCAGCAGACATCTTCAAGCAGTTAGGAGTGCTTGCCTCTGGGAATGGACCCTGAGCTAGGTACTCAGAAAGAGGCCCCATTACTTCTACCAGAAGAATTAGATATTTAGCTAAGCAAAATAAATTGGTTTTTTAGAAATAAAATGAAATAAAATGAAAAAATGGGCTATAAGCCAACAATATGGTAAAATCTCCAAAAAGGCAATTTCCAAAAACTTTTTACTTTAACAGTAAGCTGTAAGATTCATGTGGGTTTACTTATATAGTGAAATTTGTTAGGACTCTCACTTTATTTCCTTCCAAAGCAGAGAGTCAATTTTGGCACTTCTTACATCTATCTGTGGAAATAATTTCTTCGCCACTCTAAATGAAGATTCTAAATACGTTCCAGTTCTTATCCCATTGACACTGATGGCCTCATCCCATGGGCTCATTTCTTCTCATTACCTTCCAGATGAGAATCGGGTGGGGGCAGGCCAGAATCTGTCCCTCAAGTTATTTACCAAATCAGTTTGCCTTTGAGGGACACATGGTATCTCTATTTATATTTCTTTTTCTTATTTTTATCTTAGAATTAAATATGAAGGAAAGAATTCATGAATTTGGAGAACATCATTCCTAAGAAAGTAAAGAAACAATAAGACTTCTCTATAGCTAAAAAGGGGTTATTGAGTTATATGTGGAAGCAAGACAAAAGAAGTGATCCTAAACTGATAACTCTTAGAGCCACCTGGGCAACATAATTAAGAAGAAACATAGTAGAGGGGCTTGAGACACTTTTACTGAAAATTATAATTTCTTTGCAAAAAAAAAAAAAGTGACAATAGTTTTGTTTGATGACCAGTAATGACTTCCACATAATACAGACACTACTTCTTCTGGAGCTGTTAGATTCTATTAAACTAATTAATCTTATCTAGCCTACTGACAGATAAAATTCTCACATGAAACTAAAAGCGAAAAACCAAGAAGGAAATGTAAAATAAAGATCCAAAGAGACTTCTACTTTTCCACTCCCCTTACCCATAATGCCATCTGATATCTGAGCTCTCCAAAAAAACAAAAACAAAAACAAAAACAAACAAAAAAAAAAACCCTCAGCACCAAAAGTCCCAGCCAACCAGGAGTCTAACACCCCTTGTCTTGGCTGAGTTATCACAAGTCTCCTTCTCTTGAATATTACTTACCCACCCCTTCCCTAAGTATTTAAGTTCTCTTTCTACAGCGCCTGATCCGTTCAGTGCACACTGAGTCTTCAGTTTACTACTGAAATCAGTCTTTACGTTTTTCCTCTTTCTTTTATCTTGAGCTCTTTTGTTTTTCTCATGCAGAGAAAGAGAAGTAATTGAGTAATTGTATTCACCAGGGCCACTTTAGGGGAATTGGCATTTGTTCAGAAGAAATTCCATGGTACTCAGTTTGGGATAGAAGTTAGGAGTTTAGAATGGCAGTTTAGGTGGGAACAACCATACATGGGGTAATAAAGCTGTGAAAGTCCTTCCACTTTGAAGGGAAGAAAAAAAGAGAAGAGGGAAGAGAGAGGACATATTCTCCCAAATATCTAGTAAAACTAATGTAGATATTCATGGATTTATGTTTGAAACCAGTGAAGATGGTTTGAAACCACAAAAAAATGACACATCATGTCAAGAATTGTAGAGGTGAAAAAAGAATATTTTTGAGGATGAGGGAGACAGAGACAAAGGAAAATGTGGAGAAGGGGTACAGGATATCACAGACTCTAGAGTCTCTCTACATGGAATGAGTGAGGTGGGGGCCAACCCAGTACCATAGGTCTCAGTTCTGCTTTCACAATTATGATCTAGCAGGTAGGGAGATTAGACAACACAGAAAACGGCTTTATTGCCAAAACACAAAAGCAGAGAGAGGAGTCCAAGATGGCAGAGGAGTAGCAGATCTTAACTTCCTTTAGTCCCAGGATTTCAGCTAGATAGCTATCAAATCATTCTGAACACCTGTCAACTCAACTGAAGATCTTAGAAAAGTGATCACTCTGCAAGATAGGAGGTGCAGAGAAATGAATCTGAGGTGATACATGGGAAGTTAGACCATGGTGGGAGGGAGCTTCTGTAGGTTGGCTACCAGCAAGTGATCTAGAAGTGGAGCAAAAAATCATAACTTTTAGAAGTCTGCTCAAGTGAGGCACATTGCTCAGGTGGCTAAATGGAGGTGGACTCCAACCTGGTGATGATGGAGTAAAAGGTTAACTGAGGACAAAGCAGAAGCTGGCACCCTCCCCTGCCCCATGTGATATACGTAACATTCCTTAGGCACTCCTGGCTGTCCAAAAGGAAAAGCAAATGGTTAACTGATAGAGATCACAGTTCTGCAAGACAGGAGTCTCCTTCCATTTACAAATGTCCTTGTGATTTACAAGGAAGAAGCTTTCTTATCAATACCCTAACTTCCAGGGACCCATAACTCAGTTCCTAAAGCCCTCAAATCACACACACCCCACCCCACCCCGCTCCATAAAATTGAGGGATGCTGATGTGGAAGGAAATGTAAATAAAACTGAATTTCTTCTAAACCTAAATCTCATTGACAAGTATGTGTGATAGGAGGAAAGTAATATTCCTCAAGAAAATTCCCAACTGTCTTCATGTTAGTACCTCATTAGAGGGAAAAGCAGCTTGGCTTGGTAATAACTAGGTCTCCATTATCCTGAGATTCTTCTTTACTATATGACAGACCTTCTGAACACCCCCTTTGTCCTCACCTCCCCAGCTCCTAAGCGCATAATCAACCACACCTCACAAACCCAGAGCAGTTCTTTCTGGCCACAGGTTCTGTCCCCATGCTTTAATAAAATCACCCTTTTGCACCAAAGATGTCTTATGAATTCTTTCTTGGTTGTTAGATCCGGATCGTATCTCCCCAAACATCACTTATATTCTAAAACTTTATCCCTGGGACAGTGTGATCTCAGGATCCTCAGGGTCACAGAAAGACCAGAAATGCCTGAGTGTGGCAGAGCTTCCAGGCATTGGAGCCAGGAAACTGGCTGTAATTAGTGAGCCCAGAAGTGGGCTTTCAGCTCAGGGTTTCAATAAACCACAAACTGCAGCATAGTTGAGCTACTGCTCTCTGAGCAGGGACCTGACAACACCCAAAGAACAAATAATCCAATCAAGAAATGGGCAGAAGTCATGAACAGATATTTCTGCAAAGAAGATATCCAAATGGCAAACAGACACAGGGAAAAGTGGTCAACATCACTTAGCATTAGGGAAATACAAATCAAAACCACAGTGAGATACCACCTCACACTAGTCAGAATGGCTAAAATAAACAAGTCAGGAAATGACAGATGCTGGTGAGGATGTGGAGAAAGGGGAACCCTCCTACACTCTTGATGGGAATGCAAGCTGGTGCAGCCTTTCTGGAAAACAGCATAGAGGTCCCTCAAGAAGTTGAAAATAGAGCTACCCTAAAACCCAGCAATTACACTACTGGTTATTTACCCTAAAGATACAAATGTAGTTATCCAAAGGGGCACGTGCACCCAAATGATTATAGCAGCAATGTCCACAATAGCCAAACTATGGGAAGAGCCCAGATGTCCATCAACAGACGAAGGGATAAAGAAGATGTGGTATATATAGACAGTGGACTACGACTCATGCATTAAAAAAATGAAATCCTGTCATTTGCAATGACATGGATGGAATTAGAGGGTATAATGTTAAGCAAAATAAGTCAGCCAGAGAAAAACAATTATCATATTATCTCTCTGATATAAGGAATTTGAGAAACAGGGCAGGGGGTCATGGAGGGGAGGGAGGGAAAAATGAAACAAGATGGGACCAGGGAGGGAGACAAATCATTAAAAGTCTCAATCTCAGGAAAAATACTGAGGTTTGTTGGAGGGGAGAAAGGTGGGAGGGAAAGGGTGACTGGGTAATGGACATTGGGGAGGGTATGTGCTATGGTGAGTGCTGTGAGTTGTGTAAGACTGATGATCCACAGACCTGTACCCCTGAAACAAATAATACGTTATATGTTAGTAAAAAAAAAAAATACCCAGAATCTAATATATGGCTCTGTTCTATTCACCTGTCTGATCATATTCTCTTTATTGCTGTTGTTGTTTATCTTCTTACATTTTTTTTGCTTTTTTAAAGACTTTGTTAATTTTCATTTTACAGTTACATCCTATCCTTTCAACGTATTTAATTTTATCTTTATATATATTTTTTTTCTTTACAATTTAGAGATGTAGTTTTGTCTATCAAACTGACCAAAATACACTTAAGAGGTAGTGTATTGCTCTGTTCTATTCACCTCATTGTTTATATACCTTCCTTTTTTTTGTTGTTGGTTTTTTCTTTTTTGTTTTTTCTTCTCTTTTAATTTTGATTTTTATAGTTATAGTCTATCCTTTCATTGTTTTTAATTTTATTTTTCTACATATATAAGTTTTTCTTTCTTTACAACTTTGGGATCTAGTTTTCTAAAAAACAGACCAAACTAAACACAGAATCAAGTGTATTGTTCTATTCTGCTCACCTGTCTAATTATATTCTCTTTTTCTTTTTTTTCTCCTGGTTTTGGGTCTCTTCTGATTTGTTTAGTGCATATTTCTCTGGGCTCACTGTTGCCGTTCTAGTATTTTGTTTTCTCATTCACCTATTCTCTCCTGGAAAGAAAAACAAGATGGAAAACTCACTTCAAAAAAGAGAAGAAGAGGCATAACTGACTGACAGGGACCTAATCAATATAAACAGAAGTAAGAATCAAAACTAGATTTCAGAATAATGATTATAAAGATACCAGCTGGGCTTGAAAAAAAGAATAGAAGACAATAGAGAATCTCTTTCCTAAGAAATGAAAGAACTAAAATCTAACCAATTTGAAATTTTTAAAAAAAGTTATTAATGAGATGTAATAACAAATTGAGGCTCTAACTGCTAGGATAAATGAGGCAGAAGATAGACCCAGGGATATGGAAGACCAAATGATAAAGAATAAAGTAGTTGAGATTAAAAAGAGGTAAACAACTACTGGATCACAAGGGGAGAATTTGAGATATAAATGATACCATAAAGTGAAACAATATTAGAATAATTAGGATCCCAGAAACAGAGGAAAGAGAGAGGGGGACAGAAGGTATATTGGAGCAAATTATAGCAGAGTATGTCCCTAATCTGGGGAAGGAAAACAGGCATCAAAATCCAGGAGGCACAGAGAATCCCCTTGAAAATCATTAAAAATAGGTCAACATCCTGACATGTAATAGTGAAACGTACGAGTCTCATGGACAAAGAAAATCCTGAAAACAGTTCAGGACGAGAAGTCCATAACATACAAGGGTAGAAACATTAGACTGGCAGCAGACCTATCCACAGAGACTGGAAGGCCAAAAGAGACTGGCATGATATATTCAGAATGCTAAGGAAAAAAATGGAGCCAAGAATATTTTATCCAGCTAGGATGTCATTCAAAATAAAAGAAGGAGTGACAAAAAGCTTCCAGTACAAAGAGAAACTAAAAGAATTTGTGATCACCAGAACAGCACTATAAGAAATGTTAAAAGGGATCCTCTAAGCAAAGAGAAAGCCAAAAAATAACATAGACAAGATAATGTAACAGTCACTCTATAGGTAATTCAATGGCACTAAATTCATATTATTCAATAGTCACTCTGAATGTAAATGGGCTAAATTCATCAATCAAAAGACATGGGGTATCAGATTGGATAAAAAAGCAAGACCACTGATATGCTGTCTGTAAGAGACTCATTTTAGACCTAAAGACACCTCCAGATTTAAACTGAGGAGGTGGAAAATCATTTATCATGCTAATGGATATCAAAAGAAAGCTGGGATGACAATCCTTATACTAGAAATATTAGATTTTAAAGCAAAGACTGTAGTAAGACATGAGAAAAGACACTATGTCATAAGTAAAGGGTCTATCCAACACAAAGATCTAACAATTATAAATATTTATGCCCCTAACATGGTATCAGTCAGTTATATAATGCAATCAAAGAAACACATCATAATAATGCAAAATAGTAGGGGACTTTTACATCTCCCTCACTGCAGGAACAGATCATCTAAGCAGAACATCAACAAGAAAATAAGGGCTTTGAATAACACACTGGGCCAGATGGATTTCACAGATATATTCAGAACATTCCATCCTAAGCAACAGAATATACATTATTCTCATGTGCATATGGAACGTTCTCCAGAATACATCACATTCTGGGTCACAAGTCAGATCTCAACTGGTACCAAAAGACTGGGATCATTCCCTGTATATTTTCAGACCACAATGCTTTGAAACATGATTTCAAGAACTCAAATACAGGGAGGCTGAAGAACATTCTACTAAAGAATGAATTGGTTAACAAGGAAATAAAAGTAAATTTTTTAAAAAATTCATGGAAACAAATGAAAACAAATATACAACTGTTCAAAACCTTCGGGATGCAGGAAAGATAGTCCTAAGAGGGAAATATAGCAATACAAGCCTTTCTCAAGAAACAAGAAAGTTCTCAAATACAAAACCCAACCTTACACCTAAAGGACGTGGAGAAAGAGTACCAAATAAAGCCTAAACCCAGCAGGAGAAGAGAAATAATAAAGATTAGAGCAGAGATCAATGAAATAGAAACCAAAAGAACAGAACAGATCAATGAAACTGGGTGCAGATTCTTTGAAGGAATTAATAAGATTGATAACCCCCTAGCAAACTTATCAAAAGGAGAAAGAACACAAATAGATAAACTCATGAATGAAAGAGGAGAGATCAAAATCAACACCAAAGAAATGCAAACAATTATAAGAACATAACATGAGGAACTATATAGCTACAAATTAGGCAACCAGGAAGAAATGTATGCATATAACTGCCAAAACTTAAACAGGAAGAAATAGAAAACCTGAACACACCCATAACCAGCAAGGAAATTGAAGCAGTAATCAAAAATCTACCACCAAACAAGAGTCCAGGACTGGATGGTTTCCCAGAGGACTTCTACCACACATTTAAAGAAGAATTAATGCCTATTCCTCTGAAGCTGTTTCAAAAAACAGAAATAGAAGGAAAACTTCCAAACTCTTTCTATGAATTCAGCATTACCTTGATCCCAATCCAGACAAAGACCCTGTGAAAAAGGAGAATTAGAGACAAATATCCCTGATGAACATGGATGCAAAAATTTTCACCAAGATATTATCCAATAGGATCCAACAGTACATTAAAAAGACTATTTATAGTGACCAAGTGGGATTTATTCCTGGGCTGCAAGAGTGGCTCAACATCCTTAAATGAATCAATGTGATACACTACATAAATGTAAGAAGAAAAGAATCATATGATCCTCTCAATAAACTCAGAAAAAGCATTTGATAAAGTACAGCATCCTTTCTTGATTAAAACTTTTCACAGTGTAGGATAGAGGGAGCATACCTCAGTATTATAAAAACCACATATGAAAAGCCCCTAGTAAATATCATTCTCAATGAGGGAAAACTGAGAGCTTTTCCCCTAAGGTCAGGAACACAGCAGGAATGTCTACTATCGCCATGTTGATCAACATAATACTAGAAGACCTAGATTCAGCAGACAACAAAAAGAAATAAATGGCATCCAAATTGGCAAAGCAGAAGTCAAATTCTCACCCTTTGCAGATAACATGATACTTTATGTGGAAAGCCCGAAAGAATCCACCCCAAAGTTGCTAGAATTCATACAGGAATTCAGTAAAGTGGCACAATATAAAATCAATGCACAAAAATCATTTGCATTTCTATACAAAAACAATAAAACAGAAGAAAGAGAAAATAAGGAGTTGATCCACTTACAATTGTACTGAAAACCATAAGACACCTAGGAGTAAGTGTAACTAAAGAGGCAAAGGATCTGTACTCAGAAACTATAGAATATTCATGAAAGAAATTGAGGAAGACACAAAGAAGTGGGAAAATGCTCCATGCTCATGGACTGGAAGAACAAATATTGTGAAAATGTCTATGCTACCTATAGCAGTCTACACACTCAATGTAATCCCAATCAAAATATCATCAACTTTTTCCACAGAACAGGAACAAATTATCCTAAAATTTGTATGGAAGCATAAAAGACCCCCAAATAGCCAAAAGAATGTTGAAAAAGAAAACCAAAGATGGGGGCACCACAATGCCTGATTCCAAGTTATATTATAAAACTATAACCATTAAGACAGTATGGTACAGGCACAAAAACAGACACCTAGATCAATGGAACAGAATAGAGAGCCCAGAAAGGTACCCTCAACTCTATGGTCAACTAATCTTCTACAAAGAAGGAAAGAATATCCAATGAAAAACAGGCAGTCTCTTCAACAAATGGTGCTGGGAAAATTGGACAGCCACATGCAGAAAAATGAAACTGGACCATTTCCTTGCACCATATACAAAAATAGACTAAAAATGGATGAAAGACCTAAATGTGAGACAGGAATCCATCAAAGTCCTACAGGAGAACATAGGCAGAAACCTCTTTGACCTTGGCCCCAGCAACTTCTTGCTAGACATGTCTCCAAAGGCAAGGAAAACAGGCAAAAATAAACTATTGTGACTCCAACAAGATAAAAAGTTTTTGCACAGCAAAGGAAACAGTCAACAAAATGAAAACAAACAGAATGAGAAAAAATACTTGCAAATGACATATTAGACAAAGGGCTAGTATCCAAAAATCTATAAAGAACTTAAAAAAGTCAACATTCAAAAAACAAATAATCCAGTCAAGAAATGAGCAGAAGACATGAACAGATATTTCTCCAAAGACACCCAAATGGATTAAAGACACATGAAGAAATGCTCAACTTCACTCAGCATCAAGGATATACAAATCAAGACTGCACTGAGGTACCACCTCACACCACTCAGAATAGCTAAAATTAACAATTCAGGAAAGACAAATGTTGGCAAGGATGTGGAGAAAGGGGATCCTTCCTACACTTTTGGTGGGAATGCAAGCTGGTGCAGCCACTCTGGAAAACAGTATAGAGGTTCCTCAAAAAGCTGAAAATGGAACCACCCTATGCACTACTGAGTATTTATCCAAAGATACAAATGTAGTGATTTAAAGGGGCACCTACACCCCAATGTTTATAGCAGCAATATCCATAATATCCATGGAAAGAGCCCAGAGGTCCATTGACAGATGAATGGATAAAGATGTCAAATCTTGACATTTGCAATGATATGGATGGAGCTAGAGGGTATTATGTTAAATAAAATAAGTTAATCAGAGAAAGAAAATTATCATATGATCTCACTGATATGTAGACTTTAATAAACAACATAGAGGATCATAGAGGAAGAGAGGGAAAAAAATGAAACAAGATAAAACCAGAGAAGGAGAAAAACTATAAGAGACTCTTTATCATAGGAAATAAACTGAGGTTGCTAGAGGGGAGAAAGGTGGAGGGATGGGATAACTGGGCGATGGGTATTAAAGAGGGGATGTGACATAGTAAGCACTGGATATCATATAAGACTGATGAATCACTGACTTACACCTCTGAAACCAATAATACATTAATTAATTGAACTAAAATTTTCAAAAATGAAAAAAAAAAGCCACCCAAGAATGAGAAAATTGACTCTGTAGTCAAGGTAGTCTTGGCTAGTATATGTGGAGGGGGGGGTGATGATAAATATCTCACTTTGTTGCTAGAAGAGCAACCTACATCCAACCTTCACACATCAGACAAAACCCTATGTTGTGTCTGTACAAGGTATCATTCATTTAGGGAAACTCTAGGATAGGTTTTTTCTTTGGGAAGCCATCACATCATGTTTCTAAAGGGAGAGATGGTGTTTCCTGTCACTTTATACACAAAAAGGAATCTTCATAGCACAAATGTCACTTATTAGTGACCACAAATTTTATGACTGCTTTAGTCTGATTTTTCAATGAAGATATCCATACCAAACACAGACCAGAACCATTAAAGATTTACAGAAGAGCACATATGGGAGTAGACACTAAAAGTGATTCTGTATGCATTTCTCAAAGGGTTTATTTATACATCTCTTATCTTCCCTAGCTCTACTCTTATCAATAAGTGAGAATTTAATTACTTAATTAAGGATAAAATTGTAGATACACTCATTTTTCAATGAACAAACATTGTTCTAACTTTAGATTTAAAAAAAAAAAACCTGCATGCATATCCAATAAACAGTGTAGCAATCATTGCTAAATTTTATCTTATTTTTTCCTTATTGGGTTCCTTTCTAGGGTTGGGGGTGTTCTATATTGAGTTATTAGATCTATTCCATGGAGACAGAGATGCATTCCTGGGAAGAAAGCTACCACTCCCAAGGACCTAGGCACTTCTAGGTGGGCCAGAGCAGTAAACTAAGAATTTTGGAGTGGATACTGTGAGGTTTTCTGGCTCCAAATAAAACTTAAGCTTCCCTCTAAATTTCCCAGCATGGGTGGCAACAATAGCTCTTTCCTGTTGGATGACTTTAAATTGGAGTTCTCTTGAAAACTCCCCTGTCCCTGCCCCACATTGATGCAAGATCATCTGAAGCTGCCCCTTGTCTTCTTTTCTAAATTCTATTCTTGGCTTTGCCCCACATCTCAGAAAGGATGCATGTCACCTTTCCTCTTGCTGTTACAATTCCAGTAAGTGGTTCCCAGTGCTCCCATCTCAGGTTCAGTGAGGACAAGGTCCTGCTGATTTCCAGGTGTGAGTCTAGGATCAGATTTCTAAAGCCTTGGGCACAGCCATCACTGCAGACAGCCCACACTCCAATATCTTCACAAGGACAAGTGAAGGATTCTGGCCTTCTGGCAAGAAGAGAATGGGAAAGAATGGGCAGCCCATCAGTTTCCCATCTGGCTATCCTGGGGTGGCAATAACACAGGGATGTGAGGATGTCCAGGGTTCTTCCCTCACATGACCTGCCAAATCAGGCTGCTTTTGAGTGTATTTAAATACTTAAATCCTCCTTTTGAAACACAAGTTTCTATTCAGTGCAGCTTTAGTCATCCATGTCAAAATGCAAAGCCAAGAGGATATGGCAGCCTTGAAGAGTTGTGGATTTGGTCCTCACCTGGCAAAGATCATGTTGGATATTGGCATCATTTGAAACCTTTCATTGGAAAATCTGGTGGCATCAGTGAAAAACTTGATCTCAGGCTCTTTTTAAATCCCAGAGTCTTCATGCAAACTGACTCTTCTTTAGGATCTTGATTTTTTTGTTCAATTTTTACAGGTGTACTAAACCACAAATAACTAGAGATTTTATATTATTTTGGGTTTTTTTTGTTACAAGCTTAACTTCATAAGCTTTATTCACATAGTCATATATTGAGTGCTTACTATGTGTCATATCTTTTAAATACCCCATATGCCTAAGTATAAGTATATTCCCACCCTAAAAAGGAATGTTACATATCTGTATGTAACATTGTCACCATGTTACATATGTAACCATGTTACATATCTGTCAGCCTTTCAATTACTTTATCTCAAACAACATATTAATGCTAAGGGAAGATAATTGAGTCTAAATTAATCTCAATAGATTAGTTTGGGATTTTTATAGTGGTCACTTGATGAAAAGAAAGGGGGGAAAAGAGGCAAAGAAATCTAACATAGAACTCAAGAAAATTTAGTATAAGGAAGGAAGGAAGGAAAAGAAATAGAGAGAGGAAGGGAGGATAGTAAGGAAGGAAAGGAGAGAGGAAGGGAGGAGGGGAGAAGAAATATCATTTACGACTAATATGTATGAAAGGAGAAACATCCTGCAGACACAAAGATATTATGAAAATATCAAGGGAATTCTACAATATTCCCTATGCCTATAAATCTGAATGGATGAGATGGACCAATTTCTTGAAAGACACAAATTGCCAAAACTCACTCAAGAAACTGGGTAGTCCTAAACTCTCAAAGAAGTTTATTTTTTACATAAAACCCTCCAAAAATAAGTCTCTAGGACCAGATAAATTCGCTGGTGAATTCTACTAAATTCTTAAGGAAGAAATAATACCAATCTTTTATAACCCCTTCTAAAATGTAGAAGAAGCAATGTACCTATTCATTTGATGGGACCATAATTATTTTAATTCAAGAACATAAAAAAGACATTAGTGGAAAAACAGGTGAAATTCAAATAATGTGTGGAGTTTAGATTAGTAATATTCTATCAACGTCAATCCCTTAGTTTTGGTAAATGTACATAGTTATGTCAGGCATTACCATCAGAAGTTGTGCAAGAGTTAGACCAGACTACCTGTTCAATCTTTGCAACTATTCTTTAAGCCTAAAATTACCTAAAAACAAAAAGTTTTAAAATAATATGCTGTATGGTGACTAACATGACATAATAAAAAAAATACACTGTGAGTTAGGGATATCTATTTCCATTTTTCAGACAAGAAACCTATATTTTAAAAGAATAAGCAATTCACCAGCCTCAACCCAATATTTAAATACAAGTGTGTCTGACTAAATCTATCGATATATCTCTGCTATTTTATTTCTCTTTATTATAAAACTTATAAGACAAAAAAGTTCAAGACATTTCACAAAGTCTATTGCATTTGATGTACTGATTAACATATGGAAACTTATTGTGCTATGTATAATGCTACATGCTGATGTAGTCTTATGACTTGTCCACTATATTGTCTGAACATTTGGATGAAAACACTAAGGCTACTTCAACTGCTCAAGACCATGCAATAACTAAGCAGGAGAGCAGGAGTAAGGAACTGTGCCACTTGATGCCAAAGCCCAACCAAGCTTGCTTCTCTCTATTATTCCAGGTGTCTGGAAATTATGATGGTTACTTTTGTCATTTTGGCTAGGCCTTTTAATGAATTTCATATTTAAAACCCATTACCCTCTACAATGTGGGTGGGCCTTTGTTAAGAATAGAGTGAATTCTTCCAAGGAAAGAAAAATTCTGCTTTCAGACTGACTTCAGACTTGAGCTACAATATCAACTCTTCCTTGGGTCTCCAGTCTGACAGCCTGTCCTGCAGAATTTGGACTTGCTAACCTCCACAATCATGAGTCATCCCTTAAAGTAAATGCCTCTCTGTCTCTCTGCTCTTTCTCTCTCTGTTTCTGTCCTTCTCTCTCTCTACACACACACACACACACACACACACACACACACACACACACGTGTATGTGTTTATGTATTGTATGCATATATGTACACATCCCTATGTAAAAAAGGCATTGTATATGTTTCTGTGCATGTGTACCTATGTTATACATGTATGTATATGTGTACATTTACATGTGTACATATAATAAATAAATAAATGTGTACATTTATATGTACACATTTACATGTGTACATATAAATGAGAGAGAGGTTTGTTTTAAGGAATGGACTTACAATTGTGGAGACTAGCAAGTCCAAATTTTGTGTGTGTGGATGGAGAGAGAGAGAGAGAGGGAATACATGTAACATAAATATCAGCTCTTATTTCCCACTGTTCCTGTTTCTCCAGTGAGCCCTAATAACAGATTTCCACACTAACTCTGAAGAATAAAAAAGTCAAATATTATTATTCCCACCTCTCCCATCAGAGGTACAAAAACCAACCATCAAACATCCTTTGGCTTAGGCAAATGACCCCAGAGCAGACAGAAGGTATATTCCAGTCTAGAACAAGAGAGAAGTATGAAATATGATTAAATATTGGTTTACTTGCATGTGATATGGAAGGGCACATGGTGGAAAGAGTTTGTAGGGAACCAGATAGAACTTAGGGTTGAACCAGTGCAGTGACTGCCTTGGGTAAAATGAAAAAGAAGACTCATACATAAGGTTGGGTCAGAGGCAGTGGAGTCCAATAATCTGGGACCTCAACAGAAGACTAAATCCTATAGACATGTTTCTAATTGAATCCTGTCTCCCTTGCTCAAGACCTATACATCTAATTACCCACTGACCTCTCTACAGAGATGTTAGGCTCCTCAAACCCAAAATGCCCACAACTAAAATTTTCCCACAAACCTTTTTGTTTTGCTTTATGGACGCTAAAATCCAGTAAACATTGCTGTCACCCTCTCACATCCAAAGGAAAAATATGACTGGCATGCTTTGCTCTTCCTTCAATCTCCAGGCCCTGTTGATGTTCTCTAGTGAATTTCTCTTAAGACCGAGTGCACTTTTCTTTTTTCTTTTTTAAGATTTTATTTATTTATTTGACAGAGATCACAAGTAGGCAGAGAGGCAGGCAGAGAGAGAGAGAGAGAGGAGGAAGCAGGCTCCCCACTGAGCAGAGAGCCCAATGTGGGGCTCCATCCCAGGGTCCTGGGATCATGACCTGAGCTGAAGGCAGAGGCTTTAACCCACTGAGATACCCAGCTGGCCCCCAAGTGCGCTTTTCAACCTCCATGGGTACACCCAGTTGACATCTCCTTTGTAATTTTCCTGAACTTTACAATACTCACCTGAACTCGCTCTCAGCTTCAATTTTACTCTTCTCCAACACAGCTGGATGCTGCACTTGCTACAGTGGAGAAACAGCACAACTAAGGAGCTGTTTTCAAGTATTGATTTCATCAAGTATCCTTTCCTTCCATTTTTGCTTTTAGGGTAAATCTAGTATCTTTAACATGGTTCTACGCAAGGCCACTGCTTTAGCTCTCCCACTCTTTCCTTTGCTCTCCGTGTTTGGAACAACTATATGCCTTTCACACACACACCCCTCCAATGCTGGGCCCTAACACAAATATTTATTCTAATTCAATGTGTTTTGCCAAATCTTCAGCCAATTACCTTCTACTCATCATACAAGTTTTTTCTTAAGCCTTTCATTGTCTGAGACGTTTAGCCTACTCTATTCTCTAGTGATGTCTACTTTGAATTTCCTCTGATAGGAAACCATGCTTCATTCATAACACTCCATCTCATTCATGACACTCCATGTCATTTATCATTACTTGATTTCTGCCTGTCTTCTGCAATTGTGGAAACATGGTTGCTTCTTTCTGAACTGTGACAACAGCAGTGGGCACAGTGTTTAATATATTGTATTCAATAAACATGTTTTCAAACAAATTAAATTATTGAAAATGTAAAATAAATGTGACCACTTGCTTCCATAAAGCAGATTTGCACATTCATTATGAGTCAAATAAAATATAATCAGTTGCAGCCAAAAGTTAATGGAGAATACAAGTAAATAATATAGGACAATTTGTATAACTGTGAGATCTGAGTCACATTTTTTGTCCCAGTATTGTACACATGAGAAACAATTGATTAGGTACTATGAATTTTTCTATCTGAAAAATGAAACAAGTAGATAGTGATTTAAGTGAGAATAGCAGCACATATTTATTAGATTAGATCATTTGGATTAGAATTTTATCCGACTTGAGCTTTTAATACTAGCATCTTTTCCCTAAATAGTAAGGTAACTTAAGCATCAGTTAAGTCCTAACATATAATTGTCAGTATTCATTGAAATTTGGTGTTTGCTTGCACCCAGAACAAGCAACAAGGAATAAATAAGATACAATGAAATAAAGATAACAACCTAAAGTTATTACTGCAACTGTATATTCAGCCAGCACCAAGGAAAACCAATATTCATGGCTATGATAACTGACCATATTTCTTTTGAGATAAATGGATCATAAGAATTAAACACAATTTGTATTTGGGCTATGTGATTTTATTAATTTTGTGATTAAGCATGTGTCCTTCCGGGCGCCTGGGTGGCTCAGTTGGTTAAGCGACTGCTTTCAGCTCAGGTCATGATCCTGGAGTCCAGGGATCGAGTCCCGCATCGGGCTCCCAGCTCCACGGGGAGTCTGCTTCTCTCTCTGACCTTCTCCTCGCTCATACTCTCTTTCACTGTTTCTCTCTCAAATAAATAAATATTTAAAACAAACAAACAAACAAAAAACATGTGTCCTTCCTTGGATAATAAACTCTATAAATATAGTCAGGGTTGCTGGGTATCTCCTTCTTGAGGGGCCTACCATGGTTTCTAGAACACCACAGGTGCAAAAAATTGTTAAATATATGATGAAGAACGGTTAGATTTTGTAAGATACATTCACACATAAATGTGTGTGTGTGTACACACACATATATGGTAAATATGCATATATAAATATAAAATAATTAAATATATATAAATGTTTAAACAATTTCACAATACAATCCTATATACTTATGACCTAATTCCCAAGGCCAAGATTAGCAAAGCTAATGGGAATAATTTGTAGAGAATTTGCACCCAGTGATTTTCATGGAACAGATTTCCTGAAAAAATAATGGACCCAAACAAAACCTATCAGAATACTGTATCTATTGTCTCTCCTTATTTCTATTGAGTTTCTTAGCTGCATTTCCCCCCTCGGGGCACTGTGGCATCCAATTTATGATATAAAGGGCAGAGTCCCTTTTCTCAATTTCCAACTTGAAAAACCTTGTTAAGACTCTGAGTGGGCTTGGGTTATCTGCGCTCACCTGAACCAATCCTATGGTGAGAGGGATGGGGTACTCTGACTGACCTGACTCAAGTGAAAGTGTGGCTCTGCAATGGGCAGCTCCAGCATAATCAAGGAAAGTAGAATTTGCCCAAAGGAAGAAAGCACATGATAGGTTCCCAAAAGACAGGTTCTCCTACATCCCACTCTGCAGCACCTGAGTGAGACAAAGAAACAACCCAGTGAGTTGAAGTGCAAAATTTAAGAGAGTAAGAGGGTGTAAATGTTCACAGAGTAAGTTACAGTGTTCATCTAACAGATCTACTATGAACACTGGACACAGTGACTTGCACTTCCTGTCTGAATGAATAGCACCATGACCATTCATAGCCCTCACCTCAGGCTTCAAGTAAACGAAAGAACATAATTAAATTTTTTATCATCATTATCATTCCATCCAGCCACACATCTGGGCAGAAGTCTCCTGCGGTGAAAGCCGTGGACACCCAGCATCCTGTGTGCACTGTAATGTGCAGACATGAAAAACAAACCCAAACCCATTTACTGTGTATGGCAAATACCCTGGTCACACCCAACTCAACTTTTCACAGAAGGCCCAGGGTATGATCTATATGGTCTTTAAAACAACGGATAGATTCCCATATACACCTGTATAAATAGACTTATTAACTGAAATGTACTTTAAGAAAAGATAAAATCTGTAAGTAAACTGATTTATAAGTTTTTAGATATGCTGCAGCTGTCACCAATTTTCATTTGACTTAAGTGGGATGTGGTTTCCCTGAAGCTGTTCTTTTGACAGTGAGAAAATCTTGATCCCCAAAGATGCTACTTATAAAAGCAGGTCTACACTGTCCTCTAAAATAGGCACAAGACACATGCAGACTTGAGCACAGAGGGGTGAAATAGCATAAGAAGTTCACACTCTTGATTGACAGCCTCCAGAATGAGAATGTCCACTAAGACACTGTCTTATTATGAAAATGAATTTTAACAGGCTTATAATTTTGTTTTTAAAAATTCCATTATACCAACTGTGAATTACAGAAATACCTCAGAGATATTGCAGGTTCAATTCTAAGCTGTTGCTATAAAGCAGATATTGCAATAAACTGAGTCAAATGAGTGTTTTGGTTTTGTATACAAATGTCATGTTTACACTCTACTGTAGTTTATTAATCATACAATAGTATTATATCTAAAAAATGTACATACTTTAATTTAAAAAATGTTTTATTGCTAAAAAATGTAAACTATCATCTGAGCTCTCAGTAAATTATAATCCCTAATCACAGGTCACCATAACAAATATAATGATAATGAAAAGTTTGAAATATTGTAAGAATTACCAAAATGTGACAGAGACACAAAGTGAGCAAATGTTGTTGGGAAAATGATGCTCAACTCGGGTTGCCACGAAACTTCATTTTATGAAAAACATATCATCTGCCAAGTGCAATAAAGGGAAGAGCAATAAAAGGGTGTATGCCTATAATGAGTACTGGCTTGTAAAGAAAGTGGAAATATGGACAGGACAATGTGTGAAAGGAAAGAAAGACGTATCAGTGACAGTTCTCTGTATATAGCCAACTAAACATGCATTTAAGATTCAGGACACTCACCAAAACTGTCATTTGAGCAAATGACTCTTATTTCTGTCTTCTTTGTTTTGAATGGATCTTGTATGTTTTAGAACACTACTTCATTAGTTATGATATCTCCACCAATCACTGATTGATGCTGGTCGTAGTCTCATCATCCCTAGAAAACAGCATCACCACTTGATGAAAACTTTGGAAAAAACAAATTAGGCTGCTAAGAAAGTCTTTGAGTGCTCTAGGTTTTCACTGGTGTATTTTTAATCCAGAAGATAGATGTGTTGATTCCAAACACCTTTTGAATTCTCTACCGTGTTTTCAGATTTGTCTCACTGCCAAGGTCTGGGACACAGGAAGGAACAGAGCACAGAAGCACATGATTGTCGTGACACAAGGGATAGATAGACTTTTTCCTGAAACAGAAGCCACTCAGCCCTGGTGAGGCCCTCCTCCAGCCAGATGTCCTAAAAGTTGGTGGGTAACTTGGGGTTCTTCACTTGTCAGACTGAATGACATTATGTTCTGAGTGAGCTGTAGCTAGGAAATGAGGAAGCCTGTTGTTGGCACTTATATCCCAGTCTCAGGCATTCTCAGTCTGCTCTTTGTAGACTAAAGGGAAAGCTCTTCATACAGAATCTGAGTTGTCATTCAGAATATGACTGGTCAGGGCTTTGTGGACTGGTCTAATTCAACTAAGATTGTCCTGATATACAATATTTAATATAAAATCATGTCAGACATAAGAAAAAAATATCCTATGCAAAAAACATATATTAATTGAAAAGTTATAGCATTAAATGGTATAATAATATTTCACATATTTTATTTTGATTTAAGCATAATAAATATTCTAAGCTTCTCAGCCTAGGAAAGGTAGGTAGTTCAGTGGAAATGAATGACAAATAATCCATAATTAAGGACAGTAGAAAACTAAAAAGGACCAAGAATTATTTTAAGATGTTCTCTTTTTGTGGTGAGATGGTGGAGTTTATCCAGGAACATCTAAAAGAGAACATAGCTTTAGAAAAAAAAAAGTATAACTTCCAGCAATTAGTAGGTCTATTCAGGAAAGCAAGACATAACTGAAGAACTTGAACGTCAAATGTTGTGATTTTGTAATTTAATAAAGGGCATGTGTGTTTAAATTATATAGTAGAAGTGGTCCTCATTTAATTGGTTTTGTGCCATTTGTAAATTTGGGTATCTATTATTTAGAATTTACAAGGAACAATGCTTATTATAATTGGAAAAGCATAATGTACCTGCCACCAGATGGCAATGTTCATCAGGTGTAACAGTGCCTCCATGGGTGAATGCAGGCAATAGGTAAAGTGTTAATGGCTGCAACTCAATGAAACATTGAACAAATCAGCCTTGTTTTGTTATTATTTTTCTCCTGGGAGCATCAGTGGGGTGTATTCTAGAGAAGGCCACCCAACAAGAGGGTCTTTGATGGTATTGTCTAAGCTGGTGTGATGCATATCAGATTTGATGGAAAGCATGGGCTAACAGAGAAGTCTACATCTGACAGTTATCTCTGGATAATGGTCCAAGGAAGGAATGAAAGTGCAAAATCAAAATAATGGGGCCATACTCGATAAGAATGATCAATGCTGAGGCTCCTGTGCATGAATCACTGAGGGAATTAGATAGCCATGATGGTGAGTGGATAGAGGGTTATGGAAAGACATTATGGAATGGCAAGAAGGATGATGAGAAAGATATCCAAAATGGCAAAATAAAATAGGTAATTGGAAAGTATTGGAGGGTTATCTGGAAGCAGGTGGAAAGGAGTGTACCAACCTGCTTCTTGTGTTTGAGCTGAGGGTGATGAGGAAAAAGTAGCAATTCCAGGAAAGAGTGTCTTTAAAAAATGGCACTGTCAAGGAAAGATCCAGATTCCTTCAACTGAGAAAAATAAGGAATGTAAGTGAAAAAATCCATTCTAATAAATTAGAACTATTTCTCCCCAAACTATCCTATGAGATATTGAAGAAGTATTCCATGGAAAAAGAGATTCAATATTTGGAGTCACTGTATAGTGGGTCTTTAAAAAGATCAGGCTTTTTGAAGAATTTGAGGTGGAAAGTTGAATAGGGGATTTTAGGGCAGTAAAACTATTCTATACAATACTGTGATCATGGATACATAACAGCATGCATTTGCCAAAGTGTCACAAGCCTTAATGCACAAGGAATGAATGTCAATTGTGCAAACTTAAAAAAAATAATTTAGGAGGTTGTGGAATCCCTTGGATGGAATCTAGAATTTGCCAAGAAATCTAACTGTGCTACAAATACATGAAACAATCTCCCTGGAGTGAGAGAAAGGTGCTACCTAAGTAACTCTGTAAATGTGTGATATTTGTTAGACTAAAGGCAAAAGGAACTACATGTAATCACTATTGATCCCAGGAGGGTATGGGTTAATAATTCTGATTCAGTAACACATATATACCAGAGTTGAGCAATGAATGAATGGCAGACAGTGGGAGCCGGTGGTCTCACTGTTGGAGTGGGAGTTTACCAATAAGCAAGGGAAGGAGGGATATAATGATTCATGTAGTAATGGATTGGAGTTGTAGATATTAGTATAAACTCATGTTTAGCTTAATACAGATAAGATTAATATGACTATATCATAACTTGCCTTCAACAATGGTACATGACCCGGTTCAATGTTTGGTTCTGAACTTATAAACTGATGCATCTGGGTATCTTAACATAATTTGACGAGGCCTCAGAGGGAGCCATAAATGTCTGTAACATTTTGATATTTTCATGCACCTAACTTAGATCTTGTTGAAATAAAGCACTTTTCAAAGAGAAAAAAAAAAAGATTAATATGACTACAGTAGTATTTAGACACATGTGTATATACACAGGCTAGTATACACACATGAATCTCCTTGCTCATTGATGACACAGCATAGAATCAACAACACTCCAGTATCGATGAGCATTCGTAACACCCAGATATTGATTTCTAATCCCATTCTGCAATAAAAGGAACAAGGACTCTGTGGAGAAATGGCTGTTTCTGAGCATGGGGAAAAATACAAGATAAACCTGGAATATCTTTTTTTATTAATTTAATTTTTATTTTTTATTTTTAATTATGTTACGTTAATTACCATACAGTACATCATTAGTGTTTTTTAAATTAATAAATTTATTTTTTAATATATAATGTATTATTAGCCCCAGAGGTACAGGTATGTGAATCACCAGGTTTACACACTTCACAGCACTCATCTAGCACGTACCTTCCCCAATGTCAATAACACCACCACCCTCCCCCTACTCCCTCCGCCTGGCAACCCTGCTTGTTTTGTGAGATTAAGAGTCTCTTTGGTTTGTCTCCTTCCCGATCCCATTTTGTTTCACTTATTCTTTTCCTACCCCCCAAACCCCCCACATTGCCTTCCAACTTCCTCATATCAGGGAGATTATATGATAATTGTTTTTCTCCAATTGACTTATTTTGATAAGCATAATACCCTCTAGTTCCATCCACGTCATCACAAATGGCAAGATTTCATTTCTTTTGATGGCTGCATAGTATTCCATTGTATATATATGCCACCTATTCTTTATCCATTCATCTGTTGATGGACATCTAGGTTCTTTCCATAGTTTGGCTATTGTGGACATTGCTGCTATAAACATTTGGGTACACATGCCCCTTCAGATCACTACATTTGTATCTTTAGGGTAAATACCCAGTAGTGCAATTGCTGGGTCATAGGGTAGCTCTATTTTCAACTGTTTGAGGAACCTCCATGCTGTTTTCCAGAGTGGTTGAAACAGCTTGCGTTCCCACCAACAGTGTAAGAGGGTTCCCCTTTCTCTGCATCCTCACCAACATTTGTGTTTCTTGACTTGTTAATTTTAGCCATTCTGACTGGTGTGAGGTGGTATCTCATTGTGGTTTTGATTTGTATTTCCCTGATGCCGAGTGATGTGGAGCACTTTTTCATGTGTCTGTTGGCCATCGGGATGTCTTCTTTGCAGAAATGTCTGTTCATGTCCTGTGCCCATTTCTTGATTGGATTATTGGTTCTTTGGGTGTTGATTTTGATAAGTTCTTTATAGATTTTGAATACTAGCCCTTTATCCGATATGTTCTTTGCAAATACCTTCTCCCATTCTGTCAGTTGTCTTTTGGTTTTGTTGGCTGTTTCTTTTGCTGTGCAAAAGTTTTTGATCTTGATGAAGTCCCAATAGTTCATTTTTGCACTTGCTTCCCTTGCCTTTGGTGATGTTCCTAGGAAGAAGTTGCTATGGCTGAGGCCAAAGAGGTTGCTGCCTGTGTTCTCCTCAAGGATTTTGATGGATTCCTTTCTCACATTGAGGTCCTTCATCCATTTTGAGTCTATTGTCATGTGTGGTGTAAGAAAATGGTCCAGGTTGATTTTTCTGCATGTGGCTGTCCAATTTTCCCAACACCATTATTTTTCCATTGAACATTCTTTCCTGCTTTGTCAAAGTTTAGTTGACCATAGAGTTGAGGGTCTATTTCTGGACTCTCTATTCTGTTCCATTGATCTATTTCTCTGTTTTTGTGCCAGTACCATATGGTCTTGATGATGACAACTTTGTAATAGAGCTTGAAGTCTGGAATTGTGATGCCACCAACTTTGGCTTTCTTTTTCAATATTCCTCTGGCTATTCGAGGTCTTTTCTGGTTCCATATAAATTTTAGGATTATTTGTTCCATTTCTTTGAAAAAAATGGATGGGATCTTGATAGGGATTGCATTAAACGTGTAGGTTGCTTTAGGTAGCATAGACATTTTCAAAATATCTGTTCTTCCAATCCATGAGCCTGGAACATTTTTCCATTTCTTTGTGTCTTCCTCAATTTCTTTCATGAGAACTTTATAATTTTCTGAGTATAGATTCTTTGCCTCTTTGGTTAGGTTTATTCCTAGGTATCTTATGGTTTGGGGTGCAACTATAAGTGAGATTGACTCCTTAATTTCTCTTTCTTCTGTCCTGTTTTTGGTGTAAAGAAATGCAACTAATTTCTGTGCATTGATTTTATATCCTGACACTTTACTGAATTCCTGTACAAAATCTAGCAGATTTGGAGTGGAGTCTTTTGGGTTTTCCACATAAAGTATCATATCATCTGCAAATAGTGAGAGTTTGACTTCTTCTTTGCCAATTTGGATGCCTTTAATTTCTTTTTGTTGACTGATTGCTGAGGCTAGGACTTCTAGTACTATGTTGAATAGCAGTGGTGATAATGGACCTCCCTGCCATGCTCCTGATCTTAGTGGGAAAGCTCTGTTTTTCTCCATTGAGAATGATATGTACGGTGGGTTTTTCATAGATGGTTTTGATGATACTGAGGTATGTATGCACTATCCCTACACTTTGAAGAGTTTTAATCAGGAAGGGATGCTGTACTTTGTCAAATGCTTTTTCAGCATCTATGGAGAGTATCATATGGCTCTTGTACTTTCTTTTAGTAATGTATTGTATCACATTGATTGATTTGCAGATGTTGAACCAAACTTGCAGCGCTGGAATAAATCCCACTTAGTCATGGTGAATAATCCTTTTAATGTACTGTTGGATCCTATTGGCTAGTATTTTGGTGAGAATTTTCGCATCTGTGTTCATCAGGGATATTGGTCTGTAATTGTCTTTTTTGATCGGATCCTTGTCTGGTTTTGGGATCAAGATGATCCTGGCCTCATAAAATGAGTTTGGAAGTTGTCCTTCCATTTCTATTTTTTGGAACAGTTTCAGGAGAATAGGAATTAATTCTTCTTTAAATGTTTGGTAGAATTCCCCTGGAAGCTGTCTGGCCCTAGGCTTTTGTTTGTTTGGAGATTTTTGATGACTGTTTCAATCTCTTTACTGGTTATGGGTTTGTTCAAGTTTTCTATTTCTTCCTGGTTCAGTTATGGTAGTTTATATGTCTCTAGGAATGTATCAATTTCTTCAGATTGCCAGATTTGTTGGCATAGAGTTGCTCATAGTATGTTCTTATAATTATTTGTATTTCTTTGGTGTTGGTTGTGATCTCTCCTCTTTCACTCATGATTTTATTTATTTGGGTCCTTTCTGTTTTCTTTTTGATAAGTCTGGCCAGGGGTTTATCAATCTTATTAATTCTTTCAAAGAACCAGCTCCTAGTTTTGTTGATTTGTTCTATTGTTTGTTTTTTTTTGTTTTTTTTTGTTTTGTTTTTTTTTTTTTTGTTTTTTTGCTGTTGTTTAATTCTATTTCATTGATTTCTGCTCTGATCTTTATGATTTCTCTTCTCCTGCTGGGTTTAGACTTTCTTTGTTTTTCTGTCTCCAGCAACTTTAGGTGTAGGGTTAGGTTGTGTATTTGAGAACTTTCTTGTTTCTGGAGAAAGGCTTGTATAGCTATATATTTTCCTCTCAGGACTGCCTTTGCTGTGTCCCACAGATTTTGAATGGTTTTGTTTTCAATATCATTTGTTTCCATGAATTTTTTCAATTCTCCATTAATTTCCTGGTTGACCCATTCATTCTTTAGAAGGATGCTGTTTAGTCTCCATATATTTGGCTTCTTTCCAAATTTCCTCTTGTGATTGAGTTCTAGCTTCAGAGCGTTGTGGCCTGAAAATATGCAGGGAATGATCCTAATCTTTTGTTACTGGTTGAGCCCCGATTTGTGACCCAGGATGTAATCTATTCTGGAGAATGTTCCACGTGCACTAGAGAAGAATGTGTATTCTGTTGCTTTGGGGTGGAATGTTCGGAATATATCTGTGACGTCCATCTGGTCCAGTGTCATTTAAGGCCTTTATTTCCTTGTTGATCTTTTGCTTGGATGATCTGTCCATTTCAGTGAGGGTAGTTTTAAAGTCCCCTACTATTATTGTATTATGGTCGATGTGTTTCTTTGATTTTGTAATTAATTGGTTTATATAGTTGGCTGCTCCCATGTTAGGGGCATAGATATTTAAAATTGTTAGATCTTCTTGTTGGAAAGACCCTTTGAGTATGATATAGTGTCCTTCCTCATCTCTTATTATAGTCTTTGGCTTAAAATCTATTTGATCTGATGTAAGGATTGCCACCTCAGCTTTCTTCTGATGTCCATTAGCATCGTAAATTGTTTTCCACCCCCTCACTTTAAATCTGGAGGTGTCTTCGGGTCGTCTAAAATGGGTTTCATGTAGGCAGCATATTGATGGCTTTTGTTTTTTATCCATTCTGATACCCTGTGTCTTTTGATTCAGGCATTTAGCCCATTTACATTCAGGATAATTATCGAGAGATATGAATTTAGTGCCATTGTATTGCCTGTAAGGTGACTCTTACTGTATATTTTCTCTGTTCCTTTCTGATCTACTACATTTAGGCTCTCTCTTTGCTTAGAGGACCCCTTTCAATATTTCCTGCAGAACTGGTTTGTTGTTTTGCAAATTCTTTTAATTTTTGTTTGTCCTGGAAGCTTTTTATCTCTCCTTCTATTTTCAATGATAGCCTAGCTGGATATAGTATTCTTGGCTGCATGTTTTTCTCATTTAGTGCTCAGAATATATCATGCCAGCTCTTTCTGGCCTGCCAGGTCTCTGTGGATAAGTCTGCTGCCTATCTAATATTTTTACCATTGTATGTTACAGACTTCTTTTCCCGGGCTGCTTTCAGGTTTTTTTCTTTGTCACTAAGACTTGTAAACTTTACTATTAAATAACAGGGTGTGGTCCTATTCTTATAGATTTTGAAGAAGGTTCTCTGTGTCTCCTGTATTTTGATGTTTGTTGCCTTTGCTATATTAGGGAAATTCTCTATAATAATTCTCTGCTCCTCTCTCTATACCTATATGCTCTCTACCTTCTGTTCCCCTCTCTCTTTCTTCTTCTTCGGGAATCCCAATTATTCTAATGTTGTTTCAACTTATGGTATCACTTATCTCTTGAATTCTCCCATTGTGGTACAGTAGTTTTTTGTCTCTCCTTTGTTTACCTTCTTTATTCTCTGTCATTTGGTCTTCTATATCACTAATTCTTTCTTCTGCCTTATTTATCCTAGCACTAAGAGCTTCCATTTTTTATTGCACCTCATTAATAGCTTTTTTGATTTCAACTTGGTTAGTTTTTAGTTCTTTTATTTCTCCAGAGAGGGCTTTTATTTCCCCCAGACAGGGTTTCTCTAATATCTTCCATGCTTTTTTTGAGCCCAGCTAACACCTTGACAATTGTCATTCTGAATTCTAGAACTGACATATTAACAATGTCCATATTGATTAGCCTTCAGTACTGCCTCTTGTTCTTTTTTTTTTTTTTTTGTGGTGAGTTTTTCTGCCTTGTCATTTTATCCAGATAAGAATACATGAGGTAGAGAATAAAATACTAAAAGGGTGGCAAAGACCCCAGGAAAATGTGTTTTAACCAAATCAGAAGAGATTCCAAATCATGGGGGGAAGAAAGGGCATAAAAAGATGTTCAGCAAGAACCATATGATACTCTCCATAGATGCTGAAAAAAGCATTTGACAAAGTACAGCATCCCTTCCTGATCAAAACTCTTCAAAGTGTAGGGATAGATGGCACATACCTCAATATTATCAAAGCCATCTATGAAAAACCCACCGCAAATATCATTCTCAATGGAGAAAAACTGAAAGCTTTTCCGCTAAGGTCAGGAACACGGCAGGGATGTCCGTTATCACCACTGCTATTCAACATAGTACTAGAAGTCCTAGCTTCAGCAATCAGATAACAAAAGGAAATTAAAGGCATCCAAATCGGCCAAGAAGAAGTCAAATATCACTCTTTGCAAATGATATGATACTATATGTGGAAAACCCAAAAGACTCCACTCCAAAACTGCTAGAACTAGTACAGGAATTCAGTAAAGTGTCAGGATATAAAATCAATGCACAGAAATCAGTTGCAGTTCTCTACACCAACATCAAGACAGAAATTAAGGAGTCCATCCCATTTACAATTGCACCCAAAACCATAAGATACCTAGGAATAAACCTAACCAAAGAGACTAAGAATCTATACACAGAAAACTATAAAGTACTCATGAAAGAAACTGAGGAAGACACAAAGAAATGGAAAAATGTTCCATGCTCCTGGATTGGAAGAATAAATATTGTGAAAATGTCTATGCTACCTAAAGCAATCTACACATTTAATGCAATTCCTATCAAAGTACCATCCATTTTTTTCAAATAAATGGAACAAATAATCCCAAAATTTATATGGAACCAGAAAAGACCTCGAATAGCCAAAGGAATATTGAAAAAGAAAGCCAAAGTTGGTGGCATCACAATTCCGGACTTCAAGCTCTATTACAAAGCTGTCATCATCAAGACAGCATGGTACTGGCACAAAAACAGACACATAGATCAATGGAACAGAATAGAGAGCCCAGAAATGGACCCTCAACTCTATGGTCAACTCATCTTCGACAAAGCAGAAAAGAATGTCCAATGGAAAAAAGACAGCCTCTTCAATAAATGGTGTTGGGAAAATTGGACAGCCACATTCAGAAAAATGAAATTGGATCATTTCCTTACACCACACACGAAAATAGACTCAAAATGGATGAAGGATCTCAATGTGAGAAAGGAATCCATCAAAATCCTCGAGGAGAACACAGGCAGCAACCTCTTCGACGTCAGCCGCAGCAACATCTTCCTCGGAACATCACCAAAAGCAAGGGAAGCAAGGGCAAAAATGAACTTTTGGGATTTTATCAAGATCAAAAGCTTTTGCACAGCAAAGGAAACAGTGAACAAAACCAAAAGACAACTGACAGAATGGGAGAAGATATTTGCAAATGACATATCAGATAAAGGGCTAGGGTCCAAAATCTATAAAGAACTTAGCAAACTCAACACCCAAAGAACAAATAACCCAATCAAGAAATGGGCAGAGGACATGAACAGACATTTCTGCAAAGAAGACATCCAGATGGCCAACAGACACATGAAAAAGTGCTCCATATCACTCGGCATCAGGGAAATACAAATCAAAACCACCATGAGATATCACCTCACACCAGTCAGAATGGCTAAAATGAACAAGTCAGGAAATGACAGATGCTGGCGAGGATGCGGAGAAAGGGGAACCCTCCTACACTGTTGGTGGGAATGCAAGCTGGTGCAACCACTCTGGAAAACAGCATGGATGTTCCTCAAAATGTTGAAAATAGAACTACCCTATGACCCAGCAATTGCACTGCTGGGTATTTACCCTAAAGATACAAACGTAGTGATCCGAAGGGGCACGTGCACCCGAATGTTTATAGCAGCAATGTCTACAATAGCCAAACTATGGAAAGAACCTAGATGTCCATCAACAGACGAATGGATAAAGAAGATGTGGTATATATACACAATGGAATACTATGCAGCCATCAAAAGAAATGAAATCTTGCCATTTGCGACGACGTGGATGGAACTAGAGGGTATCATGCTTAGCGAAATAAGTCAATCGGAGAAAGACAACTATCATATGATCTCCCTGATATGAGGGAGAGGAGATGCAACATGGGGGGTCGAGGGGGTAGGAGAAGAGTAAATGAAACAAGATGGGATTGGGAGGGAGACAAACCATAAGTGACTCTTAATCTCACAAAACAAACTGAGGGTTGATGGGGGGAGGGGGTTGGGAGAGGAGGGTGGGGTTATGGATATTGGGGAGGGTATGTGCTAGGGTGAGTGCTGTGAAGTGTGTAAACCTGGCGATTCGCAGACCTGTACCCCTGGGGATAAAAATATATGTTTATAAAGCTGTAAAAAAAAAAAAAAAGAAGAAAAAGAAAAAAGAAAGGATGAATACCCAAGTTTTGTAGCAACATGGACGGGACTGGAAGAGATTATGCTGAGTGAAATAAGTCAAGCAGAGAGAGTCAATTATCATTGGTTTCACTTATTTGTGGAGCATAACAAATAGCATGGAGGACAAGGGGAGATGGAGAGGAGAAGGGAGTTGATGGAAATTGGAAGGGGAGGTGAACCATGAGAGACTATGGACTCTGAAAAACGATCTGAGAATTTTGAAGGGGTGGGGGGTGGGAGGTTGGGGGCACCAGGTGGTGGGTATTGTAGAGGGCACGGATTGCATGGAGCACTGGGTGTGGTGCAAAAATAATGAATACTGTTATGTTGAAAAAATAAAAAATTAATTAAAAAAAATTTAAAAAAAAGATGTTCAGAAAAAATTGTTAAATAAGATAAAAATATTAAAAAGAAAATATTTATATATTAGACTGGTGAATAGATCATATTCACCTACTTAATTTCAGAAGTGTTTTGGTCTCTTAGAAGGAACTACCTCCCAAAATTTTTAAAAATATAAAACTTTATACACACACACACACAAAAGGTAAACATGATGAAGGGATGGAATATGACTATAAAGATGAAATTTTAAAACAATTTTTCTAAAAAAGGAGTTGATAAGATAAGTTGGTTGGGGGAATAAAGAAAAAAAAGTGGAGAGAATTACCTCAGGCTGGAGACTAGAACAAAGCCCTATGCTGAATTTAGGGTATATTTTGATCTATTAGAAGTTGTATCCCAAATTTTTTTTTAGAAGAAAAAACCCTATGTGTATACAAAAAATAAAGTTAGATACAATGAAAGATAAAATATGATTGTAATAATGAAGGTTCAAAAAGATTTTTTTTATGAAAGGTTTTGTTAAGATAAACTACTTTAAAAAAGTTAAAAGAGAAAAGAGTAAAAGTTAAAAAAATTGTAGCATTAGAAAAAATTAAATTAAACAATTAATTAACTTTGGAGGACTAAAGAATCACGGGGAGAAAGCCATGAATTCCATGCTTTGCTTTCTCCTCCTCTGGAACTCTGCTGTTCTCCTTGGTAAGTGAACTTGGTCTTGGCTGGATTTCTTGCTGATCTTCTGGGGAAGGGGCCTGTTGTAGTGATTCTCAAGTGTCTTTGCCCAAGGCAGAATTGCACTGCCCTTACCAGGGGCCGGGCTGAGTAATCCATTCAGGTTCGCTTTCGGAGCTTTTGTTCCCTGACCGCTTTCTGTAGAATCCCGGAAGACAGGAATGAAAATGGTGGCCTCCCAATCTCTGGCTGGGAGGAGCCAAGAGCTCAGGGCCCCAGTCCTCAGCGCACCCTCAGAGAAAAGCACTCAATCACTCCCATATCCCTGGCCTCAGGCCACACTTTGAGCTCACCCAGCCTGTGACCAAGCATCTCTTTGGCACACTGCCCTGCCTGGAGTATCCAAACACAGGAGATCCCTGTGCTCTTCCAGGGAGCTCTCCCTGGATCTTGTGGGGTCCCTGCTCAAAGATCAGTGATCTGACTGTGGTACAGATCATGGTTTAAGGTAACCCTGAGTTGAGAGCTCACTCCTCCTGTTGGGTCGGCAGCTCTAGGAATGCAGGAGGAACAATAAAAATGGCCACCGGGCTGTCATCTTCCAGGCCACCCTCTTCCTTTACCCATGACTCTCCTGCCAGAAGGATGTATGCCAAGGACCTGTCACCATAAGTAAACCGATACCTATGCAGGAAACAGAACCATCAGGACTCCCCCAACCCTCCAGTCACTGAATACCTTACCTTATATGGCTGTAAACCTATGCCCTGTCTTAACCTAAATAAAAGACCCACTCAACCCCCTCCTGGGCGCGACTTCTCCGACTCTCCTCTCCGGAGTCATGGAACCTTGCCTGAGGGCGCCTTTAATGAACCTTGCCTTGCGCCTGTCTCGCCTGGTGTCATGTTTATCTCGCCTGTAAAACCTTACCTTTGGTGCTGAAATCCAGGAGGAGATCAAGCCTGTAAAACCTTACATTTGGTGCCAAAACCTGGGAAGAGATCAAGCCCCCACCCTGGTGAGGAGGCTCTCTCCTCTCCCTACCCATACCTGGACCTGCTTCTCTGAACGTCACTTCTGAAGCTGTGGTGAGTTTTCCCTGATTCTGCATCTCTTCAGAAAGCCCTGTCCTAATCATGGCCATGTCAGGGTGGACCCCGCCAGTCACCAGGTAACCTGGGAATTGGGAGATGTCCTAATTTCATGGCAGTCAACACTGTCTCTCTGCAACCCAGTGTTGGATGAGGGAATGCCTTCTTCCAACCCTCGGATTGCCTGGCAAGGAATCATGGGAACCTCCCAATCCAAATTCGACCCCAAAACACCCCTAGGGTGTCTATTGGCTGAACTTAAGACCCTGGAACTGGACCAGGACCTGCAAAAGCTACATCTCATACATTACTATACTGTCGCTTGGCTACAATACTGATTAGACAATCAATCCCAATGGCCTCCGGAAGGCACTTTTGATTACCAAATTCTCACAGATCCAGATAACCTTGGCAGACACCAAAGCATATGGGCCAAGGTCCCTTATATTCAGGTTTTCTGAACTGGCGCCCTGGTCTACCCTTCCCCCTCCCCACTCCTATCCCAACTCTTGAAAAATTTATGAGCAGTAAATGTGAAACTTCAATCAAAGTTTACTGAGGGTCAAATAAGCTCATGTTATTTGTAAAAATCTGTTACCAAAGAGATGACTAAACTGATGGTTAATTGTCTGTCTCAAAGTTTTAAGGATAATTTCTGAGATGGCTTTCAAAGTCTTTGGTAACCTGAAAGTTTAAAGTTTTGCTTGGATAACAAATAAAATTAAATTTCTTGAACATCTAGGTCTTTTCCAAATAAGATAAAGTGCTAAAGCATTGAGTACTGGATGTAGGTTTGTGTTTTTGACTTCTTACTGCAAAGAAACTAAGAATATTTAAATCTGTTGGTAAACATGTTTTGCACTTAACTGATTCATAAATTTGCCATCGAAAGAATTCTGTTGTAACAGTTCACAATTGGGTAATACTTAGTCTTCACTAAAGATTAAGGTGTTTCTAAGAGTACAAAATTCTGCTAAGTGTAACTAAGACTGATGGAAATAAGGGAAACAACTCTGTACGTGGAAAAGTAGAAGATATGTAAGAAAGATTTAAGGAATGGAAATACATTTTGTTGAAGGTAAGAGAAGGTAATTTTGTCCTAAATGAGATGGTTGTTTGGAAGGAAATGGCTTGGGACAAAACCTGAATGCAAAGGAAAGTTGTAAAAGGTTGTGAAGAGAAATCTTTGGAATGGAATTTTAGGTATGGTCAGGATGGACTAAGATTGAAATGAAAAAAAAAAGAAAAAAAAAAGAGAGACACTGGTATAGAAAAGCTGGTTTTCTCTCTGTTTAAAAGGGCAAAGTTTTCTTTAGGTTAATTAATCTGCTGTTAAGAAGGAAACATAAACAGTTATTTCCTCTTTGCCTGTCCAGAAAAACCATCTTCCACATTTTGCCTGTATTGTTAATGTGTTTAACATTCCTAATTATATTTAGGCATGTGTTTTAAACCTTTCCAAGATTTTAGCAATCATCAACAAGATTTAAATTGTAAATGAGATCTCTTCGACTCATAAGGCTTTTCCTTGGTATGCTAAGTTACTCAGGAAGTACTGCTAAGCCAATAATAAACCTTAGGTTACATTTGGATAAATGCTGTAACTACTCTAGAAGTTCTATACATTTCCTAAAGTTTTAATGTTTTGATAAGGTCATCACTTAATAATTAATTATTGAAATGTTATATGTCACAGAAGTAACCTGATTTTCTTGCCAGTTAAATTGTAAACTCTCATCTCATCAGCTCTTTAACCATATCTATTCTGAGTTTTTGTCATTTATAATTTTTTTAATTCTCGTAAAATGAATTCCGCCTTAAAGGAGATTCATATAAAGGACTTTCAGGACAATTACAGGTATTTGATATGTTAAAGATCCTAAAACTGAAATGGGTAAGAATTTCCAGAAGTAAAAGCTGCATTCAAAATAAAGCAGAATTAGTAACATGGGAGTAAGTGAACTAAAAGATTATAGTGTTGTGTCTCTTATTTTAAACATTGTTGGGTCTGTAATGTTTGCTTTTCCACACTAAGGAAATTTTTACTTATTACCTATGACTTACAGAAATGTAAAAATATTCATTTATAAACAAATCAAGGCATGCAACTTTTCTCTCTATCTGAACCCTCTGAAACTCAAAAGGTCTCAACAAGTATTCTTTCTTCCATGGCAATCAGTCATTTGCATAAGCTCAAAAAGAATCTGTTCTCTGTGTAACATGACACCATAGGAAACACTGGTTATTTTACCAAGGCTTTGACTGGAATGTCATATTTAAGAAAGACTCAGATATGACCAGACAGCTTAAAGGAACTAAGGTTGACTTTATAAAACATGGAGCCATAAAGCCCCTTGGAACTGTTGGCCTAATACCTTGCTTACAGAGTTCCCAGCAGCCTCACCGGGTGAGTAAAGAATGACACTTCCTGCCAGGTGCAGGAACCTCAGGATACTTTGGGGACCTCAGGAAGAGGAATTCACCCAAATTAGCTGATATTGCAGGCATGTCTGATGGCAAGTATGTGGCTTGGCCTCTGGCATGGAGAGGCTACTAAAAGTTCAACCTAGAGATTCCTTATAAAGAGTTCCAGCAAAGCAGATTCTAAAAGATCTATATGATCACTCACTGTTCTTGCTGAGCTTATGTAAATAATTAGGCCAAATCTGTTAGCCTGCACAGAAAAACCAGTTTCTATGTTTTGTTTTATCAGATCTTTAACCCTCTCATTCTCCTTTGCCTCTTATTACTAATCACCCCTTATGTTCTTCACTTCATTCATCCATGAGGTTTCCAGGATCACTGTCAACCAACTCCTCCTGCATCCCTACACCCACCTACCCACATCTGAAAAATCCCATAATGACACCCCTCCCCCCAGCAGGAAGTAGCCAGATCTGAGTCACCACCCCTATTACACCAAAAATGTCAGAATGCTGGGTCAATGGCTCTGGTAAAGCAGGAGGAGCAATAAAAATGGCCACCGGGCTGTTATATTCCAAGCTGCCCTCTTCCTTTACCCATGACTCTCCTGCCAGAAGGACGTATGCTGAGGACATGTCACCATAAGTAAACCAATACCAATGCAGGAAACAGGAACATCAGGACTCCTCCAACACTCCAATCACTGAATATCTTACCTTATATGGCTGTGAAACTATGCCCTGTCTTAACCCAAATAAAAGACCCACTCAACCCCCTCGTGGGTGCGACTTCCCTGACTCTCCTCTCTGGAGTCTCAGAACTTTGCCTGAGGGTGCCTTTAATAAACCTTGCCTTGGGCCTATCTCGCCTGGTGTCATGTTTATCTCACCTGTAAAACCTTACATTTAGTGCTGAAATCCAGGAGGAGATCGAGCCTGTAAAAGCTTACACCTCAGCTCTGTCTCTGTAGCTGGCTTCCCCCACTCTAATACCTGTGAGCTCTGCAACACTCAGACACCCCCAATCCTTCTGTGACACCGCGGGACCTGAGACCACGCTGTCCCCATGTGGGCTTCGCCCTGTCTTAGCCTCTGGAGTGATGTTCCTCAGTGGAGCAGACTTTTAAAAGTTCTGATTTTGTGCTCCATTGCTGTCATTTGCCAGGAGCCAGCCCCTCCCCCTGTGGTCTATCTTCCCGTTGCTTTGGATTCACTTCTCCTTTGGCCCTACCTTTCAGAAAGTTGTCAATTTTATGTTTCTAGAATTGTTGCTCTTCTTCTCTTCAGTCTCCTGTTGGATTTGTACATGTTTCGAATGGTTTGATAAGCTATCCAGTTGATCTCCTGCTACCTGGTGTTATTTCAGCCTATTATTCCTCTGCCATCTTGACTCCCCACGTCATTAGTTTTTGATGTAGTGTTCCATGATTCATTGTTGGCATATAACACCCAGTGCTCCCTGCATTATGTGCCCTCCTTAACACCCATCACCAGGTTCACCCATCCCACCACCCCTCTCCCTTTCAAAACCATCAGTTTATTGCTCAGAATTCATAGTCTCTCGTGGTCCATCTCTCCTTCCAATTTCCCCCCTTCATTTTTCCCTTCCTTCTCCTAATGTCCTCCATGCTATTCCTTATGTTCCACAAATAAGTGAAACCATATGATAATTGACTTTCCTTCCTTGAGTTATTTCTATTAACATAATCTCCTCTAGTCCCATCCATGTTGATGCAAAAGCTGGATATTTATCTTTTCTGATGGCTGCATAATATCCATTGTTTACATGGACCACATCTTTATCCATTTGTCTGTTGAAGGGCATCTCGTCTCTTTCCACAGTTTGGCTATTGTGGGCATTGCTGCTATGAACATTGCAGTACATATGGCCCTTCTTCTCACTTAATCTGTATCTTTGGGTTAAATACTCAGCGGTGCAATTGCTCAGTCACAGGGTAACTCTATTTTTAATTTTCTGAGGAACCACCACACTGTTTTTCAAAATGGCTGCACCAACTTGCATTCCCATCAACAGTGTAAGAGGGTTCCCCTTTCTCCACATCCTCCCCAACATTTGTTTCTTGCCTTGTCATTGTTTGCTGGTGTAAGGTGGTATCTCAATGAAGTTTTGATTTGAATTTTCCTGATCACTAATGATGAACATTTTTTAATGTGTCTGTTAGCCATTTGTATGTCTTCTTTGGAAAAGTGTCTATTCATGTTGTCTGCCCATTTTTTGACTTGATTATTTTTTAGGTGTTAAGTTTGAGAAGTTCTTTATAGATCTTGGATATCAGCCCTTTGTCTGTTGTGCCTTTTGCAAGTATCTTCTCCCATTCTGTGTATTGTGTCTTTGTTTTGTTGACTGTTTTCTTTGCTGTGGAGAAGCTTTTGATCTTGATGAAGTCCCAAAAGTTCATTTTCGCTTTTGTTTCTTTTTACCTTTGGAGACATATCTTGAAAGAGGTTGCTGTGGCCAATGTTGAGGAGGTTACTGCCTATGTTCTTCTCGAGGATTTTGATGGATTCCTGTTGCACAATGAATGAGGTCTTTCATCCATTTTCAGTTTATCTTTCTTTATGGTGCTAAAGATTTCCAATTTCCCCAGCACCATTTAAAGACTGCCTTTTTTTCCACTGGATATTTTTTCCTGCTTTGTCAAAGATTATTTGACTATAGAGGTGAGGGTCTCTACTCTGTTCCATTGGTCTTGGGGATCATAGCTTTGTAGTATAGCTTGAAATCAGGCAACGTGTTGTCCCAGCTTTTTTTTTTTTTTTTCAATACTTTGTTGGCAATTTGGGGTCTTTTCTGGTTCCATACAAATTTTAGGATTGCTTGTTCCAGCACTTTGAAAAATGCTGATAATATTTTGATTGGGATGGCATTGAAAGTATAGATTGCTCTGGGAAGCATAGACATTTTAACAATGTTTATTCTTCTGATCCATGAGCATAGAATGTTTTTCCATCTTTTTGTGTCTTCTCTAATTTCTTTCATGAGTGTTCCTTGAGTACAGATCTTTTACCTCTTTGGTTAGGTTTATTCTAAGGTACCTTATGGTTTTTGCTATTATTCTAAATGGAATCAGTTCTCTAATTTCTCTTTCTACATGTTCACTGTTATAAGAAAGCAACTGATTTCTGTGCATATATTTTGTGTTCTGCCATATTACTGAATTGCTGTATGAGTTCTAGTAATTTAGAAGTGGAGTCATTTGGGTTTTTCACATAAAGCATCATGTCATCTGAAAAGAAAGAGTGTTTGACTTCTTCTTTGCCAATTTGAATACCTTGTATTTCTTTTTATTGTCTGATTGCTGTTGCTAGGACTTCTAATACCACGTTGAACAACAGTGTCAAGTTTGGGCATCCTTGTTGTGTTCCTGACTTAAGGGAAGCCTCAGATTTTCCCATTGAGAATGATATTCATTGTGGTTTTTTCACAGATAGATTTTATAAAATTGATGAATGTTCCTTCTATCCCTATACTCTGAAGAGTCTTAATCAGGAAAGGATGCTGTATCTTGTTAAATGCTTTTTCTGTATCAATTGAGAGGACCATGTGTTTATTCTCTCTTGTCTTATTAATTTGTTTTATCACATTGATTGATTTGCAAAGGTTGAATCACACTTGCATCCCAGGGATAAATCCCACCTGGTTGTGATGGACAATCCTCTTAATGTACTGTTGAATCCTATTAGCTAGGATTTTCTTGAGAATTTTGGCATCCATATGCATCAAGGATACTGCCTTTTTGGTGGGGTCTTTGCCTGGTTTGAGGATCAAGGTAATGCTGGCCTCATAGAAAGAGTCTGGAAGTTCCTTCTGTTTCTATTTTTTGAAACACCTCCAGGAAAATAGGTATTATTTCTTCTTTGAATGTTTGGTAGAATTCCCCAGGAAATCCATCAGGTCCTGGACTCTTGTATTATGGGAGGTTTTTGATCACTGCTTCAATCTCGTTACTAATAATTGGTCTATTCAGGTTGTCAATTTCTTCCTGTTCCAGTCTTTGCAGTTTATAGGAATGCATCTATTTCTTCTAGATTGCTTAACTTATTGGCATATAGCTGTCGATAATGATTTCTGATGATTATTTATGTTTTCTTGGTGTTAGTCATGATCTCTCCCCTTTCATTCATAATTGTATTAATTTGGATCCTTTCTCTTTTCTCTTGGATAAGTCTAGCCAGTGGTTTATCAATCATATTAATTATTTCAAAGAAATAATTTCTAGTTTTTGTTGATGTGATCTACTGTATTTCTGATTTCTAATTCATTAATCTCTGCTCTAATCTTAATATTTCCTTTCTCATGCATCGGTTAGGCTTAACTTGCTGTTAATTCTCCTGTTCTTTGAGGTATAAAGATAGTTTGTGTGTTCAGGATTTTTCTATTTTTTTGAGTAAGGCATGGATGGCTATGTATTTCCCTCTCAGGACTGACTTTGCCATATTGCATAGGCTTTGGGCCAATGTGTCTTCATTCTCTTTGGTTTCCATGAATTATTTAAATTCTTCTTTGATTTCCTGGTTGATCCAGACATTCTTGAGCAGGGTGGTCTTTATCTTCCAAGTGTTTGAATTTCTTCCAAACTTTTTCTTGTGATTGAGTTCCAATTTCAAAGCATTTTGCTCTGAGAATATGTAGGAAATAATCTCAATCTTTTGGTATCAGTTGAGACCTGATTTGTGACCTAGTACATGGTCTATTTGAAGAAAGTTCCATGTGCACTTGAGAAGAATGTGTATCCTGTTGATTTAAGGTGGAGTGTTCTGCATATATCTATGAGGTCCATTTGGTTCAGTGTGTCATTCAAAGCTCTTGTTTCTTTGTTGATTTTCTGCTTAGATGAGAGTGGACTGTTAAGGTCTCCTACAATTAATGTATTGTTATCAATGTGTTTCTCTGTTTTGGTTTAACAGTTGGCTTATGTAGTTGGCTGCTCCGATGTTGTGGGCATAGACATTTACAATTGTTAGATCTTCTTGTTGGATAGACCCCTTAAGAGTAATATAGTGCCCTTTTGTATCTCTAACAGTCTTTAGCTTAAAATCTGATTTGTCTGATATGAGTATTGCTACCTTAGGTTTCTTTTGAGGTCCATTGGCATGAAAGACATCCTCCACTCCTTCACTTTCAGTCAGGATGCATCTTCAGATGCATCTTGTAGACAGCGTATGGATGGGTCCTGTCTTTTTACCCAATCTGAAACCCTGTGCCTTTTTATGAGAACAATTAGGCCATTTACATTGAAGGTGATTATCAAAGATATGATTTTATTGTCATTATGTTGCCTGTGAGATTCTTGTTTCTATAGAATATTTCTGTAAATTTCTGTTCTATATAACACTTGGGGTCTTTCTCCTTTTATAGAGCCCCCCTTAGTATTTCTTGCAGGGCCAGCTTAGTGATCACAAACTCTTTCAGTTTTTGCCAGTTTGGGAGCTCTTTTTCTCTCCTTCCATTCTAATTGACAGCCTTGCTGGGTAAAGTATTCTTGGCTGCATGGTCTTCCCATTTAATACCCTGAATACCCTGAATATGTCTTACCATCCCTTTCTGGCTTTCCAGGTCTCTATGGACAGGTTTGATGTTATTCTGATGTTCCTGCCTCTGTACTTAAGGATCCTCTTCCCCCTAACTGCCCTTGGTTCTAAGATTTCCATGTTTTACTATTGCTATTACATGCTGGGACATTGGTCTGTTCTTCTTATCTTGAGAGGGGTCCTCTTTGCCTCTAGGACATGAATGCTTGTTTCATTCCTTGGCCCAGAGAAGTTCTAAGCTATGATTTGCTCAAATATATTTTCTAGACCTAGCTCTCCCCCTCTCAGAGATACCAATAATTCTGACATTGGAACATTTCATGGCATGATTTATTTCTTTAATTCTGTTTTCATGGGTTCTAAACTGTTTGTTCCAGACTTCCTCCTGATCTTTCTTTTCTATTATTCCTATTCTAGATCACTAATTCATTCTTCTGCTTCATTTACCCTAACAGTTAGAGTATCTGGATTAGATTGGATCTCATTGATAGCACTTTTTAAGTTCTGCCAGATCAGCTCTCACTTCTGCTCTTAGATAAACTATGTTGCCATTAGTGGTTTTCTCCAACCTAGCTATTGCCCACATAACTGTTACCCTGAAGTCTATTTCCAACATTTTGCTTATATCCATATCCATTAGTTCTGTTGCAGAGGTCACAGTCTCTGATCTTTCCTCTTTTGGGAGTTCTTCATCTTAGTCGTACTGTTGAGGGGTGGTTGAGGGAATGTACAGAGTCCAAATCACTGACCACAACCCATGCAAGAAGCACCTGTTTTATAGTGATCTTAGGTTTGTTGGACTTTTGTTCTTTCATCCTGTCTTCTGGTGAAAGGGCCTGCCATGCTGTTACTCAAGCTACCCTGTTTGGACAAAGTTGTCCCCTTGTGGGAGGGGATGGGCTCTGTGAAAACCAGTTTTGGGGGGTTCTCTCAGGTGGCTTTCTCTGGTGGCTCTCCACATCTCTTCCCAGAGTCAAAGAAGAAGTGACCATATCCAAACCTCTGTCTCAGAAGAGAGAGATCACAGCCTGTTCTTAGGTAAGCACTTCAGACCACACTGTCTCTGTTTTTGTCTGTGCTGCTAAAAAACACAGCATCCTGGGTTGTGCGCCCCACAGTAGCATTCCCAGCCCTCGCTTCCAGGTCCAGGCACATCTCTACCCTTTGTGCTTCTAAAATGGCCAGCTGCCCCCAGTTCTCATGTGCACCCCTGCAGCTCCAGGTTTCAGTCTGGAGGGCTGAATCTATACCTACAGAATATCTTCAGTGGTTGGTTTTGATGTGTGAAGTGGGGAGCCATGATTCTGTGCGCAGATATTGGAAGATAAATGGAAGGGAGATGGAGCCTCTCGGATCCTGTACCATCAGAGTGCAAAAGCCTCCCATGCTGGGGACCAGGCATAGACTCATGGACTGGCAGTGACAGGGAAAGGACTTTAGGGCAGCCTGGAATGTCTTTAAAAGCATTAAGAAAGTGTGTTTTGTTGTTGTTGCTGTTTGTTGTCTGTTTGTTTGTTTGTTTGTTTGTTTGTTTGTTTTAATATGATGGTATATGCTGAAGGGACACAGGACACAGCAGCCAACTAAAAGAGCTTCCACTGCCCAAAGCTGATACCATTTGAGCAACACAATAAAGTATTATTGGATTATAACCCAAATTTTAATAAACACCCATGATTTGGATGAATAAATAAATAAATGGGGGTGGGGAAAGACAAATCTCCCTTGCAGAAAGATCTCTAATATTTTTGTAGACACTCTACCTTTAAGCATGTGGAATATAACTTCCCATCCCTTTACTATGGTCCACACAGAGTCCCTCCTTTGCAAAGACTGCACTATGGAAATGAAATTGAGAGGAGTAACTTTACACTAGAGACACCTGACAACCAGTACTTTAGGCAGACAATCAACATCCACATCAACAATGGAGGGTCATTTGAAAGGCCCAAAGAACAGACTCTGCCGGGGGCTTGTCCCAACCAGTAAGTGTCCCCAACAAAAGAACAATTTGGAGCTATGGGGCTGTAGGAAGTTCTAGTTAGTTTTCTTTCATTAACCTTGTAAGAAAATTCATTGCCAATATACACAAATTATTAGGGGGGCTAGACCCCAGCAGAGGATGCAAAGATATCTAGTGACTTCCAGAATTTCTTGGCTCCCCACAGACATAAATAAGTGACCCCACTACCTACCAGTACTTTGTCTGCAAACAGTTATCTTATGCTTCTTGCCCCTAAGAAGTATCTGCACCTCAGTATCAGGGGGCAGGACCTGTTCACATTCCAGCATTACATCATTACCCTTATGACCCCCAAACATTACAGAGGTTAATAAGTACTGCCAAGTATGCCCAAAGCATTTTTGGTTTTCAGCAAATTGTAAAACATCTTGATGTTATTGGTTCTGAGACCATGTTAAAAAAAATTACAACTTACAGAAAATAAAAACAAAGACACAAAGATCATCATTTCATGGTAAGACAGGCAAGTCATCCTTGTGGACATCATTTGTTCTCACTAATTATTTGCTCACAATATGGAGTTATAGTAACATTAGCAGCATTTAACTCTTCATATTGACATATCCATTGTGTGTTCTTTCCAACACCACCAAACAATTAATTATCCATAGACACTGGCAGGGTGTCCCACAGATTCAACTTGATTCTGACACCATCTATCTAGAGACAGTATCAGATTCCACAGATTAAGGTCTTAGTCCCCAAGACTGCCCCCACTTCAGACACCAATCACAAGTCCAGGCTATTACCTGTGTTTTTGGCTGGTGAAAAATCAGAGGTTTCCCTTGTCCCCTTCCATGGGTTTGACTAATTTTCTAGATCATCTTGCAGAACTGAGAAACATTTTACTCACTAGATTACCAGTTTATTACAAAGGACATTGAAGGATACAAATGAATAGTTAGAAGGAGGTATACATAAGAGCTGTTTCCATGAAGCTGGAGCTATGCACATGGATGCATTCTGGTTCAGTAACCTGAAAGCCTTCCAGACCCCATCCTTTTGGGGATTTATGGAGACTTCATTACACAGACATTAAATCATTGGCTATTGGTGATTGACTCAACTGCCAGCCCCTTTCCTGCCTCCAAGGTCAAGGAGTTAAAAGGTCAAGGGACTTTGAAGTCAAGGTTCCAACATTTAATCATATGGTTCATTTCCCCAGCAACCAGCCTCCATCCTGTGGTTATCTAGGGGTTTTCCAAAATAATTGCCCATTAACATAAATTCAGGTGAGTTTGAAAAGGGTTTGTTATGAATATCAAGACACATTTATCACAGTCACCATTTAGGAATTCCGAGGGTTTTAGGAACTCAGGTTAGAAATGGGAATGAAGATGAAATATGTATGTCTTGTCATAAATCACAATATGTTGTGTTCTTTAAGTATTATTAAGTGTATTTTCTGTTCTCACAAAAACCACACAAGGTAAACACACTTGAAATACCCATTTATAGATAATAAGGAAGGGTCATACACCCAGTGAGTTTTGAGGCCAGGACTCAGGTCCAGGTATGTCTCCTTCCACAGAATCTCAACCACTCCTCTCCCTGGCTATCCACTGTCCCAGGTAGACATCAGTGTTGGCAAGAGGATATTTCATCTTCTCAATGGTGGATACATCATCATATAGGTTTGACTAGTAATAATCAGAAATAAAAACAATAAAATTCTAATAAATGGATAAAAATAGATATATATTAAAAACTTGCTCCATGTTGCATCACAATTATCAAGAGTTGAAAAACCCGTGAATGGAACTATTTATTTATTAGACAGATCATTTTCCACAATTATTCATAGCCAGATCTGGCACCTGATTTCCAACCCAAAAGTATGAAAGAAGAACAATAAAAGAAGAAAGTGATAGTCTTTTCAACCCCTCAGGTCCTGTGTGTTCCTCTGTTAGCAAGAGCAGGAGTCATAGGTTCTCTGTGTGGAAATAAACAAAGACTATCCAAATGAGAACAAGCAGAAGCTATTTATTCAGCACTTGCTAGAGCAAGGAAGTCAGTCATCATCATTTGCACTTGGCTGAGACTCAAAGGCAGGCAGAAGAGAGGGGAAGCTTATAGGAAAAAAGGAAGAATGTCATGATAGGAGACTGTTGGCATAGGAGGCTGGAGGCAGGCTAGCTAGAAGTGGAACATCCTGTGTGATTGGTTTGGTTTTTCCATTTGGTCCTGATTTGGGACCAGGGAGCAAAACCCAGGGAAGCTAGCAGTCATTGGCCAAGTCCCAACCACTCTTGACTGATAACTACAGAGGTTGTGGTTTGGCTTTCTAGGCAGGTTGCTGCAGAGGATGTACAGGGTTCTATTGGCATATGTGGTCTGGCCACCTTCAAAATGTCTATTCAGTTTCTCATCTGGGTAACCTTAATTACAGATGACTTTCCTTCACTTTGAGACTGAGAGTGGGTGGTGTATATGGGGTGCATAAAAGGGAAGTAGAAGGCCCATCCTAGAAATTATGTAGTGAGACGAACACAAATACGGAAAAAAATAGGAATATGTGCACATACACATACACACACACACACAGATTGGCACTCCTACCACTATGTCAGGGACACCTGTCCTCTCATCACCAGAGGTCTTCTCAGAACATGTCTTAGACTTGCTTCCTACTTTATGGCACACATAAAGGTAAGGTTTCTCTCTGGAAGCCATAGACACTGCTCAAAATTTGCTTTCTCTCCACCATCATTACCTTTTGCCAGTAACTGTGTGGCATAGCAGCTCATGTGATTTTCCCAGAAATATACCCATTTGCAAAATGGAACATGAACCACATCCCTGTAATTAAAGCTTGCTTCCATCTCAATCTTCTAGTCCATCTAATTGCAAATAATAATGATATGGATCAGCCACCCCCAGGACTACACAGCTGCTTAGTAAATTTGCAGTCTTCAATTTAGTCAAATTCCAGATTTTCCATCTTTCCTTCCTTGTAGGCATTGGGAGGCCTCTGCCTCAGTGAGAAAGGCTGTTCACCTCTTTGCCACTGTCTTCTCTTAGTGATGTACTTCTCTCTGCAGTGATGTGTGTCCATTTCCACTGTCGAACTGTCTGCATGAATGCTCCTTCTAGACCCTAAACATAAGTTAGCACCTTTAACTAAATTTCCAGAGGCAGCAGAGGAGCCCTTCTGAACAAGAGTCTGAATTCTCTGCCCTTTACCTGCTTGAAAGATCATATCTAGCTGCCCCCACCTGCAGGGGTAACTTTGTCAGCTAGTACATTTCTCAAATCTTTAGGCCTAAACAGGTCAGCCAAATATGGCCACAGGCTGATACCTGTTTTGTAAATAGAGCTTGTTGGTACAGTGGCCATCTGTGTGCATATTGTCTGTGCTGCTTCGCAGAGACAACAACCAAGTCAGTAGTGACAGTAGAACCCTAATGGCTAAAATATTTACCTGGCCCCTTAAGAAAAAGTTGCCAACCTCTAGTCTAAATATAAGTTTAAGCTTTGCAGTTTTGAACTTCAAAGTTACACTGATCCCTTTTCTCTTCACAGAGAGGAGATTGGCAATAACCCTCTGATGGCCCCAAAGCTCTGGTGGATGAGTGAAATACTGGACAGAGTCAGGTGCACTCATAGATGAAGCAAGATCACTTCTCTCCGAGATAATGTGTGAAAAGCTCACTCCACACACCCTACATCACCCTCACTTTGAGGAAGTCTGCTGCCCAGATAGATAGCAATCCCGTCTTTGTGCCCTTCCTTGACTTGTCCTTCTCGGGCAGGCAGCATAGCCCCTGCCCAGGCCATGGGTGAGCTGTGGGACTCACTTTGGTTTCTGAGGTGTTTGCAGGTAGGATGCAGTAGATGCTTAACATGGGTCCTGTGGTGGCAAACTTGCAATCCTACGGTGGATCGGGACTGATGGAGTCCGCACTTCCTTCTTCCCACGTGACCTCTTTGCTTCTCACACTGCTTATGATGTCCTGAGGATCATCCTTAGCAAGCGTCACCAAAGAGCCAGTGCCCCCTTGGAACATCCACAGGAAATGATGTGGATAGAAAGAATTCTAACATCCAGAAATGTAAGAAGGGTTATGTTACAGAACAGGTCAAATATGAAAAGTAATTGCCTGAACTGTAGTCTGGACAAACGGATAGAAGTCTGTTTCCACAAGTTAACTTTATCTCTTTGAGGAAAAAGAGACAAAGCATGAATCGGCTTAAAATGGTTTTCTGCTCCAAGTTTAATCAGCACGAGTTCCAGAAATGATCATAGAATGGCAAGGCTCTTATGATGAAGAAAATGAACTTCATTACCATTCAATAAAGTAGAGAGTGATATGCAGTTACTGCTTCACTCCTAAGAAAGCAAGGTTGTTTGCAGCAGTTTCTGAGTCTCCAACAAAGGGTCCTTTGTTATTCAATGCCATTTACGAATGCCAAGTGTTTGCTTGGCTCAAGGATTCCAGAGCTCTGTCTTCAAAACCCTTCACTGGATATGAGTGGGAAGGAAAGACAAGAAAAGCAAAACCTGGCCAACTCTCCTGAATGCCTACCAGTATGCTCATCCAGGAGCCAGGCACTCCTCCGCAAAGATGACTTCTAATTTTCCCTGGGGCTCTGCTTCAGAATTTCCCCAAGGCCTGAATAGAAACACTGGATCCCACACATGAGTGCAAACATGCACACACACATATACACTTACACATGTATACCATATACATACCTGCACATGCAGAAACAGACACATCTATACTACCCCATCCCCCTACATACACATTTACATGCATATGCACGTTCGCATGTTAATACCTTGTTGACTGAAGTTTCTCATTGTTTTAGAGGGTGTTCACATTTAAGTCTCCATTCTTACCCTGTCCCTTAGAAATAACTCATACACATGCTTTGACAGCTCTGAAGCACAAACAGTCAGCCACAACCTAGCAGCTTTAGAAATCATCTCAGGTGGAAATGCTTTTTTAAAGGCATATTTAGGGGTGCCTGGGTGGCTCAGTGGATTAAGCCGCTGCCTTCAGCTCAGGTCATGGTCTCAGGGTCCTGGGATCGAGCCTGCATCAGGCTATCTGCTCAGCGGGGAGCCTGAGCCCCCCTCTCTCTCTGCCTGCCTCTCCGCCTACTTGTGATCTCTCTCTCTCTCTCTCTCTCTGTCAAATAAATAAATAAATAAATCTTTTAAAAAAATAAAGGCATATTTAATTGCTCATTGCACAAGCTAAGGCGATGTGAGGAAGATTCAGAGAAAACCACAGGGGAGCACAGAGATCTCTGAGGTGCTAGGAAGACCAGCCCTGGTGGACTGGGACATTTCAAGTCAAATACTCAGAATTTTTGTTTCCTTTTGCCTTGATATGTCTCTTGCATGCCTTTCCTTTCTAATCTTTCAGTTTTCCTCTTTCTTTCTCATATGAACACTTAGGTTTGAATTTTACTTTGTTAACCAAACTGAAAATCCTTTTTTTTTTTTTTTTGGTAAGAATTCAGTTAAGTCCATTTACATTTGCTGAAATGAAATGACCAATATATTTGATGTTAGTTCTGTCATAGTGTTTATCATATTTCATGGTGTATTCATTATATCCTATTGTTTTACATTTCATATCTTTCAAGTAAGCTAATACTTTTCACACAAAAGCATATTCTTATAAAATTCAAAATTAAAGAGGAGAATAGCCAACAAATACAAAAGGATAAATGAAACAATGAGCCATCCATGTCTCCTTTGAGGTCTGATTTCTGTCCATACATTTGCTTAGTGAATTCTTCCAGAAAACTGAATGAGAAATTAGAGCCATGAGCCCATAGCAAGGAATGGGGGAGAGAAGAGAGTGACTCTGTGACGTGGGACCAAATCTATGGTCCACACCAGAAATACACAATAGTCAGGAGAGCATTCTGTAAACATAGAACATCACACAAACATAAGCAACAGCTATTATCATTGTCCTCGGCCCCAGGTAGGGTGTAGAGTCAATAACTTGATGAAATACATGGACTCCTTAGAAGAGTGACAAGAACACCTGGGCTGGTTCACAGGTAAGTCAGGCATCCCTCACCATGTGGTTAACCTTGCAGCACACAGGAGTCACATTCACAGCACAATGTCAACTGAAACAATACTATATTCCAGGGCTGCTGGGAGGCCTGAAAATCTACATACCTGTGATTAGATGGGATGCAAACCAGGAAAATTATACTCACCATTTTGGTTTGGTGTAAGGATAAGATATAATAAATGCAAAGTTTCTGTAACTGTTCTTGGCAATAATACATACTCAGTAAACTAATTGTTATTTTCCTTTTAGTTTGTTAAAGTAAAAAATAAATTTGTTATATGGCCCTGCTCTGCATGCATTATAGAGATGCAATAGTGTAATAGAGATGCAATTTGTTAAAGTAAAAAATTAATCTGTTATATACCCCTGCTCTGCATGCATTATAGAGATACATTATAGAGATGCAATTTAGAGAGGCTACTCACATTTAAAAATGTTCCTCTGATCCTTAGTGGTCCTTTGACCTTTACTCAGACCTCACCTCTGCCACATTCTTGGGACATGACTATAGAACAAAGCTGTGTGATTCTGAACAGCCAGGCTTGCAGCAGACGCGTGGATAGGTTGAAAGCTAAGGAGATAGCTACTGACTCTAAACTCATCCACAGGAGAAGGATAGAATTCTGTTTGCTGAGGAGCTCTAAAACCAGTATCAGGTTATTCTACATCTCATGTAACCGTCGAATGAAGGAGTAGTGATGACAATGCTGATAGCAAGGCTTCCTGGTGCTCACTCATCACGTTCCCAGCAGAGTTTAATATGCAGAACCAGGCTAAGTTCTCAGTAGTCAGTACACGGAAAGGCACCACCACATGCCAGTCTCAGCTACCTCCATGTCCCTCCCCCAAGGTGCTGAGACTTGGTAACAGATGGAGACAGAAGGTAGAATCTCAGCTGCTCCTAGAGCCCTGTTTGCTAAGACCTGACATGCTCCCTGGGGAGGAAAGCTGGACAGGATTATTCCTGTCACTTGATGTCCCCACACAATTAGGGAGCAGTCCTTTATTCCTCTAGAATTCAGGCCAAATACCAAGGACACTTATGGCTCTATGTGGCTTGAGCTGCCTCTTTCATGAAGTTCCTAAGCTGCCTTTTCTCACCACCATGGTCCCAGGGTGCACCATTACTTCAGGTCTTTTTAACCCAATGAGGCCTGTGACCTAGCCTGTGCTCTACTCTGACAAGTCTTGTGTGTTTATGGGGCAGCCCCAAAAGAATGTGTGAAAACATTTATTAAGGTAATCACACCTGGGGGATGAGAACTGCTCATGGCTCAAGAGCATTCTGCTCTCTTCCACCCCTGCCACTACTCCTACCTCCCCAGCTGTGATGCAGCTCACCTCTTACCTAGATGGAGAGGGTCTGAGATGGGCCTATGCAGTTCAGCATTGCCTAACTACATGCCTGCTGTTGTTCTCACCCTGCTTTTGTTTTATGGGCTCTGCAAACGGGAAACCAGAAAGTCTGCGCCAGCTTGCATGCCACCACTACAACCCACCTAAATAGCCCTGGAAGTGTGATGGGCATTGCAACATTTCCCTAGTCTTCTTGCTTTTCTTTATTCATTCTCCTTTAGCCTGATTTGTTTACTTCTTTTTTATTATTCTCTCTGTGTTCTATGAACTGAGGAGAGTCCCTCCAAATGTGGTTTTGAATTAGGTCTTAAACTAACAAGCTGACACCTCCCCATTGGACAATCAATCAAATTGTTCCAGGCCTCAGAGGTTTCTACTACTCCATCCAACCTCTTTGAAAACCTGCTTAAAGCAGGTGGATCTTCTTGCCTTTTATTGTTGAAAGACCCATGATTGTCCTTATCTCCCTGCAAAAAGGAAACTACCTAAGATCCAGAATAGAGTTTAGAAGCCCTTACTTATTTTCTTTTGTCTAGGATTCATTCATAGTTTGTTAGCTGCAGGAACTGAGTATACTATATGTTATTGACCATGCTTGCATAAGAGAGGATCAGCACCCCACCCTAAGGAGGTACATACCAACTTTCAAGGCAGAAGGTTTGGTCAAACACTCGTGCTCTATCAGAAGCCACCTTCCACTAACAGGAATAGTGAACCTGGGATCTTTCTCACCAGGGAGTTCCTGCCATTCTGGCCAGGGAACAGGGAAGCCTGAACCTCGTGGACTTCATCACCATCCAACATGGCCTGCCTGGAGGTCCTGAGACGCCATCCTCCTACTTCCCTGTGGCCTTCTAAGAAAATAGGACTTATTAAAACTCAAACAAAACTATGAGTTGTTTTTCCTCAATCTTATAAAAATCAGTATATGTACCAGTACTAAGTGCTCATCTAGTCACACAGAACTGTAATATTTGTGAAAGGGGATTTATTTTAGCAGTTTGAATAATGTTCATTTTCTCAAGTTCTCACCCCCTCTTCTTCTCTGTGTACCTGAATATGGCTGTTGCTGAGATGCTGGATGTTAAAGCACTGACTCAGAATCAGTTTAGCGTTGTCAAATAATGGGACTTTATCCTGAATTCTTCAGGGATCAATAAAAGGACAGATTCAAATAGACTTGTTCTATCAGGTCTACAAGGAGTACTAACACCCTTAGCTGGGCCACTAGGGCATTGTCAAACAAAGACCAAAATCATGATTTTCATACATTTATAAAATGAACATGTTAAAGAGTTTATTTAACTCATTATCAATGGAGGGAACTAGTAAAAGATTACAGCCAGTTACAATGAAGGAGAACTAAGAACAGACATATTAACAGATCAGGAATATTGACAGGAATGTATAAATGGAGGCAAACTGGCCTCTTCAACCATGGGGAGGAAGTTAGTTGGAACCCCCACAGCACTGTGGAGTCTACATGGCACAGACGGGAAATATTTTTCATTGCTGTGACTTGTCTGCAAGTTTCTGAGTTATAAAATAGTTTCCTTAGAACCAGAGTGGATACCCTGGAAGGGTGAGCCACAGACAGGGCAATTTGCCCCCAAACACATCTTTTTATATGGGTAGGCAGGCACCCCCACAGTTCTGGCACTGGGATCAATTGCTGGGGCCCCAGGTCTGCCTCTGCCCGTGGTAGAGGCTGTGGATGGAGATCTGTGTATTTCTAATTCCAAAAACAACTTCCCAGATGATTGGGTTCCTCATTAATTTGAGTGAAGAATTAACCTACAACTTATATTCTCCACAGTCTCTTTTCCAATTTTCCTCTCTCTGAGATCACACTCAGGGCTCCCCAAAGCTACATGGAGTATTGATAGGAGGGACATTTGGGATATGGCCAAGTCCTCAAAATCAAAGCTAATCTAGGCACTATCATGCCTTCAGTTCCATCTGCAGAGTTTAATCAGCCATGTCTTTATAGAGGTCTATTTTTCAAATGAAATATCCCTGGAATGCATTCATTTATTTAATGATGCTGATAATAATAATTTGAGTAATTAATATTTAATGACCACATCATATCATATTATATGCTAAGCCCTTTCAGGCATTATCTCATTAACTAATCACAATGATTTTAAGGAATGGTTATTATTAGTATTCCCATTGTGTAGGTGATAAGGCCAAGATCCTGAGAGGCAAGACACAAGCAGAGGTAAGGCTGTGACTTCTATAGCCCTGGCACCTGTAGAGTGCTCTGGATTTTCTTATTTCAAGGCACCAGTGCTATAGAAGGGCCTACAGAAGGTGCATTTGTGTGAAGAAAAGAAAAGGAAAGTGTGAGAAGTAGAAGTAGAAGGGAAGACAGAAAGAAAGCAAGGATCCCCAAAGACAAGATTTCAGTCTTACTCCTCGGAACACAAAAAACCTTTTGGGTGAGAAAGAGTCTTTGTTCTCATACTCTCTAATTGTTTATAAAAGGAAAATAACAGAGCAAGCTGGCCTTTAAACCAACCGAACAGCAATTGAGCTACTCCATCCAGAGTAATGGAGTAGCAGCTCCAGCTACAGATCAAAGGGCCAAACAGCAAGTTACTGAAACTCCACCTGCCTTTCAGGTCATTTGATCACCAAAGACCAAAGGACTTATAGAAGCTGAGGGATTTGGCTGTGTCTATTTTCCAAAACAAATGTTCTTCTTAAAAGTATGTCTTGAAATGACCTTTGCCTCAGTGATTCAGAAGAGAAGACAGACTAGACTGCCCCTCAAGCCCCCACCCCACCGCCACACATACTAATTTATCCAAGATGAGTATCCTTCTGAAAAACTAGGGAACACTGTTAACAGAGGGTATTATGAGGCTCAGAAGCCTCAGTTCTCTAAGGAGCCACCAGGCCTCTGTCACAATGAAGCTGTCAAATGTGGACTGTCCTGTGCTAAACACAGAGCCAGATGGAAAAGGACATGTAAGAAGCTTTGGCCACAAAACAGGCATTCAGCAAATATCTGTTGAAGTAGTAGAAATTAATGACAATTGTGCCTACAGGCTAATCTTTACCCTACAGGAACAGAACAGATTACACTAATACTTTTGTAGAAATGAATGGATAAAAGGCCTTTTCTTTTTCAATCAAAATTTAGATTTTCTAAGTTCAAGGCTAAGAACTCAGAGTAGTATAACTCAAATAGAATCAGATCGCCTCTGCACAGAATATTTTCATGGTCTGTTCTTGGAGAATGATGTTAAATTCTAGGCATTCAATCCATTATCGCTCCAAATGAAATGCTCTTAGAAGAAAACATAGTGGATTTTCAGCACATTCTCCTCCAATTTCAGCCAGAAATATATTTTTAATGGACACAATGAATCCTTTAAATGCATTTTAATAACAAAAGTGATTTGCAGATACCCTCACTAAACTGCTGTTGTGTGCCCCCCTACACACAGGGCAACCCACCAGAAAAGAAATGGGGACACAGCAGCCAGCAAATTGCAATGGAGTTGGTAATTTCCTAATATGCAGTGCTTGTCTAGCACAATCCATTCAGAAGGCATCTTTTTTCAGACTATTGTTAATCATTTTATGACTACTATTATTATAACTAGTCTTATGACATCCCAGCATTGTCCCAGAGGTCCTTACTACAGCCCCACCATGCAGAAATCAATACCTCCATGTTATGACTGAGAAAGCAGAGGCTTAGGGAAGGCTTACCCTGTACTAAGAAGCAAACTTTTCAGATTCCAAAACCCAGGTATTTCAACACCATTTATGCCACTGACCACACTGAAGTCTCCTTTCTGACCTCCCATTTGCCCTCCAAGGTAGGTCAGGCAGGGCCTAACATCTGCAAGATCTCATGGTCAAAGCATTTCTCTATTGCAATTTCTCCTTCCCCTAAATGAAATAATACCCTAGGATAAAATGCGTCTTTAAGATAGATTCATTGTTATCTAGCAGTACTATTATTTTCTATTCACAAGTAATAAACTGAGACACAAGAAGTATGCAGATCTCACTGAGGTATACAATTTAGACAGCAACGTTATTAGCTCAACAGCTATGCTTTCTCCTGGTATGTATTTCATACAGATTTTTCCATCTATATGGAGGAAGAGCCTGCCCCAGAGAAAAGAGAGTCTAAAAATTTTCATAGTAAAAGACAAAAAGTTTCACAGTTTTAATAAGGGGAAATCTCACTGAGGATGAAATTTGGGAGGCCAAAGGGGAAACTGTAACACTCAGGGGCCAATTATAGACCTACTGGAAGAATCCTAATGAGAAAGAATCATCAGTTACAGGCCCCAGAGAGAAAGCTAGACATTGCATCTCCCACAAGAAATCAAACACCCAGGCAACACAGTTAATGAACCCTCTCTTTTCTCCAATGGACTTCCCTTCAAAGCAACCCCTCCCAACTTTCTTCTTCTCCATAAAATAATGTTCCCTTGTTTGTTGGGCTTGCTTATGATTTTGCTTTCTTAAATTGCAATTCTCTGTCAGTCTTGAATAAACCCAGTTTTGCTGGTAAAGTAACTAACTGTTTCATTTTTTAAGGTTAGCAATAAATCTGTCCTTCCTCACCTTCAAAGGAATTTCAACCTGGGATATGAGAAATTATGAGAATTACAATAAAATTATTCAAATTATGAAAATTAAAGTAAAATTTTATTATGTGAAAAAGAGATGAAAATACCCCTCCACCCCACCCCTATTCATAGCAAAATATGGCTCCGTGTTAAATATGTCACTTAGAAAATTTATTTTCTTAGAACTCTTTGGGGCCATCAGTTGTAAGTAATTAACATAACACAGTTGATCCTCATTATTTGTGGATTTATTTGTGAATTCACCTGCTCACTAACATTTATTTGTAACCTCAAATCAATACTCACTGCCCTTTTCCAGTAATTCAGAAGAATTTGAATCACTGATATATACATTCCCAACTGAGGTATAACAAGGCAACACTTTGCCTTTTAGTTTCAGCTTTCATGCTATAACACGTGTTCCTTTTGCAATCCATTTACTATCATGTTTCTTTGAGTTTTGTGGTCCTTGTTGGTGATTTTGCCATTTAGAATGGCTCTCAAGCATAGTGCTGAATTGTGTGGTCTGGTGTTCCTGTTACCAGATGGAAAAGGAAAGAAACCTCAGTTGAAAATAAAAGTAAAGCAGAGCAAAGTTTTATTAAAGTATGCCCCAGGGTAGGAGCAGGCCAGTCAATGGCTCAGGAACTCTGGGTTGTGGGCTTATATCAATTTTTTCTTTTGGGGGTCACAACATTTGAGTGACTGGCCTTGATTATATAATTAGCCAGTTTACCATTCTCCTACCAAAATGTATTCAAAGTACCAGCAAGGGGTAGGAAAATGCAGCTTTATTTCATTCTAGTAAATGTAAATGTAAATGTAAGTCAAATAAGGATATGTGCAACAAGCACAATAAACTTAACTCTTCCTCTGCTGAGATACTGTAACCACATCTCTGTCAGGATATCTAAAGTCCATCTTCCTGTCACTCATGCCTAGCCTCCTGCCTAATATTCCTAAAAGCCAGAAGGTTGTGATGTGCCTTATTGGAGAAAATATGTGTCAGATAAGCTTCATAGTCAGGCAGAAGTTACAATGCTATTGGGCATGGGTTCAAGGTAAATAAATCAACAATATGTGTTAAATAATTGTCTTTAAACAGAAATACACATCAAACAAGGTTCTATATTAATAGGTTGACAAACATGTGACCTAATCACACAGACTAATTGTGACTAATTAGGCACTGGAGCCTAATCCTGTATTTTACCTAGAAGCAATGATTCATAATTCACCAATGCAGTGTTCTAGGTAACTTCACACAACACAACTAACTACTGGGAGAATGGCAAGAATCAGGATAGAAGACATGCTGTGATAGGTTTTCTTTTGTAAACTGACTCCTCTGATTTGCCAATTTCAAAGTAAGCAAGAGTTTACTAAGCAACTACTAAACCAGCTTGTTTGTGTGGGAGAGAGGGAGGCTTTAGAAAGAAGTGGCAGACACTTTGAAACTAGGTAGATTAGAAATGTGCAAACCACCCCCCGAATAATGCAAAATTAAAGTTCATTTTGATGCCTTAACCTCTGTTCTGAGAAGAAACAGGAGGTGGACCTCAGGGGAAGAAAGAAAAAATTTTCAGGGCTGGACCTTTCTGGGAATATTCTTTTATAACCCCAGTTTTTAATCTAAATGTAATCCTGAGTATTCACAGAAGCCAAGTTTCTTGCAAAGAAATCAGGTTTGGAATAAAAGCTGCATTTCCCACCTTCTGACTGTAATGCTACAGCATACTGTAAGAAGCTCTCCAGCACTACCCCTCACTTAAGATGCATTTTTGCAAATTCCTCCCTTGGACCTCCTGCCTGCCTGCCTTTTCATTAGTGCCTAGTATCCATTTGTCTCCTTTTACTCCCTTTTCACACTGTCCCAGAAATGTGGTTTTGCTCATGGTAGTGTTACAGGGTTGCAGCGTTCTTGTCTCATGGAGTTGAAGAATGAATCTCTTGGAAAAAATGGTGAAGTGAAATTTTAAGTGAAGGTGAAAACAGAAAGGAAAGGAAAACCTCTCTAGAGTGAGAGGGATCCTGAATGTGTTGCCATTGAGGGCTTTTATGGTCTGGTCAGTGTATATAGAAAACTGACCAGGGAACTTGGTAAATTTCATGTCAACAACATGGCAGATTTGTAAATATCATGAGAATATCCTGCCTATATATAGAAGGAACAAGGTGTTCTTGTAAATATCATGAGAGCAAACAAGGCATTTCTTCTCTCTGGTTAATATCTCCTCTAATTCTTTACATCTAGGATTTCTGTGAGCCTGCACACATGCCCCCTATCTGTTTCTCCCTATCTAGCCTCACCTGTTCCTTACTCAGGAGCAATCAATACCAAACTACACCATACCAACTCCCATCCCCACTCTGTGACCTGCTGGTGTTTATATCTTGGCCAGACCACAGACCTCATACACACTGTAGAAGATTTTGTTGCATGTGATGTGGTAAGTAATGACAATTGCAATAACAATTAGGCACTGAATCACGTTTATTTACTAAATCCTATCTGTGAGACTTGATCCCACTTCCAACAGACAAAACTTTGACAGACATTTCTACCAAATATGTTTTTAATTATTTGCACTTAATCTGATCCTGTCATGCTTACCATTTGCTCCAGAGAAACCAGGACCATTCAAGTTTTAGAAACTGTACATTCATCCGTGTTCTTGCCTGTAATAGGAAAAATATAAGTATTCTGACCAGATGTCTTTACACATTAAGGAATTGGAATATCAACAACAATGTGGCCAACCCCATGCACAAGAAGGGAAATAATAAGATTATATCAGAAATAAATGAGAAAGAAACTAGAGTTATAGCAGAACACATCAACGAAACTAGAAGCTGGTTCATTGAAAAATCAATAAGATCGATAAACCACTGGCCAAACTAATCCAAAAGAAAAGAGAGAGGACCCAGATTAATAAAATTATGAAAGAAAGGGGAGAGATTATGACTAACACCAAGGAAATAGAAACAACCATCAGAAATTATTATCAACAGTTATATGCCAGAAAGTTAAGCAACCTAGAAGAAATGGATGCATTCCTGGAAACCTATAAACTTCCAAGACTGAATCAGGAAGAAATTGACAACCTGAATAGACTGATACCTAGTAACGAGATTGAAACAGTGATCAAAAACCTCCCAAAAAAACAAGAACCCAGGGGACGCCTGGGTGGCTCAGTTGGTTAAGCGGCTGCCTTTGGCTCAGGTCATGATCCCAGGGTCCTGGGATTGAGTCCCACGTCGGGCTCCTTGCTCCACAGGGAGCCTGCTTCTCCCTCTACCACTCTGTCAGCCTGTGCTCACTCTCTCTCTCTCTCTCTCTGACAAATAAATAAATAAATAAAATCTTTAAAAAAAAAAAAAGAGCCCAGGATCTGACAGATTCCCTAGGGAATTCTGTCAGACATTCAAAGAAGGAATAATACCTATATTCCAGAAGCTGTTGCAAAAAATAGAAACAGAGGAAAACTTCCAGACTCTTTTTATGAAGCCAGCATTACCCTGATCCCCAAACCAGGCAAACACCCCATCAAAAAGGAGAATTTCAGACCCATATCCCTGATGAACATGGATGCCAAGATTCTCAACAAGATCCTAGCTAATAGGATCCAACAGTACCTTAAAAAGATTATCCACCATGACCAGGTGGGATTTATCCCTGGGATGCAAGGGTGGTTCAACATTCGCAAATCAATCAATGTGATAGAAAAAAATCAATAAGAGAAGAGAGAAGAATTACATGATCCTCTCAATTGATGCAGAAAAAGCATTTAACAAGTTACAGCATCCATTCCTGAATAAAACGCTTCTAAGTTTTGGGATAGAGGGAATATCCCTCAACTTCATAAAATCTATCTATGAAAAACCCACAGGGAATATCATCCTCAATGGGGAAAAGCTCACAGCCTTCCCTTTGAGATAAGGAACATGAAAAAGATGACCACTCTTGTGATTATTGTTCAACATAGTACTAGAAGTCCCAGCATCAGCAATCAGACAACAAAAAGAAATAAAAGGTATTCAAATTGGCAAAGAAGAAATCAAACTCTCTCTCTTCATAGATGACATGATACTGTATATGGAAAACCCAAAAGACTCCACCCGCAAACTACTAGAACTCACACAGCAATTCAGTAATGTGGCAAGGTACAAAATCGATGTACAGAAATCAGTTGCTTTCTTATACACTAACAATGAAAATATAGAAAGGGAAGTTAGAGAATCAATTGCATTTACTATAGCACCAGGAACCATAAGATACCTGGGAATAAACCTAACCAAAGAGGTAAAGGATCTATTCTCGAGGAACTACAGAACACTCCTGAAAGAAATTGAAGAAGACACAAAAAGATGGAAGACCATTCCATGCTAATGGATTGGAAGAATAAACATTGTTAAAATGTCTATACTGCCTAGAGCAATCTATACTTTCAATGCCATCCCGATCAAAATATCATCAGCATTTTTCAAAGTGCTGGAACAAGCAATCCTAAAATTTTTATGGAACCAGGAAAGACCCCAAATCGCCAAGGAAGTATTGAAAAAGAAAAAAAGGTGGGGCATCACGTTGCCTGATTTCAAGCTATATTACAAAGCTGTGACCACCAAGACAAGCATGGGACTGGCACAAAAACATAGACCATGGAACAGAGTAGAGAGCCCAGATATAGACCCGCAACTCTAAAGTCAAATAATCTTTGACAAAGCAGTAAAAAATATACAGTGGAAAAAAGACGATCTCTTCAATAAGTGATGCTAGGAAAATTGGAAAGCTATGTATAGAGGAATGAAACTTCTCTTACACCATACACAAAGGTAAATTCGAAATGGATAAAAGACCTCAATGTGATGCAGGAATCTATCAACATCTTAGAAGAGAACATAAGCAGTAACGTCTTTGACATTGGCCACAGCAACTTCTTTCAAGACATGTCTTCAAAGGCAAAGGAAACAAAAATGAAAATGAACTTTCGGGACTCCATCAAGATCAAAAATTTCTGCACCACAAAGGAAACAGTCAACAAAACAAAGAGGCAACCCATGGAATGGGAGAAGATATTCGCAAATGATAGTACAAACAAAGAGCTGATATCCAAGATCTATAAAGAATTCTTCAAATTCAACACACACAAAACAGATAATCACATCAAAAAATGGGCAGAAGACATGAACACACACTTCTCCAAAGAAGACATACAAATGGCTAACAGACACATGAAAAAATCTTCGGGGCGCCTGGCTGGCTCAGTGGGTTAAAGCCTCGGCCTTCGGCTCAGGTCATGATCCTGGAGTCCTGGAATCGAGGCCCGCATCGGGCTCTCTGCTCAGCAGAGAGCCTGCTTCCTCCTCTCTCTCTGCCTGCCTCTCTGCCTACTTGTGATCCCTGTCAAATAAATAAAATCTTAAAAAAAAAAAACTTCATCATCATTAGCTATCAGGAATATTCAAATCAAAACCACATTGAGATACCACCTTACACCAGTTAGAATGCCCAAAATTAACAAGACAGTAAACAACAAGTGTTGGAGAGAATGTGGAGAAAGGGAAACCCTCTTACACTGTAGTTGGGAATTCAAGTTGGTGCAGCGACTTTGTAAAACAGTGTGGATATTCCTTAAGAAATTAAAAATAGAGGGACGCCTGGGTGGCTCAGTTGGTTAAGCAGCTGCCTTTGGCTCAGGTCATGATCCCAGCATCCTGGGATCGAGTCCCACATCAGGCTCCTTGCTCGGCAGGGAGCCTGCTTCTCCCTCTGCCTCTGCCTGCCATTCTGTCTGCCTGCGCTCACTCTCTCTCCCTCTCTCTCTGACAAATAAATTAAAAAAAAAATCTTTTAAAAATAGAGCCTGCAATTGCACTACTGGGTATTTACCCCAAAGATACAGATGTAGTGAAAAGAAGGGCCATCTGTAACCCAATGTTCATAGCAGCAATGGCCACAGTCGCCAAACTGTGGAAAGAGCCAAGATGCCCTTCAATGTACAAATGGGTAAAGAAGATATGGTTCATATATACAATGGAATATTATGCCTCCATCAGAAAGGATGAATACCCAACTTTTGAATGAACATGAACAGGACTGGAAGAGATTATGCTGAGTGAAATAAGTCAAGCAGAGAAAGTCAATTATCATATGGTTTCACGTACTTGTGGAGCACAAGGGATAACACGAAGGACATTGGAGAAGGAAAGGAGAAGGGAGTTGGGAGAAATCACAGGGAGCGATGAACCACGAGAGATTGTGGACTCTGAGAAACAAACTGAGGGTCTTGGAGGGAGGGGTTTGGGGGGCTGGTGAGCCGGGTGGTGGGTATTATGGAGGGCAAAGGCACATATTGCATGGAGCACTGGGTGTGATTCATGAACAATGAATCTTGGAACACAGAAAAAATAAAATAAAGTTTAAATAAAAAAATAGTATTCTGTAGACTGGAAAGACAAAGAGGAACTACAGATATTTATGTTTGGAGAGATAGCAAAGGGAAAGATAGCAACATTTATAGAATATAATTAGAATGTTGAATAGATACAAATCTTACCCATTTCCTGGGCTCCTGTCAATGTTTACACTGCAGACGGTTTCAAGTGGAGTAATTCACACCAGAGGTTTATTTCATAGACTGCATCAACCACATACTCATCTTTCACAGTATTTTCAGATAATCTGCCATTAGTGGCATTCAGTTTTGGTTGAATATGGAATCAGAAGGGAAAGTTTTTGGTTTTTCCCCTCCCCCCAGCTGAGAAATGGATTTAATAAGTGTCTGAAAATAGCAATAGGAATGTCAAAGGAAAGATAAATGAAGGTCAAATCTGAAATTCTAATTTGAAATGACCTAGCTGTCAAACTGGACAGATATCACATTACCTATCAACTTTCTAAGGAAAAAAAAAAGTCTTAGGTAAGGTGGAGGGTGGAAAATAGCTGGAATCAGGCCACAGGGCTCTTAATTTCTTGTGCTTTTCTACAGAGACCACCCCCTACCCCCCCCCCAGGCTGGCACACAGCAGGACCTCTATTCTGGGAGGCTTCTGGGGGCTCCCCTATGCTGTTTCAAAATGTTTTCAGATGCTACTCTTAAGTTAGTTGGTTACAAACCGTGAAATGCAAAGTAGTTACTTAGAAGCAGAGTGAGGATATCTCAAGAAAATTAATAAAGGGAAACCTCATTGAAATGGACTCTAGATATTAGAAAGGGAGCTGGAAGTGGAGAGCTATATCACTCAACCGCAGTTTCAGGAAGAATTATCAATTACAGATCCCCACAGAAAGGTCAACTGGAGAGAGTCATAAATTACAGGACCCCAACAGGGCAAGATGTATATTGCATCTCCTCCAAGGAACTGGCAACTCCTGTAACTCAGCCAATGAGAAATCATCACCACCTTGAACTCTTACTTCCTTCCAATGAACGTTTGTTCAAAATAATCCATCCCAAGTTCCTTCTTTTTCTCCATAAAATAACTTCTCTCTTCTGTTTGTAGGACTTGCCTATGTCTTTGCCATAGCTTGTTTGTCTTGAATTGCAATTTCATTATTCATGAATACATCCATTTTTGCTGGTTAAATTATTTTAAAGTTAACACTTCCAAGATGGATTTCCAGGACTTAGGGGGGTGCCAACTTCTGCTCCATGTGGAGGGCGGTGTGATTTTCCCAAGGCCGGGCCTGCTATCTGAGCCATGCTGTCCCTGAAAAAGCAGTAGAGGTGCCTTGGGCTTATGTCTGACTCTCCCACCCACAGCTAGAGGATGCCAAGGACTTGGAGCTCAGAATCAGTAAAACAGAGTGATAAATATACATACTTTCCCCATACAGCTGATGAGGTTCATTAAAATATGTCTGAGTACTCTGTTTGCTATGAATGATTTAAAAGGCTAGAGAGGCTAGATGAGGACCTCAGGGTAGCTGCAAGGTCTGGAGTAGTGGGTTCTGCACCAGTTTTAGCCATAGAGCCCTCAAATAAAAGCAAGTGCACAAGCTGAACACATCAAACAAAGGCATGTAGTTTCATAGGGAAGAAAATGGGAGGGCCACTGCTTACCTGTCTGGCCCTTAGCTCAATGGTGCCATGGGGTTACTTGGTGCACAGTATGACCATCATGCCTTCCCTACATTATTCTCATGGGGACTGAAGAGTGGTTCTGAGCCTTGCCTACATCTCTACATTCTGATCTTTGGCCATTACTGAACATTTGACTCTGTCCTTCCTTTCCTGCCCAGCCCAGATATTGCAGAGACAACTTCTAACTTCTTCCTCTTCTGGAGAGGCATGATGACCCCTCTCCTTCCATCTATTCTGATAATGTTGCAGGGTTCTTGTCTCACGGAGTCAAAGAATGAATCACACAGACACAAAAGGGTGAAGAGAAGTGAAAGTGTATTAAGTGTAGGTGAGAATGGAAAGGAAAGAAAGAAGGGGGGGGGAAGCTCCCTAGAGAGAGAGGGTCCTGAATGTGTTACTATGGAGGGATTTTATGGTTGGTCTCCCTTAGAAAATTGACCAGGGAACTTGGTGAATATCTGGTTTATAACATTTAGGACAAGGAAGGTGGATTTGTAACTATCAGGTAAATATCTCATCTATATTTAAGGTTAACAAGGTGGATTTGTTATGCTCCCTTCTCTCTGGTTAATATCCATAACATTTCTCCACATCTGGGATTTCTGTGAGCCTGGTCATGTAGCCTCTGCATGAGCCTGGTCAAGGCAGTCAGGGGCCTCCTATCTCTCCCTGAATATATCTTGACCCTTTCCTTACTCAGTAACATTGACTTGGGCAGGACACCATTAGTGCAGCATTCTCCCACCTGGGCTGTGTGGATCCCAGGAGAAGTAAGACCATCCACCCTGCAGGAACTAGGAATAAACACTGGGACTTCTTAATGTTTGATCTCACCAACATAGTAGCACATGTTTAAAATTTGGATAATATATAAATAAGGATTCATGTTCAAAACAAATTTACTGTTAGGTGTCCTTAACTAAAAAAAAAAATTAGAATCCACTGAGTTCACCACAATTTAACTGGTTTTAAATTTTGTTAAAGATTTTTTGTTTATTTATTTGACAGACAGATCAAAGGTGGGCAGAGAGGCAGGCAGAGAGAGAGGAGGAAGCAGGCTCCCCACTGAGCAGAGAGCCAATGTGGGGCTCGATCCCAGGAACCTGGGATCATGACCCGAACCGAAGGCAGAGGCTTTAACCCCCTGGCCACCCAGGCACTCAACTTAACTGGTTTTATCTAGTAACTTCCTTTAGAGTTTGAGCTTCATTCCTGTAAGCAAGTGACTTGATGAAATATGATAAATATGTACCATGCTTTTGTGAATGCTTTCCTCATGTTCTGAAATCCAGGCTATCCTTGGCACTTCCCTTTCCTTAACCACCATGTCCCCTCCATGTTCACCTACCCTGTGGACCCCCATGCCCTCATGCTCTTCTCTCTGGACCTCTAAGCATTCCACAGTATTTCCAACACCCTATAGGCATCTGTTGAGAGCCACTTGTGTGCCAGCCATTCCTGTAGGCATGAAACAAAACAGCCCCACTCTCAAGGCTGGCACTCCATTGGAGACAGTCTCCTAACTGTCCCCAGCCCTTCCTGCACCCCTTCTTTAAAAGTAGCTTCTGGGGCACCTGGGTGGCTCAGTGGGTTAAGCTGCTGCCTTCGGCTCAGGTCATGATCTCAGGGTCCTGGGATCGAGTCCCGCATTGGGCTCTCTGATCAGTGAGAAGCCTGCTTCTCTCTCTCTCTCTCTCTCTCTCTGCCTGCCTCTCCATCTACTTGTGATCTCTCTCTGTCAAATAAATAAATAAAAAATAAAATCTTAAAAAAATAAAATAAAATAATAAAATAAAAGTAGATTCCGTACAATGCTTCCAGAGGGTACTCCTCAAAGTGAAAAAGATAATCAGGACACCTTTCACACACCTCCATCTCTCTTAAAAACATGATTAGGGACTCAGTTGATTAAGCCACTGCATTTGGCTCAGGTCATAATCCCAGGGTCCTAGGACTGAGTTCCACATTGGGCTCCTTGCTCCGGGGGGAGCCTGCTTCTCTTTCCACCTCTGGCTGCCACTCTGCCTGCATGCGTGCCCACTCTCTCTGCCTCCCTCTCTCTCTTTCTCTGACAAATAAATAAATAAATAAATAAAGTCTTAAAAAAAAAAAAAAGATCAGCTCCCATCACTCTTGAAATAGACTAAAACTAAAAGAGCCTAGGAGGAAGCCTGGGCCATTGGTCCTGCCCACACACAGCCTTGCCTTTAGCATTCCAGCTAGTCTTGAACACTCCTGGAAGCCACCCTGTTTCTCCATCCTCTCAGGGCCTGTCACTTGTGGTTCTCTCCCTTGACACACTCACACCCTTATGCAGCATACTTTCCCACCAACTGGCCCTTTTACCTCTTTCCTATTGTTGATGAATTGCTTCCTTTCACATTTTCTGCAGCTGCAAAGTTGGCAATTGTAGACTCTGCCTACTGTGGCTCTGTGTGGCCATGCTGGCCATCATCCCCAGCCTGCGGCCTCTCAGTCTCGTTCTCCTAACATCCTTTAACACATTTATTCTTCTCTTAAACTATCTTTAGGGGTCTCTACTGTCTCAACGAAGAGGTCTCACAGATGTGCCTTGCTTCCACAACATTCATCATGATCATTATTTCTCATCTATCTCCTCCTCCAGGCTGTGAATTCCATGAGGCAAGGTCACTGATTTTTCTCACCATCCGGAGACCTTGACCAGGTTCTGGCATGAAGTGACATCAGTATAAATACTTAAGGAATAAACAATTCATTCACGCGTGGAAAACTTTACATGCTTATATTTGCCATAAGCAATTACTGGTATGGTGAGGGAGCTTCAGAATTTCCCCATTAGAAAAATAGAAACCAACTTCTTTTACTGTCACCGGCTAGGCAATATTAGATTAACTGGTTCATGCTTGTGTCCACAGGAAAATGTGAAGCAGACTAGGCAGACATTGGTGCCTAAGTTCCAGGTACTAACTGTAGGGGCCTGGTTAGCCAGAGGGAGCCATTTGGTTGTAAACTTAGATTGACCCCGCCCCTCCCAGAGGAACTTATTTGCAAACCCCAGATATAGGGGTGGGCCAGGCTGGATGGAGACATCCAATCAGTGGGGCGTGCATATATTTACTATGGTAAATTGAAATTAAATTGGTCACCCATATTGCTGACGCAGCATGACTGTGCAGTTTTCCCTGTGTATTGCAATCTCATTGGCCACCAGTGTGTGGGCCGAGCTCAACCCCCACCTCTATAAAAGTTAGTCTGTGAGGCTGGGAGCATTGTGGTCGTAGGGAGCGTTGTGAGCATCGCCATAGGGGAGCGGCCGTTGCCGTTGTCCGGGAGTGGTTGTGCTGGGGAGCAGCTGTCTTAGGGGTTGGTATCCTGGTCATTGTCGCCTCTTTGTAAGAGACAGCGCTGATTGGTCAGTTTGATTTTCGATGCTGGGCATGAAATAAAGCTTTGCTTGACTTTCGCTTTACATCAGTCTCATTCCTTTGATCATGGACCCTAACACTAATGACAAGAGCTTATCCTCCTGGAGCTCATGACCTAAAATTCAAAAATTATATTAGTAATTGTCCACCATTGTCATTACGCTATTTTATTTATCTGTTTTCCAACTAGAAAAGCAACCTAGTATTTTTCAGTGTTAAGGTCTTTTCTCTTTCAGAATGTCTTTCTGGTTCCTCCTAGAAAATATCTGCAAATCATATACCTGATAAGGGGTTAATATTCAGAACTAATGATATATAGAAAACAAATTATCAGAGAATTCCTACAACTCAACAACCAAACAACCAATCTGATACGAAAATAAGCAAGGGATTAAATAAACATTTCTACAAAGAAGATCTGCAAGTGGACAATAAATATATGAAAAGATGATCAACATCCCTAGTCATTGGGAAATGCAAAGCAAAACCACAGTGAGATATTACCTCACACCCAGTTAAGATGATTACTATAGACAAAAAGACAAACAAAAACAAAACAAATAGAAATTAGCAGGTATTAGCAAGGATGTGGAGAAGTTTGAGCTCTTGTTCAGTGTTGCTGGGAATGCAAAAGGGTGCAATCACTGTGGAAAATAGAATGGCAATTCCTCCCAAAATAAACACAGAATTACCTTATGATCCAGCAATTCTACTTCTAGGTATATACCCTAAAGAATTAAAAGCAAAGACTCAAAAAGACATTTGCACACCTGTGTTCTTAGAAGCACTGTTCACAATAGCCAAAAGGTAGAAGTAATCCAGGTGTCCATCAAAGGATGAATAAACAAACAAAATATATTCTATATAGACAATGAAATATTATTCAGCATTAAAAGGAAAGTAAATTTCTGACACCTGCCACTACTCAGAACAATCCTGAGGACTCTATGCTAATTTGAACAAGCCAGTCACAAAAGGATAAATGCTGTATGATTCCATGTCTATGAGATACCCAGAGTAGGTATGTTCACAGAGATAGAAAGTAGAATGGAGGTCACCAGGGGCTGGGGGAGGGTTGAATGACGAGTTAGTGTTTAACGGGCACAGAATTCCAGTTTGGGAAGGTGAAAAATTTCTAGAGATTAATGATGGTTATGGTTGCACACAACAATGCAAGAGTACTTACCTCTGATCTATACACTTAAACCTGGTTAAGATGGTAAATTTTATGCTGTGTTTATTTTTCTTCCATGAAAAATAAAATGTAACAAAAGGAAACATGCTATGATTCATGCTCCTTTGACCTACCAGAAAGTATGAACTTAACTGCTAACCCACATTATAAGCTGTCTAAAGATACATATTTTTTCAAAAGTATATATTTACATATTACTATTTTATGATTCCTGAAAAATGTTTCCAATCTGAAGGAATTGAGTCAGAAATGGGAAGGGAAAGGGACCAGCCACCACAGAGCTCCACTGTGTGTGCCTGCTCTAGACTTTTCCTCCAAGTCTTCTATTCTGGTCATGTGTCCCCAAGGAAAGCCCAGGGTCACTGACAGCTCTGCCCTTGCAGAGTACCCTCAACTCTTGAAGACATTTACTGTGAATTACCTTAGGACATATTGTGGCAAATATTTTTCTTTACTGTTCCTAAATATCCTTACTTTGACTGTCTTTTAATGGTTAAGTTACTCTTCCAGTCAACCTGGGCATTGCTCTTCTTGCCCTTGGATTTACTTGTTCTGTCTTATCTGTGGATTTTGAATAAGAGTTAAACATTTTCATTCATGTTATGCACCTTCAAATCATTGAAAATCATTTTTCATATGCACCCCTGTTCTTCTTTCTCTAGCTAAGAGGAATTCTCCTTATCCAGGAGACTCCCTAAAACCTAGCTGACCTCAAAAGCTGAACATCAGTGTAACAGCTGCAAGAATTCTTACAGCACTGGGAAAGGCCAGATCCATCCCAGGCTGCAGGCTCCATGCCCATCTCCAGTGTCCCACAGAAACAGCTGCCCCTCCACAGTCCTGGGTTTACCCTGGCCCTGCTGCAAGATGGTAGCCAGGAGAATAGGTCCTGACAAGAGGGAGGTGGGTGAGGCAGGAGCCAGCAGTGCCCAGCCTAGGGAACCAACAACAGTGACTCTGCCTGATATTTGGAGGGGAGTTTTAGACATCCCAACTGATTCACCACAAGGAGGGACTGGAAGACATTTCCTATGTGATAGTACCAGGAAAGCTTTTCAGAGTTCTTCCACCATAGCCTGGCAAAAATATTCAGCAGCTTCAGGATGAGAGAGGTGGTGGTTTCCTGCTCCACTCCTGCAGTGGTCCATCTGTGCCTCTGACACACCTGGGGATGAGTCCCAGTTCTGCTGTGATCCTTGATAAGCACTCAGACTCTGCACCTCTTTGGTTTCTTCCATTAAATGCCACACGCAAGCCCAGCTTGCAGGCTTCCTCTGCCTCCTCCTGCTGGGTTAGCCACAGTAGAGTGTGTAAGGGCCTACTTAGCCAGAGCGATTTCATCTCAGTTAAACAGTGATTTTGTTGTTTATGCAGTAAAACTTAAACTGACCCTGCCCTCCCCCGCCCCCCGCCATGCCCCCACGGAGGAACTTACTTAGAAGCAAGTCCGGGAAACCAGTAAAATATGGTCGACCAGTCCCTGATAGCAGAGCCCAAATACAAGGGAGGGTCAGGCCAGGTGGAGACATCCAATCATTATCTCCCTAAAGAATGTGGGCCCCCGCCTTTTGGGTGCGAATTCTGACCAAGGTGATAGGCTAGTTCAAATAGCTAATATGGGGTGAATTGTAATTCAATTGGCCACCCGTGTGTGACCTAGCATGACTGTGCAGCTTTCTCTGTCTGTTGCAATCTCATTGGCCACCTCAAAGGCCAGGCTCAACCACATGGCCTTTGCTCTATAAAAGTTAGTCTGTGAGGCTGGGAGTCGTCGCTCTCGCTGTAAGAGGCGGCCCGGAACGGTCGGTTTGATTCTCGATGCTTGGCGCGAAATAAAGCTTTACTTGACCTTCAAGTACAAGCTTTACTTGTATCAGACTCACTCCTTTGATCACGGACCCTATCAGAGTGCACTCTTTATGGTGTCACCCAGACATGGAACACTGTCCTTGTCTTTGATTTGAATTGATTTCACTTTTCCTTCACTATTGCAAGCAGGGAAAAAGCACCCAAAGCCTTGATGTGTGTAGCAGATTTTTGTACTTTGTAAAACATCTGGGGAGATGGAGAAAATTAACAGTAATCTACCTAAAATTACATAGTGGGTATACTGACTCTCATTGTCATTTCAACTATTTCCCTTCCTCTTCCTCCTTCTCTTCCACTGTCCAATTTCTGATATATTTTAGAGTAAATAAATTTCAATCCCCTTCCCTTTTGTGTCTCCTCTGTCACTACAGAGGCATTACTATATTTTTCAAAGCCAAAACCGTTTTCTCCATGAAAGGAATCAAGCTACTTAAAAAGAAAAATCCTTAATAATTATTAGGAGTACAACAACTCATAAGCAATACCCTGACTCAGAAATGAACATAAAGTGATATGTTGAACCAAATGCCTAAAATTGACCCTGGCCTCACCTTGCCACAAGGGATCACCTGATGAATGAGTTTTGAAAGGCAGAGAGCTGAGTGCTATTCCAGCACATCTCATAGACAGAATCACACCCACAAGGATGAGTGTGGTGTCATGGCATTGGGGTAGATGCTACATATGTTTTTCAGTCAGTTTTCTCAAATAGAGCCAAAACAGTATTTGGAAACAAATACACATTGTGTGAAAATATTGTTTGGCTCCTCTGAGTGTGGGAGTTCTGCCCACAAGCAGACAATGCTTTTAACTGGAAGAAGGACATTAACAGAGTGTTCATCAGGACATAGCTGAACACTGCACAAGAGACATCTGCTATGGGCTTGGTTTTTAGTGCTCCAAGGGCCCTGGAGACAGGTTTGAATTATTTAGTTCTTTGCCAAATAACCCCTGTAAATCCATGCTCCCATGGTGAAGCAGAAGAATGTGCCATTTCTTGGCTATACAAGTGGAGATGGTCTATGATTAGCACCTGGTTTTTCTTGGCTGTCAGCCAGTTGGTGGATGAGCACTGAAACAGGTTTAGTAGCTAATAAAGCATACCTGTCTGGAAGCTAAAGCTTAGTTTTGTAAGGGAGGCTAGCGCAAATTGTCCCTTCGTTAGCCTGCCCACTGGCTCTGGTTTGAAGGCCAGAAGATTTCTGCTAAGCCAAAAATGTTACCTGGATAGTTGGGTTCTGCAGCTGAGTTGAGGCAGGAGATATTGTCACTTAATTGCTGTTTTTACTAAATGAGCAACCTTCCTAGTACACAGTAATCCCACAAATCAGTCTGTAAGCCTGACAGTGTGCCTTCAGGGAAAGGTCTGGCTAAAATAAGAATAAAAGAAGGCAGTTTGGTGGTGGTATATCACCCCTGGCCAGGAAAGACACCAGGGATAAGCCAAGAGAAGCACAGGGTTAGACATGATTTGATTCACTGAATACCAGCTGAGACCTACTGTGAGCCTGGAACCGGAAAGCAAGTGCAAGTGCACAGGGATCCAGAACTGCCTGGGGACAAGGGCTGTGGGCATGGCAGCCCCAGCTCCTGTAATCTGTGCCAGCAAACAGCTTCCCAGGCCCAAATCCAACCCAGTGCCTGATAGCATACCCCTCAAACTAAGGATGATCTTCACACATTCAGATGGTTGAATAAATATCAAAAGAAGAATAGTATTTCATGACATACAAAAATTACATAAAATTCAAATTGTAGTGTCAAATAAAGTTTTATTGGAACACAACCACACGCATTCATTTATATCCATCATGCTTCTGCATAACAGAATTAGGTAGTCAGGAAGGAGACACAAATGGCCTGCAGAGCCTAAAAGTGTTTACTTTCTAGCCCTTCATACAATGTATGATTCCTGTGCTAAACTGCCTGCAGTAAACCAAGTTGTTACTTTTGCCCACAGCTGGTAAATATTCCCAAACTCTGAATCAGGTGCTGCCTGAGGGCCAGCAACCGGTGTAAGCAGCTTCACCAGGAGTCCTCCACAGCACCTGTGTGTTTGGGTGTTGGCATGCAATTTTCCTTTTTAGGTACTTCAAATGACAGGGAGAAAAGAAAAGGGAAGGGCTGGTAGTGAAACAGAGTACTCAAACAAAATTAAATGATGAAAGAGATTGAAGCTTTCAGCTGAATCCACCTGCATAGATCCACGGACAGCTAATGAAGCCCAGTGACACAGATGGTCTAGACCTGAAGGGGACTGGGGAGGCCCAAGGGCAGCCCGCAGAGATGAGAAGAATGACCGGCTGCCCTGAACTAAGCAAAGAAGGATATACTTGCTGAGTCTGTTGGAGAAATGTCTTTTATTTGAATAAAATAATTATTTTCTTTTATTTGAAATTATTCTTTGTAAAACGGTAAAGATTTCAATTACTCTAATTTCTTATTATTTGTTTTGCTATTTTGTTTAATCCCAAATTCTCTCAGCCATTTCAAACCTCACATTTTGTTTTTCTTCACCCTCTCTTGCTTCGTAGCTGCCTCCATGTTTGGTTGGCTTTGAAACGGTTATTTTAGAAGAATATAACGTCTTCTAATCCAAGAGAAAGAAAAAGAAAGTAAAATAATAGGTATCACTTAAGATATTATAAGGATTTGACAGAAGAGCAAAATGAAACACTTCAAAATCAATCTGTTCAAATGGAATTTTTTCTGCCCAATAACTGTCTTCAGAGCACAATTTTTCTTTTTTAAATCCTCTAAATGTTGAAAGAGACCTAGTAAGTCACTGCTGCCTTTGGAAATGTCAGAATGTCTCTCACTTGGTTTCCCTGATCACTGTAACTTGAAACACCACACCACAAACTACAAATACACATACACCTCCCACATGTATACTACAAACACACACCCTGGGCGGGCACCCACACTCACACACACACACACCCTCAACAGGCAGCACACACACATACATATTTTGGGGTCCTATAAATAAAAACAATCCTCTCTGAGGCATTTGCTCTGCAGACAAAGAAACAGACACAGAATGCCCATCCAACATGACACACAAAAGGATTTGCACCGTCTGTAAGAAATTAGGCTTTTGGCTTGTCATTAAGATCGGCGAGGAGTGTCTAAATCATTTTCTAAAGACCCTCCTTTATTTTCTCACAGTATTAAATGCTTTTTTGTTAGGCTTTCAAGAAGAAGACTGCACAGAAGTGTTCCAAGGAGAGGAGTAACATCAGGCTTAAAAAGGGAGAGAGGAAGGCCAGAGCCACATCTTGGGATGCCAGCCTCCAGAGAAGAGAGGGCACTTTTGAAGCCTGCCCTATCCCTTTTACCCAACCTTGTTCATCCAACTACAGACTCACTGAGGTCTAAAAAGAAATGAGGTATCTGCTGAGAGATCGTGTCTCCTCAGAAGCTCCTGCTGACTAGCCATGCAACATACTCAAGCAAACCCGGGTAGGAGAACCCCCTCTGTATACCCATGCCCTTCCCATTCGGCAGTTGCAGGTGCCCCCCCCCACCTTCCCCGGCCAGTAAAAGTTGATGGACCCACTTCCCCTTCAGCTCTAAGGGACCTCCTACTTAAACTCCAAGTCTATCTGAACAAAGGCTGAGTGTGCCCTGCCTTGGAAATGCTATGGCCATCCTGCCCTCAAACCCAGGACCCCATGTGGGCCATTGACCAGGGCCTGGCTCTCGGGTTCAGCCACTCTAGAGATGAGCCAGATGTGAGGGCACAGGAGCACAAGGCCAGGAGGATGAGCAGTTCCAGCTGCCAGCAGGATGCAGGGGGCACAGGGACATGACCATTCAGTGCAGTACAGGCATGCTGCACTTGAGGAGGGGTTGATGCGTGCGCTTGAAAGAGCAACTTCCATATCTGAAAAGTAAAGAATACAGTACAGGAAGGACCGCAAAGTAAGTAGCAAGGACTGCAAAGTAAGTAAGAGTTCTTTGGAAACCATAAATCACCTGCAAATGTAGTCTTTTGTGCCCTTACGCATGCTGTTTTCTCCTGTAACAAGTGTCTCCCATAATCTCTCTTTTATTGAAAGCCCCCTCATGCAGTGGAATGTAAGCCGCATGAAGACAGCATTTCTTCTTATTCATAACAGTGTCCTCAGTATCTATAACTGTGTTTGGTACTTGATAGGGGCTTAATAAGTACCTGTTGATAGAAAGAAATTAGGGCATTAAAATAAAAAAATATGTCTCAGATGAAAAGAACAGACTCCAGGGATGCTAAGTTTCCAGGCCTCCAAGTGATCTTAGCATGCCCTGGGAGGAACACATCTGATAGGCCCCAGAGGACCTGCGGATACACTGGTTGTCAAGGTGACACCCCAGGCCATGAGATGCTTTGGGCAGCTGACATCTCCTGGGGGCAGAATAGCTGCACCATTAGCAAGAAAGCCTTCTTGAAAATCTCCTTGCAAAAGAAATAAAGTACTGCTTTGATTTTTTGGCCCCTTTGATATTGCAATGACTGCCTGATTTTTCCTGGTGCTTTAAAGATATGTACTATGCAGGCTGAAAATCTAGCTGTGTTTTCTAGTCTGTTAAAAAAGCCTCAGATTTGGCCATTTGTAGGACACCCCCAACCTCCATTAGAATCAAGGCCTCCTTTCCATAAGCTGCCAGGCTTACAATTTGACAGGTTCTATGCATAGCCCGGCCCCTGTGTTTACATAGTTCAGGAAAGCGATGTGTGGCAGGCAGGACCCCGCTCTACTTGGATGGCCCTGGAGAAAACTAGTATTTGATGTCACACTAGAAATCCAGGTTTTATCTGTAAGACCAGAGCAGACAGGTAGGTCAATCACGGAGGGAAGTACAGACAGGGCAAATATGTGCACTCCATCCCAAGGATGATTTCTTTCTGTTCTGTTCTACAAATCCAGGAAGGGAACCAGGTGAGTATCTGAGGAGCTCTTCATGGAGAAAGGGGTAGGTATAGCATCAGGAGCCATCTTTTGCTCTATTGGCTTTCTTCTCCAAACTGTTTAAAGACACATTTTGTTTCATTTTTCTTTTTCACCATTCATTCAGTATTGGCCAGGTGATTGCTCAAAGTCAGGTGCTGACTTACAAAGGAGCCACTGGCTCTCTGTGGATTCCACTTGCCAGATGGGGATAGCAAGCGTGTGAGTCATTGCCAGGGCTAACACTGTGTTTGGTTGCTGAGACCCAAGCAAAGGGCCCCTTGGAGGCTTGAACCTCCCCTTGAGAAGGGGAGGGGACCTCACTGGGCAACCTCAGCAGTAATACTTCAGACTTTCAGAGCATGAGTCAAGGTGCAGCCAAAACTCCCTCTTGCAGATTGAGTTCTCAGGGCAGTCACATCCACCCAATGGAAACTGCAACATGTGTTAAAAGTGTTCTGTGGGCAAAGCTGAGTAGGAAATGCAGAATCACATAGAATTCAGTAGGTTTCTTTCAGACAGTACTTCCTGACACCATCAGCATTCTCAAGTCACTGTGAGCTCTCAAAGAGGGATATTAACTCCTACAGGACCTCAACATGGTTGACTAGACCCCCCTATCATTCTAGAGTAACTATTGAAATGTGTCCTTTACTAAGGTCCTCACAAGACTGGATCCAGGGCCACACCAGTGAATGAGACATTACAGTGGATCCAAGTGACCAGGCCTGTTGATTTTGATTTTTAATGTAATTGCTGGTGAAAGGACAGGAACATTGCTGGAGATAGGTGGGGTGACTATGATGTACAGGGAGAAGGATCTAGGAGAAATGAGACACAGCAGAAGATAGCAGAAGGATGGTGGGGACCATGGGACAAGACCATGGGGATACATCAGCATTGTGCACAGGCTTTGGAACCAGGAGAACTGGGATATGACTTTGCCCCCTCCCTGAAACCATGGACACCCAGGCTGAGCTTGCGGTGGGTTGACAACCACTGATTGACATCAGTTATTAACCCATGGTCGCACAGACATGTCTCAAGAATAAAACTAATCAGCAGCATCAGACACCTGAAACAATATTCGGGTGCAGACAAGAGAGGCAGAAGCTGGGAAGCTCTGAGAGCCCCCTGCATCCTCTGCCAGGAGCCTGGTGGAAAGGCAAGGGCACAACCAAGTTCTGAAGGGGATCAGCATCAAGGAAATAAATGAAAGGGTAGGCTCTGAAACTAGGGGACTGACAGAGGATGTCACCACAGGGAGGAGGTTGCTGAGGAAGGGCTCTGCTATCATTGGAGGAGATCCAAAAATGATCAAAAAGGTGCTTAACTGGCTGTCTGTCTAGAATAGTAGCAAGAGAATTCCTATATCTAGTGGTATGTCTACTGTGATGACTTAATATTTATTTTAATGAGATATTTCTGCATGTATTTCTACCCAAATTAAAACATGGGCTCATGGAAAGAAGAAGAAGAAGAAAGGGGGGGGAGGAGGGGAGGGGGAGGGGGAGGAGGGGAGGGGGAGAGGGAGGAGGAGGAGGAGAGGAAAAGTCAGATCTGTAGAATCACATATTCCAATGACTAGAGAAACAATTGTTAATATTTTGGGATAAGTCTTTCCATAATTTATTCTGAAAATGTTTAATTATACTCTATATTATATGAACCCTTTTCTTTTAAAAAACATTAAGATTTTTCTTTTCAGTAAGGACTTATTTTAAGAGTTGCTTATTAGTTCAATGCATACATGCAATGCCATTTCTGTTGGATGTATGGGTTATGGGTCATTTCCAGATTTCCCCTACTCCCAACATAGTGGGCTTCTTGGTTAACAATTCCTTGATCTCCACTTGATTGTTTCCTGGGGAAAAATTCTCAGAAGTGGTTTACTAGATCAAAAGAGATTCATATTTCAGTGTCTTTAATGTATTTTGCCAAGTTGTCCAAAAAAGCATGCAATTATCTGCTTTCTTAACAGTGAAGAATATTATAATTATTTGTAATCTCTGTTGATTTCATAAGATTGTAACAAGGCATTTCAGACTTGTTCTGTGAGATGTGCAAGGCAGATATCATTATTCTTTTCAGTAAAGGGAAAAACAAGAAGCCCAAAGAGGTCAATTAACTTCATCAACATCACACAGCTCCAGAGCCTAAACCCATCCAAGCTTTATTCTTCCACTTGAACTTGGGACAATCCCAAGTTTTCTCAGGTTGGTTTTTTCGCATTTGGACTTTGGCTCTTTTAACATTGACACATACCACAAAACCTTCTTTGACTCTAAGGGGATCTCTATTCTTTTTTAGCTCATCTGCAGCTCTTTGGTCCTTCCCTCCCTCCTTTCATGCCCCCCTTCACTTAGAATATTACAGCATGTTTCAACTGGAAGGAATAATAAGTGGAGCTGAAATGTATTAAGTGCTTAATGTGTGTGAAGTACTACACCATGCACTACCTCTGTTTCCTATTTGGAGTGGATTTAAACACATTTTTTCACCTAATTATTAGATATTAATATTTTTTACAAAGGCTTCTGCCATCCTTATATCTTATCCATTTGATCTTTACCATAGCTCTCTTAAGAAGGAGCTCCTCCTGGGCTGAGGATTGTGTGGGTTCCTGGCTCCACCTCATAGACCTTTGAGCCTGGGACAGGGAAGGAAACTCCATACAGCCCTTGTCTCTTTGTGGTTGTGGCCATAGGTATTTATGCTATATTTGGGGCCCCGTGAGAAACAGACTATTTCTGGTTAAGGCCTGTCTGTGTCACTGGTACTCACTGAGAATTGAGTGTGCAAAATAAACACAAGACATGACCCCATCCCTTAAATATTTTCAGTCTTGTCTTGAAGCAAGACTTAATTACCTAAGCCTGGAGTAATAGTAGAGGTGTTACCTCATTAAGAACCAGGATGCAAGCATGCACAGTAGATGTCCTACTTGGGCCGGGGAGGTGGAGGTGATGATGCTGACCTCTGTCAGAGAACATTCTGGTGGAGGCTCCCCCAGGAAGAGCAGAAAGCCTGGCCAGTGCAGAAGAGCAACCTTCTTTTACTCAGGTCTGGCCAGAGTGAAGAGCACAAACCACACAGTAGGGAGAGGATATTTCTTATTTCGTTAGACTGGAAGTACAGAAAAAGAAGGTGAGGTGCTAAAGGCAAATTCAGAGTGGGGATCTGAGATTAAAATGCTGGTTTTGCTGCTTGCTGAGTGACTGGGGCATTTCCGATTTCTCTGAGCCCCAGTGTCTTCATTTGTAGAATGACAGGAACTCTTCCTGTCAAGACTGCTCGTGGGCCACAGGCTTGAACGATGGAACATCGAACAAGGTGGAAGTGTTCACAGTTATGGCCTGGCTGAATACAACCACGAGGCACCCATCTCAAAATGTCCGTAGGCCCCGACTAACCAATGAGCTGCTTACAACTAGGCATAGTTAACAAAAAAAGGAAAATTCCATACATCCCATACCTTCTCACCACCCCCCTTTAAATAGAGGACCCACCCACTGCCTGGTGGCAGACAGTCTCTCCTTTGCTGTGCTGCCCACTGCTCCCTTGTGGTGTCTTCAATAAAATTCTACTCCTTTGTTTGCCTCAGGCGAATTCTTTCACTGCTCATGCAACCCCACATTTGGGCCCCCCATCTGATCAGGGAGATACCACAATGCCCACATCACCACATCTGCAGAGTGTGAAGGGGAAGACATGAGCAGAAAGTGTGCAGATGGATGAGGGGTAGGGGATGTGCTCAGCCTAAGATTGTTTTATTTCAATCTGTTAACCACACACAGGCAGGTGTAAGAACCTCTAAGTTAGGCCTAAAGCAAATGTTTCAGAAACATGCACCCTCCACCACCACCTCCCCACTTCCAACAGGCCCAGGAAAGGTTTGGGCATCTCTGTGTTTCTGTCATCTTTGTGTCTCACCGCTGTGGGAGCCCTAAAACCTAGTTCCAGACAGGCCTAGGAGGCCTCTGATGAATGTCTCAGCCTCATACCAGGCAAGGGAAATATTGGCACCAATCTCTGGGAATCCCAAAGTCCTGACCATTCATAAGGCTTAGCAAGCAAGGTGCATCCTGTCCAATACGAGATCTCACACATTCCTTCAGAGAATCATCAAGGCCTGAAGATGATCTAACTCCAACTACTTTCTCTGTCAATGGCGTTTTCCTTGCCAAATGCTCCATGAGAAACACTCTTTGCAGCTGGTACAGGAAGGTCAGAGATGCTAGCTGCCAACAACAACAACAATAAACTCCCTTTTGCTTTATTATGCTGGAATAAGGAGGAGTTCCATGAAGGGGTATGTGGCTGTTGGTGCTGCCTGCTCCCGTAGCAATCCCAATTTCGGCAGGCCAGCCTGCAAGGTTTAGCTCTGTTCACTTTTGAAGATTTGAGAAACCTACCAGCCAGGTTTAACAATTTTGAAAGAGCAGGTTATGTTTTAAATACAGACTGACAGCTAATTTGTCTGGACTGCCCATCACATGCCCCTCCCACCCCACCTCCGACCACCTGCTGAAGTTCACGAATTACCTGTGGTGGTTTTCATGAGAGTTGCATTATGAAAACTCTTATTCTTATTTGGAATTATTTCTTTCTTTTGGATAAAACTTTAAAAATTATAATTATGTCTAATGTTAATGAAGTCTGTTAGAGTTTTCTTCTTCCTAAAAACTACTCTGGTAAGGTTTAAATGGAACCACAATGGCTATCTGGAAACTTTGATCAATGTTATCAGCTTTGATAACTAATTCAGAATATTTAAAACACATGTATGGGCTGTATGTTATTTGAATTATTTTGCTTAAACTATTCAAAACAACCTTGCAGTGAACTCTACCTACATAAACACTTATAAATAGTCATTATACCTGAGTAAAAGAGAGAACAGATATATGAATGAATGCTTTTGACTGAACTACAAAAAGTCTTATCTTCTGGCATATCACTCAGATCCCTAGGGGGATATTGCCTGTAAATAACAAAGCACAGCTGTAGAAAGTCCATTTCTTCAAAATTTCAGTTGGGGAAGATAAAAAAAGTTCTGGAGATGGGTAGTGGTGATGGTTGTGTAATGAAGGGAATGCAGTTCATGCCGCAGAAACTGCATACTTAAAAACGGTTAAGATGGGGGCACCTGGGTGGCTCATGGGTTAAGCCTCTGCCTTCAGCTCAGGTCATGATCTCAGGGTCCTGGGATCGAGCCCCGCATCGGGCTCTCTGCTCAGTGGTGAGCCTGCTTCCTCCTCTCTCTGCCTGCCTCCTCCTCTCTCTGCCTGCCTCTCTGCCTACTTGTGATCTCTCTCTCTCTCTCTGTCAAATAAATAAATAAAATCTTTAAAAAAAAAAACAGTTAAGAGGGCATATCTGTCAGGGCTCTCCAGAGAGACAAGAACAATAGGATGAATATAGAGATAGACAAAGACTTATGACAAGGAATTGGCCCATGTGATTTTGGAGGATGACAAGTACCTAGTTCTGCAAGGGTGAGCCAGCAAGTTGGAGACTCAGGAGCACTGATGGTGTAAGTTTTAGCCTGGAAGCTGGCAGGCTCCAGACCTAAAACAGCTCATGGTTCAGCTCAAGCTCAAAGACAGAAAGAGAACAACGTCCTAGCTCATCACAGTCACACAGGAGTTCTTTCTTACTCTGTTTTTTTGTTCTGTTCAGACTTTCAATGGACTGGATGAGGCCACACTGGGGAGGGCGATCTGCTCTACTCAGTCCACCAGTTCAAATCCTATTCTCACCCAGAAACACCTGCACAGACACACCTAGAATAATATTTGACTAAATATATGGATACCCCTCTGGCCCAATCAAGTTAACATTATGTGTATTTTGTTATGTATATGTTATGTATATTATGTTATGTATATTTTACCACAACTAAAAAAAAAAATAGATGAAGAAGAAAAATGTATTTACTTTCAGAACTCAATGCACTGAAGCCTGGAAATTTTTCATTTACTCCTAAATACGGAAAGCAAGATTTCTCAGTCTGCTCTAAACTTGGCAGCAATTCCTGTCCCTGATTACCCTCAGTTGGATCCAATACAGGTTGTTGCTTTTCCACATGTAACGTTTTATTTATGCAACATTAAACTTGGGAAGACCAGCCAAACTCCCATCCTGTAGTGTCGCCCCCGTGTGGCATTTCTTGTATCACGTTGACTTTCGCCCGTGAAATCTAAGTTAAGTACCATGCATTTCAGCATGGCCAACTGATGCTGCCAGGAACTCACAACCCACGGGGACTATCATCCTGGTTTCTCGGAGGCACTCTGCTCCCCTCTACTTTCTGGTCTCCAGGGACACTCATGCTACAGAGCCACGCAGCTGTACAGAGCTTCCCTGTTAAGCAGAACACACTTAAAGAAAGAGCAAGGTCAACAAAGATCCACACAGGCTGATGGGCACTGCCTGTCACTCTTCTGACTTGAATGGCCTGAGCCACTTTGCCTGTTTTTTACACTTTACATAAATAGAATCATGCAATAGGCGCTAGGGATTCATCCACTTGGCAAGTATCTTTAGAAGTCATGTATTCTCACGGCTCTGTACTGTTTCATTGTGTGACTATTTCACAACATATTTACCCATTCTACTGTTGATGGACATTTGGGGAATTTCCAGCAGGGGCACGTCTTAGAGAACATACACGTTGCCATACACAGTGCCATTTGCAATAGTGGTAAACCTCCCTTGGTGGTGGTGGTGGTGGTGTGCTGTTACTGTTATTTAAACTAGCTCAGCTTAGATTTTATTTGGATTACTCTCCTTTTACTTTTGTTTTAGAGCTGTGACCTGATTTTATCTTTCTTGCTTTCCTGCCCTATTAAAAAGTAATGGTGTGCACCGAAACAACATTTTTACAAAGTATATTTCTAGCTGTTCAATATTGTATCTAAATATAAGCTTTTGACACATGGAAATCAAGTACTATCTGAACAAATCCTAACAAATCATTTCCCCAGAGCCTCTTTTTTTTTTAAGATTTTATTTATTTATTTGACAGAGAGAGATCACAAGTAGGCAGAGAGGCAGGCAGAGAGAGAGGAGGAAGCAGGCTCCCTGCTGAGCAGAGAGCCCGATATGGGGCTCAATCCTAGGATCCTGAGATCATGACCTGAGCTGAAGGCAGAGGCTTAACCCACTGAGCCACCCAGGTGCCCCTCCCGAGAGCATCTTGATCATGAAACTCTTCTCAAATACTTGATGAGGTCATCCCAGAGATGTTGTCCTCCAAGCGGTGAATTAGTTTCAGTGGTCTTTCTGTGCTTCGCACTGACCACCTCTGATTAGCTGGCTTTAGTGGATGGCCATGGAGATGATAAGGGCTGCTGGGAATCTGTCTAAATGGGTATGCGCGATCACCTAGTCACTTGGCTGGCTGCCAGGAAGGAAGGCTTAGAGCTAGGAGAAATGTTTTGCCTTCCTCCTTGAGCCTTATTATCCTCCACAGCAATGGAGGATTATGTTTCTGGGACTTTCATATATCTTGGCAGGGTACAGACATTTTCCCTGTGGTTTGAAAGAGCAGAGTAACCCCTTCTGCTGCCTCTTGTCTGGTTCTGTGCTTGAACAGTCTATGCCAACTTATCCCTGGGTACAGGGAGATGCTCTGGGTAGGCCCTGGGGTAGGGGGCTCTGAGATTGTTAGGACTGGCAGAGGGACAGTTCAAGCAAAGGGGTAACAAGCTACCTTCTGCCTGGGCCCTGCCCAGGGTAGAAGCCCTAGTTAGCTCAGGCCCCTCAGCATGACCACAAACCCAGTGAGCTAATTCAGATGCACTCTCCTCCTCCCAGTCCTTCACAGACCCTCCTCGACCTTAGCCATCCTCACCCAGTGGGCTGACTAAACCTCCACTACTGCTACCTTTGTTACAAGATGTAATACAACCTGACCAAAACAGCCTTCAATATGCTCAACACTGCATTGGTCCTGCACCCCATAACATCCTCCAGCACTTTCCACTCACCCTATCACTGCAAACCCTACCCCCACCTCTCACCCCCCAACCCCCACCTTTTGTTTCATTCAACTTGAGTTCAGTATCTCTTTTCAGGTAAGAGAAGGAATAAAATCTCAGACAGTTCAACTTTGGTGCATTTTTTGCATTGGCAGTTTCATAAGCTGTATGTCTTAAAGGAAATCCCCAAATACCTCTCTCTCTTGTCATTTCATCAAAATGTCACCCCTGTTGGTCTGGAAGCTTCACAGTTTTGTACTGTATTTTATTAAATATAGGCCTTTGGCATCAATCTACCCATTTTTAACATCAGATAAAACCAAAACATTTAGGAATGGTGCTGGATAGAGGACAGGGATGGAGGACAGGAAGAAAGTCCCTTGAAGGATAAGCCAAGCTGCTGGGTAACCTCCTGGTGGTGAGCCAGGCATGTTGTGTGCATTCAGGCATGTGGATCAGAGCCAGTACCCCATTGCTGAGTCCCATGTTCCTGGGCAGGTCATTAGCAACTTTATCCACAAATTAGACAGTGACTTAATGTAGATTTCCTGAAAAAACAGTAAACTATGAAATCATTGACAGTTGTATCTGTTCAGATACACACACATACACATATACATACACACATGTCTGCTCTCAATCATTTTGCATGTTGCCTGTTTTGCCTGTTTAGGAAATAGTGACCATTGTCATCCACAGAGTGAAGAAGTTTTGTTTTAATACGTGAGATAGTGAGTAGGGAAAGAGTTAAGTTATAGGCAGAGAGTTAGGAGGGCCCTGACTAGGTTCCAGAACTATTCCTGACAGGTGAGACTCTGAGAAACAGAAGAACAAGAGAGAAGGGAACAAACCAGACCACATAACCCTGGATGTTAGGGGATGTTTTTGTTGTTGTTGTTATGGCAGCTACATTGTAACTGCAGAAAATGACCAGACTTCAAAGAAGAAGGAAGCTATTAAAGATGCTATCAATAGTCCTTCTCAAACCAAGATGGCATAAGAATCTCAAGGCCACAAGCTTCCCAGTTAGTTCTCAATAAGAGACAGTCAATAAAAGCCCACAGTGGCAACCCATTCGGGACCCCTCTCATTCTAAAGAGCTCTCTTTCTTCTTTCTGTTCTCACCTTCACTTAATAAACTATCATTTCACCCCTCTGTGTCTGTGAAATTCATTCTTCAACTCCACAAGACAAGAACCCCATAACAATACTTTCCTTTCTTTGGGGATGGACAACCGAATGCCTCACTTCTGGAGAGCATCTTGGCTCCCCATCCACCTGTCTTTCTCTGAGCCCCAGTGGCCATGCATACTTCCCATGTCATGAAAAAAATGCTTGATACCCATTGGACTCACAGACACCCCATCACACTCTGCATCCCATGGTTCCCTGATTTGGTGAATGGCACTATCATCCCCCCAAAGTCTAAGGTCAAGTCTCCCAGTGCTCCTCAACACTTCTCTGCCCATTTCCAAACTCTTGCCATTTCTGTTTCAGAATATATCTCTCTTCCAACAACCTTCTCACTATCACCACTGCTCTGATCCAGTGCAATTCCATCAACAACCTCTTAATCCATGTCACTCCTGCCCACAAAAGGCACAATGTCATTCTGATTTACGAAGCCAGCTTGCCTTCTGTAACTGACACTCTGGACTTGGTTCTCACCCACTGGCCCACTGGGTACTGCTTCCCCAGGCCAGACGGCTGGTCCCAGGTCTTCTTGTGGCTCCTCTTCCATCACATCTCTGCGATCGTTTCAGACCATCAGGGCTGAACCATCTTCTGTCACTTCCTTTCCCTCGTATGCTCTGCTTTCCTCAGCACACCTGTCCAGGTGACAGCACATGCCCAGCACCTGTGCACATTGTTTCCTCTTCACCTCCCAGTGACACCAAGCTCCATGAGGTCGGGAGTACTGACTACCTGCTCCTCACAGGAACCTCAGAATCTAGAATCATACCTGGCACAGAGTAAGCTCTGAATATCTTTTTTAATGATTTAACAGATTTCCATTCCATTATGGGAAACAAAGACTTAAGGAGATGTTAAAATCCACCCCATGGTGGAAAGAAACAAAGCTAGTCTGCTCTGAGATGCTCCTTTACCTCCAACCTAGATCAGCCCAGCCTGGGATTTTTCTTTCCTTGGATCCCCCAGCACCACTCACTCCTTCAAAATGACTTAAAAAATACCTCTGTGGCTCAAGAGATTTTCTCAACTCTACAGATCCAAAATGAACAAGAAAAACTGCTCCTGGCCTCATGCATCTCACAGTACCAGTACAAGGTAACAAAAAAGGAAACATAAAATGATATTATGAAGAGGCAAACAGAGCCTAAGGGCTGGGTGGGCTGAAAAGGCAGCCTGTAAGATGGGATTTTAAGTGTGGAAAGTGGGAGAAGGGGACACCAGTGAGCAGCATTACCAGTGTTTAGTTAGGGGTGACTGTGTTTGGAAATGCCTTGGAAGCAGGGAAAGAGAGGATCCCCAGAGCAATAGATTTTACTAGGCACATGCAGGTAACTGTGAGGTATGTGGATATAGTTGTCCTAGCACCATTTTTTAAAATTTAATTTTATTTTATCAGTGTTCCAAGATTCATTGTTTATGCACCACACCCAGTGCTCCATGTAATACGTGCCCTCCTTAATACCCACCACCATTTTTAATGGTATTGATATTTGCTGAAAATCAATAATTATAGATATATGGGTTTATTTCTAATTCTCAGTTCTATCCCCTTGGTTTATATAACTATTCTATTCAAGTAACACACTCTTTTTTTGATAGGTTTGTAATAAATTCTGAAGTCAGAAAATTTGAGTCCTTCTACTTTGTTCTTTTTCAAATTGTTTTAGTTATTCTGGGCCTCTTGAAATTTCATATGAATTTCAGGATCAGATTTTCTATTTCTTAAAAAGATCTGTTGAAATTTTGATCACTATCTTAAATATATGAGGTCTTCAGATGTATGAAGACAGTATCTTTCCATTTATTTGAGGCTTCCTTCTTTCAGCAATGTTTTATTACTTTCAGGTATAACATTTTTATCTTGCTGATTAAATTTATTCCTAGCTATTTTATTCTTTTGGATGCTATTGTAAATGAAATTGTTTTCTTGATTTCTTTTTCAGATTGTTCATTGCTAATGTATAAAAATGTAACTGATTGTTGTGCATTGATTTTGTATTCTGCAATTTTGCCAAATTTATTTATGAGTGGTAACAGCTTTTTGTGGCTTCCTTAGTATGTTCTTTATGTACATTCATCTCAGCTGCAGAGACAGTATTACTTCTTCCTTTTCGTTATGGACACTCTGGCTAGCACTTTCAACACAAAGTTGAATGTAAGAGAGAAAAGCAGTCATCCTTATCATCTTACTGATTTTAGTGGGAAAATTTTCAGTCTTTGAGCATTGAACATGATTCTTAGCTGTGGGTTTTCATGAAGGTCTTTATCAGGTTTATCAGGAAGCTCATTCTTTTTTTGTTTTTGTTTACTATTATTATCTTAAACATATAATGTATTTTTAGCCCCAGGGGTACAGGTCTGTGAATCACCAGGTTTACACACTTCACAGCACTCATCACAGCACACACACCCCCCATGTCCATAACCCTACCACACTCTCCCAACCTCCCAACCCCCAACAACCTTCAGTTTGTTCTGTGAGATTAAGAGTCTCTTATGGTTTGTCTCCCTCCCAATCCATCTGGTTTCATTTATTCTTTTCCTACCCGCAAACCCCCCATGTTGCTTTTCAACTTCCTCAAATCAGGGAGATGATATGATAGTTGTCTTTCTCTGATTGACTTATTTCGCTAAGCATAATACCCTCTAGTTCCATCCATGTCATCGCAAATGGCAAGATTTCATTTCCTTTGATGGCTGCATAGTATTCCATTGTATATATATACCACTTCTTCTTTATCCATTCATCTGTTGATGGACATCTAGGTTCTTTCCATAGTTTGGCTATTGTGGACATTGCTGTTATAAACATTCGGGTACACATGTCCCTTCAGATCACTACATTTGTATCTTTAAGGTAAATACCCAGTAGTACAAATGCTGGTCATAGGGTAGCTATATTTTCAACTTTTGAGAAATCTCCATGCTGTTTTCCAGAGTGGTTCCACCAGCCTGCATTCCCACCAACAGTGTAGGAAGGTTCCCCTTCCTCCGCATCCTAACCAGCATCTGTCATTTCCTGATTTGTTAATTTTAGCCTTTCTGACTGGTGTGAGGTGGTATCTCATGGTGGTTTTGATTTGTATTTCCGTGATGCCCAGTGATGTGGAGCATTTTTTCATGTGTATGTGGGCCATCTGGATATCTTCTTTGCAGAAATGTCTGTTCATGACTTCTGCCCATTTCTTGATTGGATTATTGGTTCTTTGGGTGTTGAGTTTGATAAGCTCTTTATAGATTTTGGATACTAGCCCTTT